>NC_091808.1:26326944-26632638 GCF_041296235.1 Equus asinus | reverse complement strand
AAGCAACTTTGAAAAAGAAAAAGAAAATTGGAAAACTTACATTATCAGAATTTAATTCTGGCTATAAATCTATAGTAACTGTAATAATAAAATATTGGCATAAAGATAGACTTATAGATCAATGGACAAGAATAGAGACCCCATACATCAAAACACATATAGATGGTCACTTGGTTTTTAATAAAGATAGCAAGGTATTTCAATGAAGAAGGGATATTCTTTTTAACAAACAGCGTTTGAGCATTTAGATATTCCTATGCAAAAAACTAAAGTAATAGAAAATAAAAACACCTTTATTCTTACCTCACACAATACTCAAAATGCACTTGAAAGTAGATCAAAGCACTAAATGTGAGAACTAAAGTTATAAAATTTCTCAAGCAAAATGTAGGAGAAAAATCTTTGTGACCTTGAGTTAGGATACAAAAATGCAAACCATTAAAAAAAGTTTGATAAATTGGATTTCACTGGAATTAAAAACTTCTGCTTTTTGAGAAACTCTGCTAAGAAAATGAAAAAGTAAGCCATGACTGGGGAAAATATTTATAAAACATGTCTTATAAAACACTTGTATTCAGAATATATTAAAGAATTTTTGCAACTCAATAATAAGAACGATTAAAAGATTTGAATAAGCATGTCATTAATGAAGAGATACAGAGAGCAAATAAGCTCATAAAAGATGCTCACAATTGTTAATTATAAGGAGATGCCAATTAAAACCACTAGGAAATACTACTACAAACTACTAGAATGGCTTAAATAAAAAGTCCAGGAGTGCCACGTCCTGGCAGGATGTAGAGAAACTTGGATTCTAGTATATTACTGGTGAGAATGGACATCATATAGCTGTTTTGGAGAAGAGTTTGGCAGCTTCTTAAAAAGTTAATCTTTACTTCCCATACATCCCAGCAATCCCACTTGTACGTATTTACTCAAGAGAAGTGGAAACATATGTCCACTCAAAGACCAGTACACTAAAATTTATTAAAAATTTTGTTGATAATAGCCTCAAACTGGAGACAACCAAAATGACCATTAATAAATTGCGACACAGACATATCGTTAAATAATATGAAGCAAGAAAAAAATTCCAATACATGTAAATGACTGAATTATAAAAGCATTATACTAAGTGCAAGAATCCAGACATAAAAAGCTATATATCATTTGATTCCATTTATCTGACTTCATGGGAAAGGCAAAATTCTAAGACCAAAAATCTGATTGGCGGTTGCCGTGGCTTGGGCTATGAGGAAGAGGAGTGAGTACTAAAGGGTATGAAGGATATTTTAGAGGTAATATAGCTATTCTATATCTTAGTTGTGGTGGTGGCTACACGAATGCATACAATATTCAAAGTCATTAAGCTGTGCATTTTAAAGGAGTGAATTTTTTTAACTTAAATTGTATCTTAATAATCCTGACTAAAACACAAATAAACAAAATGTTACTCTCTCTTTGGTGTACCAGAACTGTATTTTCAGTTGACTAAAGACCATCTGTCTCCACTTGCATATCCCACTAGTTCCTTAAACACATCTCCATATTGAATTCCATAAATATCTCCTAAGTCTAGGCTTTGTCTTTTTCTGATGAAACTAGTATTCGTACTCTCACTCAAACTGGAAACCTTTGAGTTAACTTTGATTTCTCTCACGTCTTCATATGCAATAAATTAACAATTCTTATAAGACCTGCTTCTCCCATGGCTCTTGCATCCATCCTCACTCTCCATTCCTTTTTGCTTCATCTTGGTCCTGGGCATCATTGAATTTTCTCTTTCCGGTCAAAATTACTTCTTATCTCATGTCAGAGCCTCCAGCTCTTCCCATTCTAATCACACACTTTTGCCAGCTTAATATTCTCACGCAGGCCCTATAGGTAGTGTCTTGGCTCTGCTATTTATTAGATATTTTATCTTGAGAAATTTAATTTCTATAAGCTTTCTAATTCATAAAATGCATTCATCCATTTAGTGGACAACTATTCATTAAACCCCTACTGATTGCCAATCACCATACTAAGCGCTGCAGTGATGACACTAAATCTCTGCTTTGCAGAGCTTGTTTTCCAGTGGGAGAAGGCAAATAAAAATCAAATAGGCACAGTAATTGTAGATGCTTATAAGTTCTCTGCAGACAATAAATTAGGGTATAATGATATATCTTATCTAGGTAGTTTGGGAAATAAGACTCTATGCAATTACTTTAGATTCAGTGGTCAAGGAAGGCCTCCAACATTTTGGGTGGGATTCAAATAACATGAAAGTGCTAGTCATGAGAAGATCTTGGGAAAATCACTCAAGGGGGAAGAACAGTGAGTACAAAGGTCCTGTGGTAGGAAGGAGTTTGAATATTTTTGATGAGAAGAAGGAAGGTCAGTGTGGATAGAGAATAATGAGCAGAGTCAAAGAAGGGAAAATGAAAATGTGCTCAGAGTTCCAGAGAAGGCAGATCACTCGAGGTCTTATGGAGCATTAGAAGGTGTTTAAAAACCCCACATATAGTAGAAAACAAATGAAGGATTTTAAGAAAAGCAGTTAATTGATCAGGTTTACATTTAGAAAAAGAAACTGATGATAGAAAATAGATTAAAACAAGTAAGAAGGAATGCAGAAATACTACTTAGGACACTATGACAATGATCTACATTCAGAATAATACTAGTGTCAATGCAAATAATCCATAACCAATCTATAAATGAAAATTTGGATGATTCATTCTGAGCCAAAATGTGAGGACCATAGCCTAGAACATTCCTTCCCCAAGGAAGGAAGGGCACCAAAGAAGTGGGGTGTACAGAGTGGTTATATACTGACAAATAGAAATGGCAAGCAATAGGACATATTGGAGCATATGAGGAAGCCATTGTTGTAAACCTAATTTGGCCTGACTTTGTTTTTCCAAAAGGGCCTGACATGGCCATTGAGCATGCACTGTATATCTGCTTTAAACATTTCCTATGGCAAGAACAAATGCCCTTAAGATAAAGGTGCAACTTCTCCCCACATTGGCATTTCCTTAAGGATAAACATCTTTCCTTAGGCTAGGAACTGATTGCTGTGCTCACCTTTGGCCACCCAGCTCATCTGTTACCACCCAGCTCCAGACAACAGACCTGCCACCCTGCTGTGTCCATTGAGACAGCAGAATTACCTGCTGTGTCCATCAGTTGCTGTGCCAACAGAGCAGTCTTGAAACTATTGTAAAAGGGACATTTCAATCCTATGTGAAACATCCTCTTTGGGGGTATATAACCACTCTGTATACCCTGCTTCTTTGGGGCCCTTTCTTCCTTCGGGAAGAAAGGCCCTGGGCCATGGTCCTCAGATTTTAGCTCAGAATAAACTCTCCCAAATTTTCATTTATAGATTGGTTATGGATTATTTTCATTGACAACACCCTCAAAGAGGATGTTTCACATATGATTGAAATGTCCCTTTTACAATAGACTGCTCTATCAGCACAGTGATTGATGGACACAGCAGGTAAGTCTGCTGTCTCAGTGAACACAGCAGGGTGGCAGGTCTGTGGTCTTGAGCTGGGTGGTCACAGGTGAGCACAGCAATCAGTTCCTAGACTAAGGAAAGATGCTTATCCTTAAGGAAATGCCAATGTGTGTGTGTGTGGGGGGGGAGTTGCACCTTTATCTTAAGGGCCTTTGTTCTTGCCATAGTAAATGCTTAAAGCAGATATACAATGCATGCTCAATGGCCATGTCAGGCCCTTTTGGCAAAACAAAGTCAGGCCGAATTAGGTTTATACCAAATGGCTTCTTCATATACTCTGATATATCCTATTGCTTGCCATTTCTGTTTGTCACTAGTTTGGGCTAGAATGTAGTGATGAATGTGCTGAGAAGTGAATGGATTTAACTATTTTTTGAGGTTGATCCATCAGGACTTGCTGATGAATTGTACAAGAGCAAGGGAAAGAAGAAGGAATCATGCATTATTTCTAGGTTATGGGCCTAAGTAGCCAGGTAGATGGTGACATAATTCACCTAATTGAAAAAGACTCAGGAAAAATAGGTTTCAGGGGGAATCCAAGAGTTCAGTTCTGAATACATTAATATTGAGGCGCCTATGAAACATTCAAGTGGATTCTTGAGGAGAAAGATATGCTAAGCAGGAAGATTTATATAGGATTCTGGTACCCAAGTGAGTGGTCAGGACTGGTGATATAAATTGAGACTCATCAGAAAATATTTGGTATAAGGAACCATGAGCATGGAAGATATTGCAGGGGCAGAGAAGATGGATAGAGTGGGATAGAACTCAGCACTGGGGCATCCAAAATATAGTTCTTCAGAAGGTGACAAATAAAAATGGCAAGCAGTAAGATATATTGGAGAATATGAGGAAGCCATTTGGTATAAACCTAATTCAGCCTGACTTTGTTTTCTCCAAAAGGGCCTGACTGTGGCTATTGAGCACACATTGTATATCTGCTTTAAAACATTTACTATGGCAAGAACAAATGGCCTTAAGATAAAGGTGCAACTTCCCCCCACATTGGCATTTCCTTAAGGATAAGCATCTTTCCTTAGGCTAGGAACTGATTGCTGTGCTCACCTGGGACCACCCAGCTCGAGACAGCAGACCTGCCACCCTGCTGTGTTCACCGGGACAGCAGACCTACCTGCTGTGTCCATCAGTTGCTGTGCCAACAGAGCAGTCTTGAAACTATTGTAAAAGGGACATTTCAATCCTGTGTGAAACATCCTCTCTGGGGGTATATAACCACTCTGTGCACCCCACTTCTTTGGTGCCCTTTCTTCCTTCGGGAAGAAAGGCCCTGGGCCATGGTCCTCAGATTTCAGCTCAGAATAAACTCTCCCAAATTTTCATTTATAGATTGGTTATGGATTATTTTCATTGACAAAGGGAAGACAGTAAAGGGGACTGAGAGAATGGGTAGGGAGATTAAATACAGCTATAGGTGTAGGATCTTAGATGCCACAAGAAGAGTTTTTAAAAGGAAGACTAATCAAATCTTTTGAATATTGTGAAGATAATGATTAAGATGAGGAGAAAAAGAGACCATTGAATTGGATGTTTCGGTAACATTGACAAAAGCAAGTTCAGTGGAGTGTGGAATACAAGCTAAATAATTTCCCTAGGTACAAATGAAAATTTAATAGTACTCTGAAAATCCAAAATGGATGGTGAAACCATCTTGAGAATTGCATCATATAGGAAAATGTTCTTTAAAATCCTAATGGATTAACTTGGACTAATGCTCTTGTAGGATAGTTTTAAGTAATAGCAAATATAGGAAAGATTTTCCATATATTATAGTCAGGAGCCTTCCCTGTCAGAATGGGAATCAAGCCAGAATAATAAGCGCTTCAGGAAGAAGCTGAAGGCAAGAAAACAAAGAGTGTCACTAACATCGTTGGGAAGATTAATAAATAAAAATCTTGGATATGCTGATATATCAAGGCAAAAATTACATTATCATAAATCTATGAGTTACTTGTGCAATTAGGACAATACTCTACTCAGAAATCATAGTATTATATTCCCTTTACTGGTTAGTGGAAAATGGAGGTAGGGAAGATGCATTTTGGATCCCAAAATGCTGAGAATGTGCTTAGAAGTGCACTAAGTTCATAAGTACATTCCGTGTCCAAGTGGACAAAACATCTAGTTGAAAATTCTCCTTAAAGGAATTCATGTTCCAGGTTAAAACCTGCTACTGTTTAAAAGGGTGTTGAAAGGAGTTTCACTTTAGAGCTCATCTATTTCTCTGTTTGCTCTGTGCCAGCTTTGCAGTGACATTTATGTAATCTTTATTTGTATGCAAATTTATGTTAATGACATCACTGATGCTTGGAATCTAAATTGACATGGAGTGAAAGCAAAGTACTGTAATTACAGCTTTGTGAATATTGGCCTTTCTGAAAGGAAGTTGGAAATATCAATGGAATTCCATTGTGAATCCAATGTGTCTGGTCTATGCAGATTGAGTATTTTGAGATTTCATTGCGTTCTCCTTTGCCAGCATCACGCTTGAAATAGATGTGAGAATAAAGGGGTTTCTCTATAAATATACTTTAAAAATCATGATGGATGAGCAGTCCATTTCTGAGATTGTTTGTTGTCTTCAAAATATTTCTACTATTTTCTTCTTAGATAGATGGTTAGAAAATAATGTGATAATTTGATTTTTTATCAATAATAAACTAACTTTTGACTTCTAATGGCCTTTGATACAATTAACTTTAAGCCCCAAATGAGAGTGAGCTTCAGGAATATTTTTTTCTATAGAAATTGAAATTAACATTCTTTGTAGCTTATATAATGAAATTGGTAGCTCCCTTTAGGGAAAAATCCAATTGGAATACAGGTGGGGTTTATAAGCAGATATTAATTTAGAGAGTCCTAGACTATGGAAGAATAGTTAATTCTAGGTGGATTGGATCACCGAGTAAATGACATGTTCAGTTGGCCCCTCGTCTATTTTCTTTGTGAATACTTTTCTTAATGCACATATACTTTTTCTTCCCATGCATCACAGTAATATCTTATGTACTTCATTACACCTTTTTATTTCATTACGGCAGCTTCCTTCTTCTATCTGATGGTGGTAGCTTTTGTTTACATACAGCTTAAACTTTGGGTAGCTGTGAACCTCTAACATGGTGAGCACATGCCTATCTCTATTTCTATGTGTAACAGACTTCTTTTTTCTAAATTCCTATAGCACATATATCATTGCTCAAGAAATAAATGGATATTCCATCATTTATATTCACTTACTGTCTGCTTTTCTAACATGAATCTCAAATGGGTGAATGATTTTATATGCTTTTTGTGTTAGAAAACTCAATTGTTGGTAAGATCCTCTTTTGCTATCCTTGTTATCACCAATGATCACACACTTATATCTAAGCTGTTTATTGTAGCAATAACTTCAATTGAAAAACTTACCTGTTCTACTGATAATTCAGTGAATGTGAATAGACAAACAAATGACAGATGAACATGTATTTGTATAGAATTTTCCTAATGCTCTATCTAGATAGTACTATTACCATGGTTATGTATTTTGTGAAACACACACACATAGCCCACACAAACACAAATGAAAACAAAAATACATACAAGGAGCAACAACATCAAAACTCTGGCTTACAATAAGCTTTTATTTAACTAACTCTCCTGTCAAAAACAAATAGCTACTCTGGACAAAATATATGTAAAGACACACACACACACACACAGTTATTTAGGGACACTGGATAGTGACCAAAAACAGGCAGAAATAGGAGGGAATTCATTCCTTGAAAGAAAGAAATCATATTGGGTGAAAATCACATTGATCTGACATGCTGTGAATAGAGCTCAAACAAAAAGTTTGGTTTTATTACCTGAGGAGTGAGTGATGCTTCCGTTTAGAACATGGGGCTGAAAAGCAACCGGAAATTGAGAGGAGATATCACAAAAATGGGAAAACTTCATAAAGGGAGACCCTGGAACCTGTATATAATATACCACAAGGCTTTGGCTGATCCCTAACCTATGCGTGAATGGGACAGACTCCAAGTGGTTCAGGAAAAAAACAACAATTGAATGGATGAAGGTACTGAGAAGATATTTTAGAAGTTTCTCCCTGTAGGAGAAAGAGAGAAGGTTGGTATCTGAATTCGTGAGACCCTAGGACTATGAGAACAACTAAAATAGATCATTCCTTACAAAGGACAATACCAAGACGTCACATGATCAAGAGGACCTGTTAATAATGTAATTGGCTGATAGAACAAAACTCAACGATCATTAGAGGAAGATGACAAAATCCAGACTCACCAGAAGGTATAATCCACAATTACAAGATTTGCTAATATACCAAATAAATAAATAAATAAATGAGTCCAGAGAAAAAGTGATTCAATAGAAATAGAATCACAGATTATTCCAACATTGAAATTTTCAGGTAAGGACTTTAAAAAGCAACTCTGATAAATATATAATAAAATATACACAAAAAATGATTAAAGAGATGAAGAATTTAACATATAAGGAAATTATTAAAAAGAACTACATAGAAAATCAAGAATTGAAAATATCAACATGTGAAATAAAGTCAAAAGATTTAACAGCAGAATTGACAAAAGAGAAAAATGGATCAGTGAACTTGAAGGCAGGTGACCACAAGTCATGTAAACCTTAGCACTCAGAGAAAAGCACTTCAATAAAGATATGTTAACGGAGACTCAGTAATATGAAAGGCAGTATCAAACGCCTAACATACATGTAACTGGAGGTCCAGAAGAAAAGGAAAGAATTAATGGAAAATGAAATGTCTGAAAAAAATATTCACTGAAATGAATTCCAAATTTGATTAATCACAACCACTGACAGATCTGAGAAGCTCAGTTAACTCCAAGTCAGATGAATACAAAGGAAATCAGACTTAAGTAGATCTTACTCTTGAAAAATAAAGACAGAGAAAAAAACAAACCAAAAATCCTTACGAATGCAGCCAGAAAAAGACATATAACATACAAATGACAGCTGATTTTTTAAAAATCTGAAGCAATAGTGGGCAAAAATAAGTTAATAGAACAGCATCTATGAGGGATGAGGGGAAAAAAAGAAAAAAACCTTTTAACCTAAAAGTCTACCTCCAGAAGAAAAACTTTTCAACAGTGGAGCAGAAATAGTACCAAAAGTTTCAAATAAACAAGAACTGAAATAAGAAGTGATATAGCGAGTTCTATTGATTAAAAAGAAGTGATGCCAAAAGTCCTCAGCTGAACAAATGGTTTTCCATATAAAGAGAAGAGAGGACAAAGGATCAAATACTGGAAGAGATAAATAGAAAAACAAATAGCAAGATGGTGGTTTTAAGTCCAACTAGATCAATCATCACATTAAAATTAGATGGACAAAACATTATAATTAAAAGATAGAGTTTATCAGACTGGATACAAAGTAAGACTTAACTACGTACCATTTATTATTGTTGAGGAAGAAAAAAATTTTCCTTTACCCTTCTAAGTTCTTCTGACTGGACTCAGAATTACATTGACAGGAAACAGTTTAAGAAGAGAAAATCCAATTTAATTTCATATGTACAGGGGCACCATAAGAATATGAGGCCCAGACAGTCAGGCAACTGAGGCTTATATGCCTGTCCTGTGCTAAGGAGGAGGGAGTAGGGGTCTGGGACTACAAAGGGAAGGAAAATAATTCACAGGAAGATGCAAACAGCAAAGGTTTGGTAAACAAATGTTTGCTCAACCATGCAGAAATAATAGAACACAAGAATTTTCACAGCTCTTGCTAGGTTCCTCCCTGCCTACCACACCTAGCTCACATTCTACTGTAACTGTCTATAGTGAGAGCTCTTTTCCTGGAACAGATCTTCTATCTAGATTCTTCTAAGCATTTAAGGGGGATGTAAAAAGAAAACTTTCTGAGTCTTTTGTTTCTTAAAAATAACAAACCTAAAATATTCTTCATGCCAAAGAGATAAATTTGGGGGTAGCAAATTTTGCTCCCCTACACTATTGACACATTTAAATATAAAGATAAAAGACAGGTTGAGGTAAAATAATAGAAAAAGATAAATGAGGCAAATATTAAGCATATAGAAGTTACTGTGGCTGTATTAATATCACAGTCGACTGCAAGGCATAGAAGATTTACAGAGATAAAGAGGGACACTTCATAGTGATAAAAAAACCCATTTAATGAGTCAATTTGTTAAGAATAGTAATATTCCTAAATGTTCCCATACCTAACAACAAGCTATCAAAATATATGAAATAAAAACTAACAAAAGTAAAAGAAGAAATAGAACCAAAAAAAAAGTGGAAGACTTTCACACCACCATCAATCAGTTTGACCAAATTGACGTTTGCAAAACACTAAAATGTAGCTTGTTTCCAACTCTGCTTGGAACAATTACCAAGATAGATCATATACTGGGCTACAAAATGTGTCTCAGATTTAAAAATATTAGTATTACATATAGCATGTTCTCTGGCCACAGTAGATATAAATTAAAAACCATAGGGCTGGCCCAGTGGCACAGCAGTTAAGTTCCCACGTTCCACTTTGGGGGCCTGGGGTACACCGATTCAGATCCTGGGTATGGACATGGCACCACTTGGCAAGCCATGCTGTGGTAGGCGTATAAAGTAGAGGAAGATGGGCACAGATGTTAGCTCAGGGCCAGTCTTCCTCAGCAAAAAGAGGAGGATTGATGGCAGATGTTAGCTCAGGGTAATCTTCATCAAAAAAAAATCAATATAATAAGAAAGTCTAGAATATCCTCCACGTTTTTAAAAATTAAGCAACTTAATTTTAAAATTAAGCACTTTAAATATTCCAAGGATAAAAAAAATTACACAAGATTAGAAAATATTTTTACCAGAATGATAATCAAAATTTGTGGGCTGTAGCTAGACGTCTTGAAGACTTCATGACTGCAAATGCTATTAACTTTGTAATGAAAACTACAAAACTAGAAGAAGCTAGAAGAAATTAAAGAAGACTTACAAAACTGGAGAGATGTAACCTCTTCAAGAACTGGAAGAATCAATATTGTTAAGATATATATAGTCCCTAAATGAATCTCAGATCTCAGCAGACTTTTTTTGTAATGTTTGACAAACTCATTCAAAAATGTGTATGGAGATGTAAATGACATATTAGGGTCAAAACAATCTTGAAAAACAACAAAATACTACCTGATTACTATGGTTATCAAAAAAAAACTGTATTTATAGAAGAATGGGCAAATAAATCAATAAAGCAGTACAAATCTGTACTATGGCTCAGTCATGTCATTCCTAGATATTTAACAAAGAAAAGGAAATGATGTATCCACCAAAGACTTAACAAAAGTGTTCATGGCAGTTTTTATTCGTAATAGTCAAAAGCTGGAAATATCCGGAAACCTATCAACAAGAAAATGGATTAACTAATATTGGTATATTTACTCAATTGAATTCTCCTGAGCAATAAAGAAGGCAAAAAGTAATGAAACATGCAGCAACATGGATGATTCTCAAAACATTGAGCAAAAGAATACCTACAACATAATCCCATTTTATATCAAGTCATAGAGCTGGCAAAATTAAGGTAATACAAGTCAGAAAAACGAGTGCAGGGCATGGGAGTTTTGACTAGTATCAGATTCCACAGGTAAAGGCCTCAGTCCAGAAAGGGCTCGGTCTCTTTACTTTAGAGGCCAGTATTAAACCCAGGCTGTCACCTGTGCTTCTGACATACCGGGCTACAAACTGGATGTTCCCACTGTGGGGATCAGAACTTGCCACCTCAAGATGTGTCTCTTTGGCATGAGGATTATTTTGGATTGGTTACTTTTAAGAAACTGCAGATGGGGGAGAACCTCTGAAAACCAAGTAGAAGTTACCCTTTGTAAGAGACACTTACATTTGTAAGGGAAATCTTCGTCTGTAGAGGTGTCTTCCTCTCCATGCCAGGAAGAAGGGTGGATGACTTTATCTTTAGAAACTCTTATCAATGCAGAGGGCAAGGATTTAATCTGCATAATAACCTTACTCTTGTTTACTGTGCTTTTTTGGTTATCTCCCATAACTGACTACCTCAACCCCCAACATCCCCCTTTGTCTTTAGCTGAAGATGATATTTAAGCTGGCAGTCCTGGCCATTCTGGTGAGTTACCCTGTTTTCCTGTGTTTCTCCCATGTATAGAAGTTATAAAGCTTTGTTTGATTTTCTCCTGTCATTCTGTCTCATGTCAATTTAATTCATAGACCTGCCAGAAGGACCTAGAATGGGTAGAGGAATTCTCTTCCTCCCCTACAATATGACGTCCCTCAATTGAAGAAGCCAATCACCAGTCCACGTTGTTACCTATACTTCTGAGAGGCTATAAATCAGAGATTCACACAACCCCTTCCTTGGGTTTGATTAATTTGCTACAACAGCTCACAGAACTCAGGAAACTCATTTACTCACTAGACTACTGGTTTATTTCAAAGAGTATTAAAAGATACGAATCAACAGCCAGATGAAGAGATACATAGGGTGAGGTCCCAAAAAAAGGAGCTTCTGTCCTCATGGAGATAGGGGCCCTGCATTGCAGCACATGGAAACATTCTGGTTCCACAACCTGGAAGCTCTTAGAACCCTATCCTTGTGGGTTTTTATGGAGGCTTCGTTACATAGGCATGATTGATTAACTCATTGGTAATCGAGTTAACATCTAGCCCCTCTCCCATCCTGGGAAATCAGGAGGTGGGACTGAAACTTACAACCTTCTATTCATGGTTGTTTCCCCTGGCAACCAGCCTCCATCCTTAGGTGCTTTCCAAAAGTCACCTTCATTAACGTCAACCCAGTTATGGTGGAAAGGGATCTGTTATGAATAACAAGACACCCATTTTATCTTTATGGCTCTGAAGTGTTTTCAGGAACTGAGGCCCAGAGACCAACCAACTATTATGACAAAAGATATTCTCACTGCTCTTATCACTCAGGAAATTTCAAGGGTTTGGGGAGCTGTGAGCCAGGAACTGTGGGTGAAGACCAAATATGTATGAGAAATATATTTTCATCTTCTGAATGACTAAATACATGTTTTTCTTATAAATCACAATATCACAGTGTTAGAAATATTTTATGTCTTGATTTGAGTGGTGGTGACATAAATGTATATATTTGCCCAAACACAAAAACTGTATACTTAAAGTCTATACATTTTCTATTTGAAAATAGAATAAAGAAAAATAATGTTTTAGAATAAAATTATGAATTTTTTTCCTTTTTTTGTCATCAACTTAGTTGTGTATTTTCAAGATATTGAGAACAATTGTTGTGTATTAAAATAAGATTATTGCACTAAGGGTTACCACTCTATATATGGAATTTTAGGCTCTATCAGAAAGAAACCATGAAAAAGTTATGCTATATGTTCCTTATTTATTGTATAGTGGAGAATTGACTTAGTCAATTTCATGCTTTAAAGTTCAGTTAAATTGGGCTATCTTGAGATGTGGGTTCTAACTGTTTTCTGATTTTCTCAAGAATTGAAGAGTAGCAAAGACTTAAAAAAGCATAGGATTCTTTTTTATTCCCTTTGAACTTAAGATTTAGTAGAGGTGTCAGTCTGTATCACTTGGACTTTCCAGTGTATTCCACCCACCTTCCAATTGCCGATATCTGTATACCTAAGGCAGCCACCCTGATCACGTGTACTGCAAGTTCAAAGTGCCAAAGGATCAACGCCCTCTCCCAGCAGCCCTATTCAAATAACTTTTGGAAATTGTTTTATAAATATCAAAGCTCCCTTGTCCCATGGGTGGGGAAAGTCTGAGACATGTGTTTCACACCATTTCCCAGAATGATCATGTGGAATTAAGGTTTATTCACCCTAGGTAGTATCTGGCTTAATAATATACACTTTATTGGCTGCTTCCACATTACACCTCAATTAGTCCACTTTTTGGAATCATCTTCAATAAACATCTTTGGTAGGTCCTTTAGAGATTATGCCCAATAATGGATTGAATGAGGCAACAATTCTGTTATCCTTGTGTTCATTTTGAAAACAATTTCAAAACAACTTAGAATTAAATCAAGATATATATATTATTTGATCCTGAATATTTTTCCATGCTTCTAAAGTCTTCTTCTCAATGGCAAATAACAAAACATATGGAAAGTATTTTGGGCGAGGGAATTTATCATTATGACATTATGTACGGTCTATTGAGTCTGAAAAGCTGTTTCTTGGAAGGCCCGATTCCAGGACTAGAGTCACTCATATGCATTTGTATTGAGGAAAGTGCTCGCTAAAAGAAGGTACAAAAATGTCCCCTTTCTCAGGGCTGGGTTTCCTGGGGATACCCACAAATACCTTTTTATCATTATGGCACACACTCCTGGGATGCTCTTAGAAGGCTTTTATTTTCCATCTATCTGAGTTGTCATTGAGGCACATTGCAAGGTACCCATGGTTGAAGACCCCTTTCTCCTATGTGTTTTCGTGGTAATTGTCCACATAGTTTGGTTATGTTCTTAATAATACAAATATATTCATCAATACCACAGAAAATCTGTCACTCTAAATTTATTTTTTGGAAGGTTTATAACACCACAACATGCATACTTATACATGCTAGCTCTAAAAATTATAAAACACAGAGCTAGGTTGATATGGTTTTAATGTCAAATAAGATCTTAATTGAATGCAGCCTAATCAAAAGTGTGGATGTTATGTAAACACCTTTCAGTAACAAGACTGTTCTGAAACCTGAAATCTTCTTTTCGGTAAAATCATTAGTAGTTTTTTTCATTATTTAAAAAAAAGTGAAATACCAGTCTCTAATTTCTCTTTTTACATTTGCTAACTGATACCTCAAGAACATATCAATGTTTTCTTTTCAGGGTGCTTTATCTCATTGCGTGTGGAGCTGTTCTATGAGATTTTTATTACTAAACCCGTGTACTATCTTAGTCCACAATTGGATATAATGCATTCAAATCTATAAGGTCAACTGCTAGCTCCTTTCTGAAAAGTGCTTGGAGTATTTAACTACATGAAAAGGATTCTACAAAATTGTCTAAAAAGCATACCACTTTAATGTTCGCTCTTCAAAATATTTTAATTTGGTGTTATCTGTCTCACGCTCACTCCCTCCCCAGACTGATGGCTCATGTGTATTTAATTTCTTTAAACACTATTTAAAATTGAGGGTTTTTTTTTAAGGCACTCTGCCAGAATTGGAACTACATCTGTCACCCCCTCCATTCTAGCACCGCCCAGCTTTGCTGTTCATATCCTCAATAGCACTGTGCGTAAAAGCTGAGTGTCATTACGACTTAGAGACTTGTCCTCTGGCCTTGTGCCAAAGAATTCTAATTTGGAATGTGGGGAATGAGAGACAAGAAAATTATAACTGGAAGAAATGAACATTGAATTCTAATTTAAAGCATGAGGTTTGGGGGGTTTGGCTTCTATTTTGCATTTTGTGGTTTGGAGACTTTTAAAACCTCTGGTTCTGTTGCAAATAATAACACAAGGAAAGTGTGAAATTGTATATTTTGATTCATTTTCAAGGATAACAGCCTAAAATATGTTGATGCACTTTGCTAATATAATTGTGAGCTAAACTTCACCGAATCTACTGCCTATTTTTATTGTATCTGTTATCTTTAAGTAAACCTCATTTAATTGACAATTAGTTGGAATAACTGAGGACATTAAAAAAACTTACCTTTGTCTTCTTGAAATTTCTCCCTGAATTAAATCTGAATTCATTCATTTTTAGAGATTCAGCTCTTACCAATTAGTGAAAAACTTAAAATACTCAGATACCTTGCATTACCTGAAATTTAACATGCCCAAGATCAAATTCAATTGACTCTTCTCTTCAGATTGGCTTTTTTATGGCTAAGGTGATATTCCAAATTTTGTAGGAAATTTTGGAGTTATTTCATTTAACATTCATTTATGAGAACCATGTTTATAATTCTCCACTCTCATTTCCTGTCTCCAGTATTTTTACAGTTCTTATCACTTGTGAAATGCATTTGGATTCACTTCATTCATTCTTCTTTATTCCCGCCCTTCTGTTTCTGCACAAATCTTGTGCTACCCACATTTCCTCTCCCCGAGTTACTGTACTTCTCGACTGACTCCAATCTCCCTCCTTTTCTACTCATCCTGGACCCTGCTGATTTTTCTAAAACCCCTTCTTCATTACTGAAGAATATCCCATGTCTCTCTCACCTGTTCCCTAAAGCAAGTCCTGACTTCTCTGACAATTTTTTTTTTAAAGATTGGCACCTGAGCTGACAACTGTTACCAATCTTCTTTTTTTTTTCTGCTTTTTCTCCCAAAATCCCCCCAGTACATAGTTGTATATTTTAGTTGTGGGTCCTTCTAGTTGTGGCATGTGGGACGCCGCCTCAACATGGCCTAATGAGTGGTGCCGCATCTGTGCCCAGAATCCGAACCAGCGAAACCCTGGGCCGCTGAAGTGGAGTGCGTGAATTTAACCACTCGGCCAGGGGACCAGCCCCTTTGACAAAATTTTTGAGATGATTTTTCTTAGAACAGTTTTAATTCACAACAAAGTTGAGAGGAAGATACAGAGATTTCCCATATGTCCCCTGGCCTCCCACATTCTTCCTCTCCCATAATTGACATTGCTATCAGAATGGTACATTTGTGATAACTGAAGAACCTGCATCGACACATCATAATCTCCTCAAGTCCACAGTTCACCTTAGTGTTCACTTTTGATGCTGTACATTCTATGGTTTTGAACAAATTATCACGTACAATGACATGTATCCATCATTATAGTGTCATACAAGACTATTTTTAGTACTCCAAACATTCTCTATGCTCCACCTGTTCACCCCTCCTTCATCCCTAAACCCTGGCACCACTGATCTTTTTACTGTCTCCATGGTTTTCCAGAATGGCATGTAGTTGAAATTATACAGTGTGGAGCCTTTTCAGATTGGCTTCTTCTGACAAGTTTTCAAGTCCCCTATAACTATCCTCAGACTGCTTAACCACATTGTACATTCCTGTGGAGACTTCTTTGGGTCCTTATCTGCCAACATCTAAAGCCATTCATAGTAATTTATAGGCTTGACTCTGACCTCAGTGTCTTGGACCAATCCAGAATGTAGACACCTTTATTGTAAGGCACTCTACTTCAATGCAGTGAGTTTCTAACTGTTAGCTAATCCCTGATTTTATATCCAGGCTGATAATTTGATTGTAGCTTGTTCACAATAATTGGTCCCCAACAAGTGCCCCAGCTCCCATAAGTGGGCTTCCGTCTTATTGTCTGTGAGTTATTCCCTCTACTCTTGATGTGTGCATCATCCTAGTCCCTCTAGGATTCTGTCTTGCTTTTCTTAGTTGGTTGGTTGATTTTCTTTTAATACATCTCTCAAAGATGACAACCAGGTGCTCGAATCAGGGATACTGCTAAATTTCATCCAAGTTGCATAGCTACTGTGTGAATTAGAACAAATTAGTAAAACTCTGTGAGCATTACTTTATTCATATATAAAATATGATGCAGAGGAGTAAATGAACCATCTCACGCGAAAGCACCTGCATACAGTAGATTCTAGATCAGGATTTCTCCAACTGAGGATCAGGAAAGACCCGTTGAGATATTAATAAGGGTTCTGAGGTAGAAGAAAAGTGGTCCAATAACTTGGAAAAGGTGAAGTCAAAAGTATGTGGTGTATTTTTATCTCAGGACATCTCAGAACTTTAATACCAGCCAATAAACACGAGTCAATAAACAAGAGGGGTGAACATGTAGCATTTCCCAAACATATTGTCAGTGAAACGCTTTCTTTGTGGAACATCTACTACAGTTCATTGGACCTAGTTTTGAGGAAACAATTTGAAAAGTGCTCCCCTTGATGACTCCTGCCCTTTCCTTCCCTCTTGCTCCTGCTGCCGCACTTTGCTGACTGACATGACCTACTTAGTGTCCCTGGCATCACCCTACCTCCTGGTTCCTACGTCTGTTATCTGTGTTGTCTTAGGCCTCCTCTCTTACCTGTAGAGGTTGTTACATACTCAAAGCCTTGTCGAATGTAGTAAAAGCTGCTAAATGTAAGAATCATCTTTCACACATTTTTAATTCCTTAGAATCTGGCAATATAAGGCACACAATGGCTTCCAACTATATATATTACATTTATATATACTTGTATATATAAATGTTTATATATATAAACTGACTCTTCCTATATAAACTAAATAATATATAAGATATTTTCTACTTAATTATTAAGTCAAAACTAATGAATAGTGAGCCTGATTGAGAAAAGGGTTTTAGAGAGTTTTGGTATGTCAACTCAGATTCACTAAACTCATATGAAATTGTGCATAAGCATTGTTTTATATACAGCATTATGTACAGACTTCATCTACTTCATAGGTTGGCATCTTTCTTTTATCTTCTTGAGATACTTGGGCAAGGAAGTGCAAGAATGGCCTGCTATCATTGATATTATAGTTCAATATTTTAATATAACTTTTATATATTTATGGTTCTAATTATTTATAACAAAGTAAGCTCTACCGTACAATACAATAATTTGTTATTGAGATAGAAATCTTCAAGTGTCTCTCAGAAGTACCACCTTCTGATCTGGTGCCAAAGTATGATGGACAACCACTCTCCTGCATTGTTTGACAATGTAAGTGAGATCACACCAATTACCAAGATTATAACTGGTTTTCCTTGATATTCTTTGGACTCTCCATCTATTCAGCATCTCTTTCAGAGCCATATATCAAAGTCTAAGTAATGTTTCCATGAATTATACATTTTCTCAAGCAATGATATGTTTCATCTACAGGCCCAGATGTGTTGAGCAAGAATACTCTATTTTATGACACTTTATAGAGCGTATTTTCTGTATTATTATTAAATATTGGATTACTTGCAACAAACCAGCCATTCTCTCTTCTCCAGTACCAAGAAAGGAAGAAGAGTAACCTTATTTGTGTGATGGAGTACAGTTTAACAGACAATCTCAGTAGTGGGGAATATTAAGTGTTTTCCCAGGTATCAATAAAATGGTATTCACCTTCTTATTTGTGCATGAACTCTTACAAATCTTGAAAAGAGGAAAGATGAGTTGTAAAATTATCAAGACGTCAGCTCAGATCACTAACAGACAGTACAATGGGTTATCACTTGCAATCTAATTTTATATGAAGTTACGTTTTGTATTTGTTTAGACCAGTTTGTAATACTATATAAATATGCAAGAACTTGCAAGAAGGACATTTTCTGCAAATTTATTTTGTCTTGGGATTATGAGCCACGTCTTCATGGAAATCAATTTAGAATACTGCTTAACTAACATTACTAATATTATCCCTTACTATGTGAGGGATGTATTTAGCCATTTAGATGATGAACATCTAGAGATCATTTTGCATCAGTAAGGCATGATTTAATCTTATATATTTACTGCTTTATGTATATTATTGATGTAATATCTTCTTTTCTGTGTATAATAGTTTTGTGATCTAAATAAATTTTCTTTCTTAAAACAAGTAAGACTGAATCAAGCTAAGAGCTTTTATCATGTGGACAATTCAAACACATAGACTCAATAGTGGCATTTAAAACCTGGAGCCCCAGTGCATTTCATAGTGTTCTCAATCTTCTAATGGCTACAATACACCCAGAATGAAGATCACACTTTGGATGCTATGTTTGGATCAGCTTTCTAATCTACAACTTAAAATCATAGCAATCTGTTTTAGAACCTTCTATGAACTAATGTGTAGAATGTTAAACTGAGAGTTCTGGTAACTATCATCAAGGTGTCCTTGAGCAAAAAAAAACCTTCTTTTTTTATAGAGATTGGCCTTTCAAATTCTTCATATACATTTTACGATCATGAGATAATATCTGGTATTCTAATGTTAATGTTGGGAATAACTTACAAATTTTTCCCCATTTTCTCTATTCCTTTACCATTCAGGTTAAACAGACTATATCTATATCATCTATATCTATATCCATATCTCTATCCACGTCTCTATCTCTATCTCTATTGATGTCTGTTTATATCTATCTATGTCAGTTTCTCCCGGATGAGTGGCTGCAGGGAGATGAACAGAAACCCACAGTTACAAACAGGGCTCGTTTTGTCATCTCTGCCCCTGTGTGAACCCACACAGGATAACCTTGACTTACTGGGGCAGATCTTGTTTTATGTCCCAAGCAACATGATGAACACCATGTGATATAAAACTTTCTTAGTCACAGAGGGCTAGTGATGTAGAATGAGCGTGGATTCTTTATGGCCTTATCTTTCAGTGTCTCTTTTTATTCTTGTTTCAGGAAGTGGTGTATCTTGTTAGGGATGCCTTCTCCTCCTGACTAAGGAAAACTATTCACCTGGCACTGGTCCATTGACCTTTTGTTTCCATTGCCAAGCTCTTTTAGCAAGGCTTGACGATCTTACAATCTATAAGCCATCAGCTAAAGCTATACCAACCTATGAAAATCAATTCCAGCATATGTGGGATTTCAGTTTTATTGCCCAGGAGTCAATAATGAATATTATCCCTCAATGTGGCAAGAGTGCAAAGGCTTCTAACTTCTTTGACTTTCTTACTGGATTATTTTGAAGTGTTTACTCTCTTCCTGGCCACCCCGAAACAATAGCAAATTGGGCAACCAAACCATTTTTAGGACGTAATGTTGTTGATTGTGTGGAATGATTCTGCTGAGTTTTATTTCTGTTTGCTTTGTTGTTTCAATATATTTTCTTTTCCATTCTTGCTTAGGGGGTTTGCTAACTTATCATTCTCGTATTTGAGAAGACAATACACACTAGCATCATTTCTGTGATGCATGTCTATCATTTGCACTGCACTAGCTCTGTGTTCTTTAGTAGATCGAAAGGTTTATCTTCCCACTATAGAAGGAAGTCCAGAATATTCCTGGATACAGGAGCACTAAGAAAGTAATGTTGTATAAGGCTGTTGTAACATTGACTCCACAATATTGCATTCCTGACAGTATTCTTTTCTATATTACTCTAAAATTCAAAGAGGGAAACACTCCTGATGACTCCCCAAGGAAGGGATCCCATTTTGAGTGACAGTCAACTTTTCAGCTCAGTCAAATCATTTTAGTTTTATTTTTGGCTTTGAAATGTGTCAATTGCCCCCAAGACAAGTGGCATGCATTTAAGTTTAATATATTTCTAAAGACTAGAAATGAGTTTTGGTCTACTCACTTGGATTTTCTATATATTATCTCACTTCTGATATAGTGGAAACTAGTAATACTGCTCTGCACTACTTTTAGAACTAATCAAAGACCATGGTACTTCCTAGAGTGGTACTTCCACACTCTTACTTCCCAGCCCTTCTGCAGTTTGATAGGACCATGCATTCAGTTCTGAGCAGCAGGATATTGGCAGAAGTGACATCTGTAGCACGGTGACCTTTCAGCTCTCTCTCTTCTCCTGTCCTTGCAAACAAGAAAACTTTGTGTTAGGATGGTGGAGACACAAATGAAGGCAATCTGGTTTCCTGAGTCATTGCAAGGAAGAGAGTTACAATGGAAAGTTGCTTAGATCCATAAAGATCTTTGCATGCATGAGAAATAAAACTTTATGATATTAAGCCCTATAGTGTGGGATTGTTACCAAATTAAAACCTAGCCTATGGCTGACTCCCTCTGAGTACTTACTAATTTATGTAGGCTGTTTGAAAACACTGTTTCACTTGCTGTCTGAGATCTGCTGCACAGATGAGGATCTTGAGATGCAGGGAAGGCTTGTTGTCTCAGGTCATACTCTCAGGAAATGGCAGTGACAGGTGTCACATGTACATCTTCCTCCTCGTGGTTTATGGCTCACTATATTATACTCATTTCCTGCTCTCAAAATGAAATCCTCTCTGTCCACATGCAATATCTGGATCCAAAAACTGACCCTGAAAAGTCATCTAGTTTTATTCTTCCTTCTTAAGAAGAATGGCATCTCAGATATTCTCATTAGGAAGGAGTCTCTTTTGTATATAGATATATCTTTTGGTGTTCAGAATTGTAAGCGTGTACAAACAAAATCCCCTCATCCAGTAGATAGTACTGCGGGGAATTACACGGTCTTAGGGACATAAAAATATCGGAACTTATTATGAAGATCACAACATATTTTAAAAGTGAATTGTCTGTATGAAGGGAGTGACATTGAGAAATCTATGAAAGCAAAATCCTTCAGAAAGCCTCTCTCATATTGTTTTTGCTACACTTTGATTGTTTCCTCAAATTTAATTGCATTGAGTAAAAATACCTGCCCGATAATGAATAACGCTGTAATCAAGGTCCTCAGTTTTCTGTATAGCGTTTGTTGACTGAAATGGAAGTGAGTATAAATGAATCTTAATATAGGGTTGAAAGTCTCTGCCTTTCAAACTGGCTCTGTTGTTCTTATGTCTGCAGTGTTTAGACTATTGTGTTTTGTTTAAACATGCTTGATTTCTGAACCTCATTTTGCCTCTTGGTGTTATAACTCTCTCAAGAAGTATTTATGCTATGCTGAACTACTGACTAGAGCAAAATGACGTGTTGGGGAGACACTTGAAAACACTTGGAAGCAGAATCTAAAGTAGATTATTTAGATTATGGTTACATTTAAATTTAAATACTTTCCTGTTTCTTCAACTTAGCATCAAAACACTCTATGACTCACTAGAAATAAAAAATAGGGGGAGAAAAAAATTATAGAAGGGATTAATTATTTTGCACGGCAAAGGAAAATCAAAGACCAAGTTAGTCAAGCGGATGGTGGATATATTCTCCCAGTAATAAAATATAATTGAAAACACACGTTTGGTTAGAATAAAGGTATATGGAAAATACTAGTTATAGAAAATAGCTACAAATAAGGAGTTATTTAGATAAAAGTAACTCAGAACATGATAAGAATTTTGGAATCTTAAATGTGAAGAAATATCCCACTTACATCATAGATACATAGTCATAGAGACTGAACAAAGGTAATGAGTTTTTAAGTTCTCTCTTCAAGAAGAATGTGCTAGAAGAGGCAGCTCTGTGATGCATTCATGATTTTACGTTATAAAAGATTAAAGATGTTTTTGATACTTTGAAAGTGTTCATGTATAAATCTCTCATGAATATCTTCTGTGTGGAGCTCCCAAGAATAAATAATTTTAAACAGTCCTCCAGTTTACCAACATGCATGTGAGCACATCCATATAAATTCCCATGCCACCTTGATTGTATTTATTTTTGGCACTTACACTTTTCTGCATATATATCTATATCTATTAGATAATGCTTATCTCAAAGAGACAAAACAGCACCATGTGGTTGGAATAGTCTTTTCTGTGTAAGAAGTAATTGCTGCTCCTTCAGCAGTATTAAGGACTTGCTTGGCTAAGCAGTAAAAGCATTTCTGGAGTCAGTAACCACATGGACCCAGAGTGCTCCTGACAATGTATCTGTGTCATGCTCAGACTGGTTGTTGAAAGTGGGTTTGACTTGCCATCTTTCAGGTTTTGAATAACTAGGATTACCCCAACCATAGCCTTTCACCATTTATTCCTTTACTAATCCTTCCTGTTTGAATCTTCCTTTATGAGAGAATGATGTTGTGCTATGGAATTTTGTCACAGAATTTTTTAAAGCTCTTTATTATTGACTGACTCCAATCTAACACAGCCTAAACGATTACAGATTACAGTTTCAACATCGTGGTTTGAAGTATCAGTGAAAAGCATGTACTATGGCTATTTTGCCATTGAGCTTTTACTTTGTTCTCTTGTAAGATTATTTGCTTTTGTATTCTCTACGTTGCTCAATAAATGTTATCTATTGTCATAGTGTTAACGAGTTCCACCCAGATCAGTTCAAACTGAAACATACCACATTGTCTAAATTTATACTTGACCTTGAAAAAAATAAAAAGCTTTTCTTTACAAGAGTTATTTAGGGCAATGGGAAACTATGGCACTAGTAAAAAGTGTAAATTGAATGAGAATACTATTATCACTGAGTATTGTTATTAGCAAATAATTTTGATAGGAAAAAAATACTCTCACATTTTAAAGTATTCAGTCAGTTATATCCATAAAATCCACAAGGTGACTCATTCACTAAAGAGCAGATGGAATAAACAGCAAGTTTGAGGTCAGATCTATCATCATAACCTCCAACAAGGAAGGAGGGCAGACCAAGTGAGAGGATGTGCCAATGTGGGGATGTGGCAGGTGTGCCAATGAGGGGGTTCCATGTCATGCAGGTGGTCTACACATTTCAAAGTTGTTCCTTGGAGACAGACAATTTTCAAGTTTTTGTCACTATGAAACATTTAACACACATGAATCAATCCATATGACATATATAACTAGCAAAGGGACTCCTAAAATTAACCCTACATGCCGCTACCTAGCTTACAGAGTAGAATTGTGCCCCTTCCTGAATCATCACTCATCCCCACCAAGGAGTTCCATATTTCTGATTTTTGTCTTCAATATGACTTTCATTGACGTTAAAGTTTTGCTACACTTGTATGGATCCTTAAAAATCTGTGATTAATCTTTTTTCTTTTTTTTATTGCAGTAACATTGGATTATAACATCATATAACTTTCAGGTGTACATCATAATATATTTTGAATTCTGTGTAGATCACGTTATGTTCACCACTCAAACACTAATTACAGTCCATCACCACATATTTGTGCCTAATCACCACTTTCGCCCTCCCCCCTCCCCCCTTCCCCTCTGGTAACCAACAACCCAATCTCTGTAGCTATGTATTTGTTGTTGTTTTTTATCTTCTACTTATGAGTGAGATCATATGGTATTTGACTTTCTCCCTCTGACTTATTCCACTCAGCAAAATACCCTCAAGTTCCATCTATGTTGTCACAAATAGCTGGATTTCATAATTTCTTATGGCAGAATAGTATTCCATTGTGTATAAATACCACATCTTCTTTATCAATTCGTCCCTTGATGGGCATCTAGGTTGCTTCCATGTCTTGGCTATTGTGGATAGTGCTGCAATGAACAGAGGGGTGTGTGTATCTTTATGCATTTGCGTCTTCAAGTTCTTTGGATAAATACCCAGCAGAGGAATAGCTGGATCATATGATAGATCTATTCTTAATTTCTGAGGAAACTCCACACTGTTTTCCATAGTGGCTGCACTAGTTTGCACTCCCGCCAGCAGTGTACGAGGGTTCCCTTTTCTCCACATCCTTTCCAATACTTATTGTTTCCTGTCTTGTTACTTATAGCCATTCTGACCGTAATAAGGTGATATCTCATTGTAGTTTTGATTTGCATTTCCTTGATAGTTAATGATGTTGAACATCTTTTCATGTGCCTGTTGGCTATCCATATATCTTCTTTGGAGAAATCTCTGTTCAGATCTTTTGTGCATTTTTAATTGGGTTGTTGCTTTTTTTGTTGTTGAGACATATGGGCTCTTTGTATATTTTGGATATTAACCCCTTATCTGATATATGATTTGTAAATATCTTCTCCCAATTGTTAGGTTGTCTTTTTGTTTTGTTGATGGTTTCCTTTGCCATGCAGAAGCTTTTTAGTTTGATATAGTCCCATTTGTTTATTTTTTCCATTGTTTCCCTTGCCTGGTCAGACATGGTACTTGAAAAAATGCTGCTAAGACCAATGTCAAAGAGTGTACTGCCTATGTTTTCTTCTAGAAGTTTCATGGTTTCTGGTCTTACATTTAAGTCTTTAATCCATTTTGAGTTGATTTTTGTGCACGGTGTAAGATAATGGTCTAATTTCATTCTTTTGCATGTGGCTGTCCAATTTTCCCAACACTATTCATTGAAGAGACTCTCCTTTCTCCATTGTATGTTCATGGCTCCCTTGTCGAAAATTAGCTGTCCATATATGTGTGGGTTTACTTCTGGGCTCTTGATTCTGTTCCATTGATCTGTGTGTCTGTTTTTGTGCTAATGTCATGCTGTTTTGGTTACTATAGCTTTGTAGTTTATTTTGAAATCAGGGAGTGATATCTCTAGCTTTGTTCTTTTTTCTCAGGATTCCCTTGGTTATTCGGGGTCTTTTGTTGCTCCATATAAATTTTAGGATCTTTTTGTTCTATTTCTGTGAAAAATGATGTTGGGACTTTGATAGAGGTTGCATTCAATCTATAGATTACTTTAGGAAGTATGGACATTTTAACCATGTTAATTCTTCCAATCCAAGTGCATGGACTATCTTTCCATTTCTTTGCCTTCTTCAGTTTCTTTCAATAATGTTTTATAATTTTCGGTGTATAGATCTTTCACATCTTTGGTTAAGTTTATTGCTAGGTATTTTATTCTTTTTGTTGCAGTTGTAAATGTGATGGTATTTTTAAATTTCTCTTTCTGCTACTTTGTTGTTAGTGTATAGAAACATAACTCATTTTTGTATGTTGATACTGTATCCTGCAACTTGACTGTATTCATTTATTATCTCTAAAAGTTTTTTAGTGACTTCTTTAGGGTTTTTTATATATAAAATCATATCATCTTCAAATAGTGGCAACTTCACTTCTTCTTTTCCAATTTGGATCATTTTTATTTCTTTGTCTGGCCTGATTGCTTTGGCTAGCAGTTCAAATACTATGTTAAATAAGAAGGGGGGAAGGTAGATGTCTTTTCTGGTTCCTGTTCTTAGAGGGACAGCCTTCAGTTTTTCTCCATTGAGAATGATATTATTAGCTGTGGGTTTGTCGTATATGGCCTGTACTATGTTGAGATACCTTCCGTCTATACCCATTTCATTCAGAGTTCTTATGGATGCTGCATCTCATCAAATACTTTCTCTGCATTGCTGCATCTCATCAAATGCTTTCTCTTCATCTGTTGAGATGATCATGTGATTTTTACTCTTCATTTTGTTAATGTGGTGTATCACATTGGTTAATTTGCAGATATTGAACCACCCCTGCATCCCTGGAACAAATTCCACTTGATCATGGTGTATGATCTTTTAATGTATTGCTGTATTTGATTTGCTAGTATTTTGTTGAGGATTTTCATCAATGCTCACCAGTAATATTGGCCTGTAATTTTCTTTTTTTGTGTTGTCCCTGTCTGGTTTTGGTATCAGGATAATGTTGGCTTTGTAGAATGAGTTGGGAAGCTTTCTCTTTTCAATTTTTTGGAAGAGTTTGAGAAGAATAGCTATTAAGTCTTCTTTGAATGTTTGGTAGAATTCACCAGGGAAGCCATCTGGTCCTGGACTTTTATTTTTGGGGAGGTTTTTGATTATTGTTTCAACCTCCTTACTGGTGATTGGTCTATTCATATTCTCTACTCCTTCTTGATTCAGTTTTTGAAGGTTGTATGATTCTAGGAATTTATCCATTTCTTCTAGATTATCCAAGTTGTTGACATATAGCTTTTCAGAGTATTCTCTTATAATCTTTTATATTTCTGAGGTGTCCATTGTAATTTCTCCTCTTTCATTTCTGATTTTATCCATTTGAACCTTTTCTCTTTCTTTCTTGGTGAATCTAGATAACAGTTGGTCAATTTTGTTCATCTTTTCAAAGAACCAGCTCTTGGTTTCATTGGTTCCTATTGTTTTCTTAGTCTCTATTTCATTTTTCTCTGTTTTGATTTTTATTGTTTTCTTCCTTCTGCTGATTTTTGGCTTTGTTTTTTCTTCTTTTTCCAGTTCCTTTAGATACACTGTTAGATTGTTTACATGGGATCTTTCTTGCTTGTTGAGGTAAGCCTGAATTGCTATAAACTTCCCTCTCAGAACTGCTCTTGCTGTTTCTCATAGATTTTGACATTTTATATTTTCCTTTTCATTTTTCTCCAGATGTTTTTCGATTTCTCTTTTGATTTCTTCATTGACCCAGTCGTTGTTCAGTAGCATTTTGCTTAATATCCACATTTTTGTAGCTTTTCTGATTTTCTTCCTGTAGTTGATTTCTAGTTTCATACCTTTGTGGTCAGAAAAGATGCTTGGTATTATTTCGATCTTCTTAAACTTATTAAGACCTGCTTTGTGGCCTAATATGTGATCAATCCTGGAGAATGTTCCATGCGCCTTTGAAAAGAATGTGTATTCTGCTGTTTGGGGATGGAGTGTTCTATATATATATCCAGTAAGTTCATCTGGTCTAATGTGTCATTTAAGGCCCGTGTTTCCTTATTGATCTTCTGTTTGGATGATCTATCCATTGGTGTAAGTGGTGTGTCAAACTCCCCTAGTATTATTGTGTTACTGTCTATTTCTCCTTTTATGTCTGTTAATAATTGCTTTATATGTTTAGGTGCTTCTGCATTGGATGCATAGATATTTATAAGTGTTATATCCTCTTGTTGGATTGTTCCCTTTATAATTATGTAGTGTCCATCTTTGTCCCTGTTCAAGTTTTTGTTTTAAAGTCTGTTTTGCCTGATATAAGTATTGGTACCCTCACTTTCTTTTCTTTGCCATTTGCGTGGAGTATCTTTTTCCCTCCTTTCACTTTCAGTTTGTGAGGTGTCCTTAGGTCTGAAGTGTGTCTCTTGTATGCAGCATATATGTGGGTCTTGCTTTTTAATCCAATTGGCCACCCTATGCATTTTGATTGGAGCATTTAGTTCATTGACATTTAAAGTAGCTATTGATAAATATGTATTGTTGTCATTTTGTTATTTTTTTAATAGATGTTTTAGTAGTTCTCTGTTCATTTCTTCTTCTCTTTCTCACTTCCCTTGTGGTTTTATGGCTTTCTTTAGTAATATGTTTGATTTCTTCTCTCTCATTTATTTGTTTATTTATTATAGGTTTCTG
This sequence comes from Equus asinus, assembly GCF_041296235.1. Classification (NCBI taxonomy): domain Eukaryota; kingdom Metazoa; phylum Chordata; class Mammalia; order Perissodactyla; family Equidae; genus Equus; species Equus asinus. Next base: position 26,604,325 of record NC_091808.1, on the reverse strand, counting down.
ATTTGTGATTACCATGAGGTTCATATATAATATTCTATGTAAATAGCGATCTATATTGAGTTGATAGTCTCTTTAGTTTGAGCTCTTTCTGAAAGCTCTACTCTTTTACTCTCTTCCTCCCACATTTTCTGTTTTTGAAATTATATCTAGTCTCTTATCTTGTGTGTGTCTATACATCACCCTCATATCATTGAAATAGTTAATTTTAGTTATTTTGTCTTTTAACCTTCATATTATCTTCATAAGCAGTTGACCTGCTACCTTTACTATATTTTTACCTTTACCAGTGATTTTATTGCCTGTTTTTTTTTTTTTTTATAATTTTCTTATCTTATTTGTGGTCTTCTCTTTCCCACTTAAATGAATCCCTTCAGCATTTCTTGTAGAACTGGTTTCTTGGTGATAAACTCCTTTCATTTTTGCTTGTCTGGGAAGCTCTTTATCTCTCCTTCCATTCCGAATGATAAATTTGCTGGATAGAGTATTCTTGGCTGTAGGTTTTTCCTTTTCAGCACTCTAAATAAGTTGTGCCACTCTAGCTTATAGGGTTTCGCCTGAGAAATCCACTGATAGCCTTATGGGCTTTCATTTGTATGTCACTTGTTGCCTTTCTCTTGCAGATTTTAAGATTCTCTCTTTATCTTTAACTTCTGACATTTTAATTATAATCTGCCTTGGTGTGGGCCTCTCTGGGGTTTATCTTGTTTGGTGCTCTCTGTGCATCATGTACTTGGATGTCTGTTTCCTTCCTTAGGTTGGGAAAGTTTTCAGATATTATTTCTTCAAATAGATTCTCTGCCCCTTTGTCTCTCTCTTCTCCTTCTGGGACACCTATAATATGAATGTTACTGTGCTTGATATTGTCCCAGAGTTCCTTTGGACTGTCCTCATTCTGTCTAATTCTTTTTTCTTTTATCTGTTCAGCTTGGGTGATTTTCTCTAGTCTTTCATCTAGCTCTCTGATCTGTACTTTTGTATCATCTACTCTGCTATTGAGTCCCTCTAGTTAATTTTTCATTTTCAGTATTGTATTCTTCATTTCTGATTGGTTCATTTTTATATTTTCCAGTTTTTTGTTGATGTTCTCACTGTGTTCATCTAGTCTTCTTCCAAGATCAGTGAGCATCTTTATGAGTTTTTGTTTGAACTCTTTATCAGGTAGATTGCTTATTTCTGTTGCATTTAATTCTTTTTCTGGGGTTTTTTCCTGTTCCTTTGCTTGGAACATATACCTTTGCCTCCTCATTATGCCCCTTTCTACTTTTATCTACTTATATCTTATATATATTTCTGCTTATATCTTATATCTACTTATTAGGTGAGTCAGCTATTTCTCCTTATCTTGGAGAAGTGGCCTTATATAAGAGATGGTTGAGGCCCAGCAGTGTACTTCCTTCTCATTACCAGGCCAAATGTTCCAGGAGTGACCCCTGTGTGGGCTACTTGTGTCCTTCTGCTGTGGCAGGATTGCTTTTAATGCAGGTACCCAGGGAGTCCAGGCCTTCCCTCCCTGGCTGACTGTTTGTAAATAGGGCTTGGGGAGCCCCAGCATGATTGGCTACAGGGGATAATAGCACACTCCTGTTGCAGTTTTCCTGTTAAGTGAGTAGGCACCCAGTGTGGCTGGTTGCTAGGCTCAAGGGCTTACAATTGCTGTAGGCCCCAGGCCTGCAAGGTTATTTGTAAGATCTCTGAGGAGTGCAGCTGAGTGGGGCTGGCCCCAGGCATGGGAGCACCCAATTGTTTCAGGCTTTGGAAGGTGAGACTGATCCCCTTTGTGGCTCTTTGTGAAGCACAGGTCTTCTGCCACTAATAAGCCCCCCATATGTCCACACACACCTTCAACACATTCATGGCCTGTGCACACATCTGAACCCCCTGAAGTATACCCAGTCACCCCACTGCAGAGGCCCCCACCTCTCCAACAATGCCCCACACAGTTCACCTGGACCTCACACAGTCTCTGCCCAGAGAGGAGGACACATTCACCTGCCTGTAGAGGATTGAAGCACCCAGTCTATGCAGGCTGACAAGTAGCCTGAGGGCTTGCTGTTGGGTGGGACCAGTCCCTAGGGTGGGCTTCCTGCCCTGGCTGAATGGGATTAATTCTGTGCTCTAGTGGGTGTGGCAGACCCCTGGGCTAACAAGCCAGGGTAAGAAATCCAATGACATTTCTAGCATCTGTCAGCATGCCTGTACTAGGTCACAACAATGATGCCAGCAATGTCTCAGGCCAGAGAAGTCTCACTTCTTACTGACATCCACCCAGAGCCTAGCAGCTGAGTCTCTTTTCACCAAAGGACTGCACACCTTTCTGGTGATTTTATGTTTCTCTCTGAGATGGGTGAATTTGTGTGTAGACCCTTTAAGAGCTGGCTTTATTCCACTTATATTGATAGCTTTTCTAGGGGTATTCCCCATTGCAGTTAATAGCCAGCGAAGCCAGATAGTATGACACTCATCTCAGTTGTCCTCAGTCTGAAGGATGCTTATAGTGGTAACATACTCCTGTTCAGGTCCCCACTCCTTCAGGGAAGGCTGAGTACCTTAGAGTTGCTCTGATTCAGCTGGCTGTGAAGTTCCATGCCCCATGAAGGTGGCTTTTTTTTTTGTCTCCAGAAGAAATTTCTGACTCTTCTGCTTCAGTCAGGACTGTCCCTTGTTGTGGATGTTCTTTTTATCCAGTTCTCAATTCTCTCTCTGGGGTAATTTTTTCAAAAATAGTTGTAACCTGGTTGCATTTGTGGGAGGAGGTGAGTTCAGAGTCCGTCTACACCGCCATCTTGATGAGATCTCTCTATGATTTACTTTTTATTCTTTCAACTTTCTGTATGAGTGATACATATTCTATTCTGTGTATTCTTCAATTTTCTTGCCTCATTCATCATTATGTTTCAGGCACTCATTCATGTTGAATCTTATAGCAATAGTTATTTTGTTTTTACTGCATATAAGTGATTTTATTTATTTATATTTACACATAAATCTCATTTTATTATTTAATTTTCTTGTGAATTGATATTTGGGTGATATAAGTTTTTTTCTGTAATGCAAAAAAATGATGCTGTGAATATGTCCTTGGTTGGCTTTTTGGAATTTGCCTTGGTGTGTAAACAAGAATCCTAGAGTATGTGCAAACTGAGTTTTGCTTGATGATATCAACTTGCCTAATTGATAGTACCAATGTACACTTTCACTGGTCATGGGTGAGAAGTCTTATTGCTCCATTTCTCCCCAGTATTTGGGATTGTCAAACATTTTCACTTCTGCCAGTCTGGTGTATGTAAAGTGGTGTCTCATTGCAGTTTTAGTTCGTATGAGTTTGAGCCTCTTTAATGTTTATTAGACATTTGGGCTTATTCCATGAAATATTTGCTTACACTTTTGCCCATTTTCTATAGGGCTATTAGTCTTTTTCTTGTTGATTCAAAGGCGGTTAAGCCTTTTTGGTTATATATGTTACAGATATTTTCTCTCTGTTTGTGACTTGTCTTTTCACTATCTTCCTGGTGTTCTTTAGCAAAGAGAAGTTTTGGAGTTTTTTTCTTTATGGTTTGTGCTTTTTGTATCATGCTTAAGAAATCATTTCCTCCTGTATTTCTCACATTTTAAGTCTTTAATAGACCTGGAATCAATTTTTATGCATAGTGTGAGATAAAGATTTATTTTTGTTTTTTAAATAGAAAACCAATAGTCTTGGTACCATTTATCTATCAGTCCTCCTGGATCTGCATTGTCAACTTGGTCATAAGTCCAGTTTCATAAGTATCGGTCAAATTTCATATACATTTGGCTGTCTATTCTCTTCGTGTGTACAGTTGTCCAGCTCTGCACAAACATGACACTCTCTTAATTATTATAGCTGTATAAATAAGCTGTGTTAGCTGTTTTAGCTAGTCCCTCCATGGTACTTCTCTTCTTCAAAGAGCTTTGTCTATGTTTGGCCCTATGATGTTTGATATAATATTTAGAAGCAGCTTGTCAAAGTCCACAAAAACAGTAGTTTGGAAGTTTGGTTGGAATTGCAATGAATCTATAGACAAATCTGGAGAGGAATGACCTCTGACTTTTCTGTCCAGGAACAAATACATCTCTTCATTTATTTATGTCTTCTCTAACTCTTTCAATAAACCTTTAAAATTTATGTCAATAAAGATCTTTCACATCGCTTATAAATATTTTTCTAGGTACCTTATATTCTGGATGCTGTTATAAATGGAATCTCAAACTATTGTTCACTTATTTAACTTTTCACTGTACTATCCAGGATCTGAAGTTCAATATTGAATAGAAGCAGTGAGTGATAGAATGTGCTATAGGCTGAATGTTTTTGTCCCCCCCAAATGCGTATGTTGAAATACTAATGCTCAATGTAATATTATAGGATGTGGGGCCTTTGGGATGTGATTAGATCTTGAGGCCAGAGCCCCTGTGAATGAGATTACTGCCTCTGTAGAAAAGGCCTGAGAGATTCCTCTGCTTTCTACAACAGGAAGTCTGTCATCCAGAAAGGGCCCTCACTTGACCATGCCTGCACCCTGATTTTGGACTCTTAGCCCCAGAACTGTGAGAAATAAATTTCTGTTGTCCATAAGACATCCAGTCTGTGGTATTTTGTTATAGGAGCCTGGATGGACTAAGACAGAATGGTTAGATATAATCTCATCATTGACCTAGTGTGGAGGGAAATCCTTGCAAATAAATGGAAATGATAGCTATCTCGACAAATGCAGCTAAAAGCAGTCCTGGCAAATATGTTTTCCACTCTATCTAAAATTTCACCATTTAGGAATTCTTGAGGGTTTAGTTAAGATGAAATTGTATTAGAGTATGGGGAATGTAACTGTTTAAGCACCTTATTAGTGATTTTGCACCTTATCATAGATTATATCAGATAACAAAAGAATGAGGGTTAATCTTGACTAAGAAAAAAAAAAAGAGCAAAAAAATAAATTTCTTCATCCTGAGTCATCCAGGGGAAAAACATCCAGGTACCAATTTCCCTCATCCTATGCTCTGGACAACTCAGGGTGGAGAATTTTTTGTTCTACAGATCTAGCATATGTAACTAATAGATCCTTGCAAGAACTGCATTTTCCAAGCTGCTGAGCCATGTGTACTGCATAATCTGTCTTTTAAGGGGACTTCCTCTGGGCAATAGAAACAGATGTCTGCCTGAACTTTGCTTTGAATGATGTGTAAACAACACCTCTAGAATTACCAGGGTAAAGTACAGGATGAAGTAATGGACACATCTAAATACAGGGGCTGCCCCTTCTCTATCTATTATCATACTGTGTTACATTTTATGATAATGAAATTTCCTTGTATTTTATTGAATTGGATGGAATGTTTATATATCAGTGTGTGTATGTGTAACACATAAATACATTTAAATTATGTTTTGTATGTATGTTTAACTCCTATGAGTTTTATATAAATATGAGCATCCATTCACATCAATAGTAGTAAGTTATCACTGTAAAGAGTAGGAATTTTGCAGCTAATAGCTTCCTTTATCAGGTAAAATATAGGTAAAAATAAGGTAGTAAATGGATTGAGTTAAGATGAGTGGTGATGAGGGCATCTGAAGCTCCTGTAATTTAGTCCCATATTAGGATTTATTAACAGTGAAATTAGAGTCAAGTTCGCAAATTATTTTCTGTAATACCTAATCCACTTCTCCTTGAGGGGTAAAAGACTCCTTTAATGATAAAAACGACTGGCTGGGGAATATCAAGTAGAAGTGATAGATGCCTATTTTGCTGATAATCATTATTTCACACCAGTTGTTCTGACATGAAATATTAGTGCAATGAGCCTGAGCAATGAACTTCTAAGATCACTTCTGAGACCACAGCAGCCAGAAGAGTCTCAGAGCTCCATGTCACCTCTGGCATATTCATGAACAGGAAATAATTTCAACTTTCTTGCCAGATCACCACAAAGAAAAATGAGAAAGGAAGCTAAGTCAGCTCTGAAATCAACCACAGGTTTCCAGAAGTTTACAACTTCATTCTGTCCCAGTGACATTTGGAGGTAAGAAGAGGGTAGAGGGAGTAAGAGAGAAATTATTTTCTAACACTGATGTTTTATTTTTTGCAATAAAGATAATAAATTGCATTACAGGCTTTTTCAAATGAATAAAAAATATATTTCAGGAAGAGCTCTGACAGAGAATAACTGTGGATTATGAACAGTTCACTTCACAATGCATTTGTCCTCATCATGGATCATACTAATAGACCAGGCACCTCCGTGAACTTCAGGTGCATAAGACATCAATAAAGAGAAAGCACATCACCAGCGCTGACCTTAGAACACAATAGAAGAGCTAGGTTTGCTCAACTATGTATTTTTTAATCCTTTTGGCTCCATACAATAATTTAGACATTAAATTATAGTGATGTTAAATAACTAGAAAAAATTAGCTGATATTATTAGATAGTTTGCACAAGGCTAAACACATGCACGTCAATTATGTCCATATCAATAATTTGACCTTCTCAACCACTCCTCAAGGTAGATTTTTTTAATTTACTTCATAGGCTAAAAAGGTTTAGTCCTCCCCAGATTGTAACCTGGGGTTGTAGAGATTGGCACGACTGAGGTATAAATCTGAATCTTCTGATTGCAAGACGAGTGCTCTTTCCACTGGGGATTATTTATCTGTTTATTTGGTTGACTATACAATTTAAATTTGGTATCAAAGGTAGACAAAGTGGATCTGCTTTCAGTCTCACATTGCAAATCATCAGTAATTAAATTGAGAGGCAAGTTTGCAAATTATTTTTCTGTGATACCCAATCCATCCTATAAAGGTAGCTGGATGGTGACTTAAATCATCAAGCTGATTTTATCTGGATGGTGGTCATGTCCTCCATGCATAGCAAACATCCTTCTAATTCTAGCATTTCCTCTTCATGTTTATTTAAGGAACAAGATTTTAAAGTATTAACAAATAGTATGTGTTCCAGAGCATGAAGTATGGGGTCCAGAATGAAGAATTCCATTTCCATCTTTCTGATAGTGCTTGTTGAAGTGGAAACACAGGGTACATCCATACTGCTAGATTCTTGGAGAGAAAATGTGAGCAATTTTGCAATCAAGGGCAGTTTCCTGTCAGTGTCCCATAGAGTCTGCTGATGAATGAGTTTCCAATCACCAGCATTGTTCCAGTTGGGCAGAGGTCCATCATTCTAGAAAATTCCATAAAGCCAAGTTTTACTGTTTTAAACTTTGCATCAAGCATATCCAGGGACACAGAAAGAGATTAAGATTGTGCTTAAGTCACAATATGGCTGTTTCTAAGCTTACATGGAATAGAATTCCCTGATTACCCTTCAATAAAATCTCCTCTCTCCTAAATGGAGATAATGGCTTTAGCAAATGAAATTCATATTGGGATAGCTCTGGTGAATCATATTTGTTACTGGAGGGAATTTTCATGATGATTGTGGTATTTGTTATGACCAAGGAGACTATAAGCTTATTGAAAGTGCTAATAAAATTGAGCAGCTTCGTTAGACTTCCCACCTCCCTCCATTCCTTCTATGCTTTTCCATATTTCAGCAACTATTTATTAAGCACCAGCTATGTAGCAGTCCCTGTTGTAGACATCAGGAGTATAAATATCATTTAGAACAAAACAGAAAAAGTTAGCGCCCTCGAGGTACATCCAATTCAAATGAGACAAAAAAAGATGCTAGCAAAATAAATTCACATATTACGTTAAGTGATAAGTGCTGTAAAGAAGGAAGCAGAGAAAGGCATAGAAAGTGGTGGAGAGGGTGGTATTGTATATCTGTGGGCAAGGAAGTTCCCACTGGTAAGGTGATATGAGAGCAGAGATCTGAATGAATTAAGGGACAAGCCACAAAGATATCCGGGAAATGAATGTTCCAAGAAGAGGGAACAGCAGTGCGAATGCTCTATGAGTTGCTTTGGGCACTTGTTTTTAAGTGTGATTGAGAATGAGGGGGAAATTGTAGGAAATGAGGTTTGGAAAGGCAGCTTGGAGACATGTAGGGTGTACAAAGACTTTGCAGGTTCCCCTGTTTCAGATGGGAAGGAATCAGAGTGTTTTGGAAAATAGGATCATGAGATGATCCATTGAAAAGGATGACTCCGACTCTGTGTGGGGACTAGAATGCATAGAGCCAAGGGACAAATCAAAGGGACTGGCTGATGGGTGAACTCATGCTTGCCAATACTTGGGAGGTATTTCTGAACTAAGAAGTGGGAGAGCAGATGTTCAGCCTCCAAGTTCCTGCTGCCACCTCTGAGAGAAGCAAGTTCCAAAATGCCATCTCCTTGACCTTCCTTTCTTGAAGATCTACTTAAAAGTGCAAGAGATCAGATACTAAGGTCTGAGCATATCGAACATCTCTGCATGTGCTTCGGCACAAGCACCCAACAACCTCTGCATCCTCAGCTCCACCTTTCTTCTTTACAGTTTTACATTTTGTGTGCTGGCACAGACTACTGCCCACAGGAGGTTACAGGGCAAAGCCAGAATGACACACGGAATCTTCCAGTTGTAAGTCCAGGTGGAAAAGCACTCTTTGGTAACCTGAAGCAACTATCTGCTTTTTCACCATGAATCTTTATGAATTCCTCAAAATCCCTCTAAATTATTCAACTTGGTGTGTCTTTGGACTACCAAAGTTGTGACAAGTAAAGTAAAGCCAAATTCACCCCATTGTCAATACAACATTCTCATTTATAGCAATTTTGAAAATGATTCCCTTTCTGGATGTAACCATAAAAAGATTTTTTTAAATAGAGCTATTTTGAAACTGGAAATTATACCATAATTTTAATTTCAAAAGTGTATTTATCAAGTGCCAATTTACAGAATTAAGAACTTTTTTATAGTGTTAGAAAAAAATCCTACAGATTTTAAAAGGAATGATGTCGAACTTTAATTACTTCTGTATTTAATATTTTTTTTCTGAAAGAGATATATGCCTTTGTTCTTGTGTATTAGCAGCAACAGTGAGGATTTAAGTGGCCAAAGAATATTCTACCGTAAAGGAGGTATTTGCGAGTAAGGACAAAATTTTTGCAGCCACTACTATAAATATAAATACATATACTCTTCAGCTTAAATATATTATCTTACTGATGAATAATTTTGATATTCATTTTCATTATGTTGGGATCTTTATTTTCAGAAAGCAGAATGTGTAATCACAGGTGGTCATTTTTGTAACCAAGGTAGTACTTTGATGCTTTTATGGTAATTTCATGTTTGACTTTGAATGTGGTAAGATACTTTACATTAGAGATTTTTGTAGCATAAAAAATACATTTAAAAATTATAGACAAGTATCCTGAGAGGTTTTCATCAGTAGACTTTGAAGGTGAAATTGATTAGATAACATTACAAAAATGTGAAAAAGATGATCATATTTTCTTTCATCTGAAATATATGTAATCAAAAAACAGGGGATACTTATACTTAAAAAGGTATTTCATGTCCAAATTGTAAAATCTGTAGTTTTCTATACATTAAAGAAGAGATATACCTTAAACCAATATAATACTATATGTCAATTATACCTCAATTGAAAAAAAACAAAATCAAGATGTGCCAAGTGAATGTGATTCTACCAGAATTTTAGGGTGCACAAAAATAGATTAAAATGGGTATTTTGTCTATTTTAGAAGATACTTATGAGCAAAATTGTACATGACTTCAGAAGTTATTAATGTGGATCTAATGTGAACTGAACAGCCTTTTCCAACTCCCACAAGTCTACAATAATCACCCTTCCTAGGATCTCTTATAGCTTCTAGAACTGAACAATTATTGTAGTACTCATCCCACTGTATTGTAATTTCATTTTTACTTTTCTATCTTCTTCACTAGACTGTAAACCATTCAATGACAGAAATTGTATCTCGTCCACCTTTATATTCCAACAAATATCACAATGTCTATTACATAATAGGTTAAATACATAGTTACTGAAGTGATTATGCTGTGTGTGAAAGAGAACAATGTGGAGAAGTCAGAGGAGTAATTCTACAAATGGAGTCATACGAGGAGCTACAGGCACATGTTCTTGGCCCACCTTTGATTCCAGCCATAAATGAAGCTGCCAGCGTTGTGCAAGTGTGTCTCTGGAGAGCCTTCTATCTCTGTCTTTCTTCCCCAGTGCTTCTCAGATACTGCAGTGGTGACTTCTAAGGGACCAAACCCTTAGCACTCAGTCATATGCAGCCTGGAAGTGAAAGATGTTAATTCCCCAGAGGATAATCATTGATGGATGGGGTAGTAGAGTTGGTGGATAAATATTCCTTTCCTCAGGTGAACAAGTCTGAAGTGCATTTTACACCATTCCTTGAAGGGTCCTGCTGGCTGGATGGTGCCTGAGTTGCTCCCAGTGGGGACCAACCAAAGAATGTATCCGTACATTGGTTTCCACTTCTCTGTTTCACTTTATTATCCCTCTCCTGCTACTGTTGCCTGAAATCACTCCCCCAAAAAACTGTCTTCACAGACATTTAGTTTCAGGTTCTTTACAGAGGAGATCTGATGCTACAAAACAACCTAACAGAACTAGTAAAAGTTATAAAAGTCATTTGTATGCCAGTTTTATTGTTGTGCAAAATAATACATGAAGAAAATAAACCCAACAACAACAACAAAATGGCATCTATCATTTACCTGGCTAGGGACAATGTCCTTAGCTGACTAGGATAGAGTTTGGTGTCTCATCACAAGTCTTATCTCAAAATCAATTCAGTACCTTTCTCTTTCTATCTGTCTATTCAGAGCCAGCTCCTAGAGTAAACATGGTAGGGAGGAGAGGAGGACAAAAGGAGATATTTTGAGTCTCTTCCCCTAAGGAAAGGGTTGTAAACAGAAGTGTAGATCAGACAAACCTGGATGTAGTATACGCCATGGGAGGATTATCTTGCACGTGTTACCCTGTCCAAACAAATTACACAGTCTGCGTGTGACCCTTCAGTTTATTTTAAGAGCAACCTAAATCACCCTTGTAAATTGGCAGATAAACGTTTCAATAAAGATGGGATGATAGTGGATGTGACAGAGGAGACTTTGCAACACCTGCGCAGCAGTCCTGTGATTAGAAGTTTTCCTTGCTTACTCTTTCATTCATATGTCTTTATAAGTAAATTAGGTTAAAACTGGGTTAACTTAAAGGAAACTTATGAATGGATGTTGCATGGTGTACAATTTATTTTTTGTGGAAGGTAACAAAGCTTGACCCTTGGCCTGGTTGTCCTTGAAGGATCCTGTCTGTGGGCTAGAGACCATTCTTACAGTTCCAGTGTTGAAGAGAGTGTGGGTTAGCCAAGTAACCCATCTCTGGCAGGGTATTTCATATGTATTCAAGAGAAGAGTGAAACTTTTGACAGGTATCTGACTTTTGGTCTCCTACAATTTCTCTTTTAGTCTTTATTTTAAAAAGAAAAGAAAAATTAAACCAAGATCCACCCCAGAAAGAGAGTAATAGCTCAATTTGGCAAGATCTAAATCTTGATACCGACCCTGCTATCAGTTTCCCCACATTAAACCCAGCATATATGGGGTTAAAACTAAAACACTCATTCCCTGCTTACTCTCTGGCTTCCTGGCTCCAGAATCCACTACCCTCCATGGAGACAGACACCATCAAGGACAAGCACCTGGACCATCTCCTCCCCACAAAGAGATACGAGCTGGTGGGAAAGCTGCTGACCAGCAAGGTCATGAGCTCCCTCCTCTCTGCAAATGTCTCAAGGCCAAAGACAGGCTGGTGGGAAAGCTCCAACCAGCAAGGACATATGCCCCCCCTCACCTAACTATAACCCCAAATAAAAACCCTTTCTTTCAGCTTTTCGGGGAGTTTGGGATTTGAGCGTTAGCTGCCCTCTCTCCTTGCTCAGCGCTGTGCAAAAAAATAAAAGTCTTACTTTCTTCCACCACAGCCGGTGTCAGAGATTGGCTTGCTGCGCAACGGGTAAGCGAACTCACTCCAGGTTCGGTAACAATCAGACATTTGATCAAAATGTTAATATAAAAGTACTAAGTGGAAAATGTTAGATAACACTATCATGATCATTTCTGAATTGTATAATATGTCTCTGTGCTTATAGAAGAAAATAGAAATGTTACTAAAATGTTAACAGTGATTTTCTGTGGATTTTGAGATTGCAAGTCTATTTCTTTTCTTCATTATATATTCCTTAAGGTTGCACTATGAACATGTACTACTTCTGTGATGAAAAAACCATAGGATTACTCAGAACTCCATTTAGAACTCCTCCTTGACTTGCTATACTCTTGTCTCTTTCTCTGCTAGCCTTAAAAACATGCTCTGCTATTTTGGTGGTCGAGGAGGAGGAGGTTCCACAAAGCAGAGACTGCTCTTGGAAGGCAGGAAACTCCAGAGAGAATAACTCAGTCTCGTAGTTAAAAAGCACATGCCCGACGGGTCCTCTGTCTTCTGTTTCCTGCCGCAAGCACACACTTCCCATGACATTTTCTAATGGTATTTCTTTAATGCTGACCATAGAAGGGAAAATAAAAAAACGTAAAGACAACAACAACAGCAACAAAAAGTGTCATTCAAAGTTTCTAAAACAAACTGAAAATTAACCAGATTAAAATATTTTTTTTTGGTATTCATAGGCATAGAGATTGAACTATTCACTGGTTTCTCAGCATTTTCTTCTCATCTTGGGATTACACCTTTTAAGTGTGATCTGGACCAATCTTTCTAAATGTGAGGTTTCCACTGTCAGTCTTTTTCATCGTTGGTCTGGTGTTTCTGGTTCTTTTTTCTTGGTAGGAAATTTCCTTTATACTCCTCCTCAGTCTCTGTTTTCCACTGTAAAAATAAGGGGCTTGGGAGGAGACACATAATGTTGATATTGTTGAATCTTCTGTTACAAAAACTAATGGTTGCACAATGAGTCGTTCTAGCAGAAGACAAGATGAAAAAATGAGAAGCAGATATCCAAAATAATAACATCAAGGAAGAATGGGCCACTTGTCAGAAGCAATCAAGGATATATGCAAACAATGGATGAAGTAATTTTATATATTTCTAAAGGAACACCTTATCATCCTTTCAGGACCCGACTGCTCCAGTAACCAGCCCTACTGGTATCATCTCTAAGATCATTCCAAGTATTGTATCCTTGCATTATTTCTGAATTGGCCTTATAACTTCCAATTTTATTCTTATTACAAGTCAAATACATGTTTGATGTAGAAAATAGAAATAAAAGGAAAACAAAAATCACCCTTAATTCCATTACCCAAGATGATCACTTTTAAAATTTAGAGATATATATAATGGAGGCATGCAGGCATGAATCACAGTTGAAATAAAACCAAGGTTAATTCTTAACTGGAGTGTGTGCTATTTAACATTTCCATGGGGTTCCTTTTGCTAAAGTTCAGTGCGGCACAATACCCTACCACAGCAAACCTCTGTATTTATGGAATGGCAGAATTCTTCCCGCAGTCAGCACTGGGCCAGTCCGGAGCCCCTTCGGGCCACTAGGAGAGCAGCTGGCGGCTGGGCCCTCATCCAACACTTGCCGGAGGTGTTGCTGCTGGACTAAAAGCATGGAGATATTTTAATCCTTTTTGAGAAATTGACATCTAGGAATGTTGGATCACTTTATACTCCCACTAGGTATTTGTTTATTGGCTTCTCATTAATTCTGTGTTTTCTGATTTTTTGAAACGTCCAGTAGTTAGAAATGGCATCCTTCTGTTTTAATTAACATCTTTTTGTTATCCCTGAGGATAAACTTAAGTAATATATTTATTGCCATTTTTTTCTTCTCTTGTGAATTGTCTGTTAATGTCCTTTATACAGGATTTTGATTTTAGTATTCACTTATTTCTTATAAATTTTAAGAGTTTTCTAAATAATTGAAATATTAATCCAACAGTTAACTCCTAATTATTTATAGGTTTATCATTTGATTTGTCTTTATGTTTTGCTTATGCTTTGAAAATTGACTTAAAATTCTAAATGATCAATGTTATGAGTTTTTTCCTTTATTGTTCTTACTTTTGACCTCTTCTTTAAAAGACTATATCACATCCAATATTTTGTGCATGTTAATTACTTTCTTCTAATATCTTTCTTTTTTACTTAAAATTCTCATTCATCTGGAATTTAGTTTGGATTATGTAGTAAAGTAGGGAGCTGTTTTTTGCTGTAGGTCAGCTGTTGCAGTTCATTCACTTATTCATTCATTCACTTATTCCACAAGTAAGGATTAAGCGTCTAGCAGGTGCCAGGTACTATTGTACGTGCTGGCATAGAGCAGTGAGAAAAAAAGACAAAATTCCCGCCTCATGGAGCTTACATTCTAGTGAGCAGAGACAAACAATTTACAAATAAACCTATATTTCATACAATAATAAGTGCCAATGAAAAATAAAGCAGAGAAAGGAAAATGGATATAGGGTGGTATCTTATAAGGGATGGTTAGGGAAATCCAAGCTGTTTCAGTGACTCTTGAGCAAAGAATAAAGCAAGCAAGCTAGCCAGGAGATTCTGTGGGGGAAGAGCATCCTTGATCGGGCAACAGTAGTTGCGAAGGCCTGAAGCAGAAGCCTGCTTAGCTGGAACAGTGAGTGGAGGGCAGAGTTGTGGGAACGGGCCGGGTCATGTAGGACGCTGAGGACATCATGAAGAGTTTGGCATTTACTCAGAGCTATTGAGGAAGGCATTAAAATGTTCTGAGCAGAGCAGTGACATGGTCTGGTTAGGTTTTAAAAGGATTGCTTTGACTATTACAAATATATATCCTTGGCTCTCTCTTTCATGCTATATTCTGTTGCACTGCTCTGACGTCTATCCCTCTACCTCACAGTTCAATTGTCAATGATTTATGATACTTTATATTATTTAGTAGGACAAGTGTCTCCTTTCATTAGTCTTTGAAAAAATTGTTTTACCTGGTTTTGTGCATTTTACCTAGATAATATTTGGAAATACTTTTATATTATTTCAATAATATTAGGATTTTGTTTGGAATTGAATTAGATCAATAGATAGGTTTTAGGGGTCTATTTATAATACTATGTATTCCCATGCAGACTGTGCTAGCTCTCTGTCCTCGCTCAAGTGTTCTTTCATCTTTCTCGAAAGAACTGTACTGCTTATGAATTTCTCCACAGTTATTATTAAATTTAATTCCAGAATATTTATGTTTGGATTGCTTCTATGGAATGGAATGGTGTCTTTTTTGGTTACATTTTCTTACTAGTTCTCTGTGGTTTTAGGAAAACTAATATATATGTATATAATATATATATGTACACATAACTGCTGGACTATGTATATAAAATCATATCTGACCACTTTAAAAACTTGCTTATATATTCTAAAGTTTTTAATTTGGTTCACAACTCTATCTTATTAAAGAAACAGTTTAATTTTTTTCTTTCCAATATTTATAACACTTTTTCTTATTCTGGCATCAAGCTAACTAGAATGTCAGGAGAATATTAATTACTTGTGACAGTAGTGGACATCTTTTTCTTGTATCTGGTTATTTATGTAAATCCCCCTGATATCGAAGTAGCAAGTAGGTTTTATCTCATGTGCTAATTTCAATCCAGTAGTAGTGACTGGTTTTCTGAAGTTCTGCACTGAGAAAATCAGAGTTCAGTACAAACAGTAGCATGTTCAATTAACATATTGAGCCTTGGACTTACAAGCCAGCAGGTCAGTACTGGTCTATAATTTAGTATAATGCTGGCTGTTAATTTGAGATGACTTTCACCATGGGTGCCCACATATACAGAAGTTGTTAACAAAATAAAGTCTATCAGATTGTCCTACACCCACACTTCCACTCATGGTCAAGTTTTCATTTGTTTGTTCATTTGTTCTAGGAGTTGGGTAAGCATATGATACTAAAGAACAAGAAGACTTCTGTGAAGATATTCCAATTTTACCAGGGATTATTGATCCTTCAAAAAACTAGTAAACAAAAGCAAATTGTTTTAAAGTTTTCCTAAAGGAAATGAGGATGAAGGTTTAATTCTCCATTTATATCAACTTTGTCTCACAGATTATGGCGTTGCAAGGCAATAATTCACACCAAATAGACAGAACTTTAACCATGTGTATTTTGATTGTCAGCACCAGCCGGATCTGAGGCTTGGACCAGCAAAGACAGGATGGAGGATTTTAACACAACACATAACATCATACAGTCTTATAGTTAGTTAGAACGCCCGTACAAAGAGGTAAAGAAATTTGAGACACCTGTGTCCTGGCAGTGTGGGCTCCAAAATGCCAGTAGGGTCTTTCAGACTAGGGAAATGGTGAACTTCACCTGTGGTAGCTCTTTAGGCAAAATAACAGTTACCAGACGTCCACTTGATCACAGTTCCTGCTCTACATTTACCAGAGTGAAGGGGCAAATTTTAAGGAATTTGTGCATTAAAAGTTGACATCTCTTAGGGCATATGATTCATTCACCTGGGGTTGGTACAGGGAGTAAATTAATATCATATTTTAAATTCTATCTCCTACAACCAGTTGCATACATAAAGTATATCATTTCTATTTGAATCAGGGAACGTAACAACAGCAATTATGAAAATTTTAGCTCTAGCTGCACGTTCGAATGTTTTAAAAATACTGATATCTGGACCCCAGCCCCAGAAAGCCTGATTTAATTGGTATGGGGCAAGGCCTTAGAGTTTTATCTCCTTAAAGAATCCTACATGATTCTAACTCTAGTAAAAGTTGAGAACTACTACATTATTGGTCCATCTCAAAAGATGGCCCTCTTTCAGTAAAACTCACTGTATGTGCCAGTATGTCAACTAAATAATGATTTAGGAGTTAATAAATGTACTAAAATGACCCCCCATGAAATTAATCACTTGAATATGATAAAATTTCTTTCCAGGATAATTGGACTTAATAAAAACAAAGGTTCCCCAGCATCAACCCAAGACTCATACGTGAGATACATATGTGAAACACACGTGAGATAATGTAAGTGGTAAGTAAGGATTTTAACATATCAGATTCTTAATTCTTAAATTTCATACATTTTAATGAATGCATCTGTGAGAACATTACACATGAGGGTGGATTGCTTTTAATTTAAAATTGTAAAATGAAAAATTACTTACATTAGTTGTAAAGCATATTGCAAATATTTATTGAGCTCCTACTTTGCCACATGCTCTTTTAGTCAACAAGGTTGACTAAATAGCAAGAAAAAACACACTCATAAAATTGTCGTCTCTAATTGTATCTACATTTGAGTGAAGGAGATGGATGATAAATAAATGAACAAAATGAAGTGGTCTCTCTTTAAACTCATGATCCCTATCAAGAGGCTCTTAATGCTGAGCCACAGTCACACTACATTTGCCTATTCCATTTACTGTCCCATTATCCTGTACTATTTTATTTTTTCTCCTCTCTCCTCAACCTTCAACAGATTTCCTTACGCTTTCCTTACTCTCTTTTGATGCCCCTGCTTTCCATGCCATTGTGAATATAAAAGCCCTCAGAAGAGAGTTTTCACATTTGCACCAACATGTCTGCATCTGCAGCCATAATTATATTGCCTTCCTTCCTGGTTTAACTGTCCCTGATGTTCATTGTGAACCAAATTTCATCTCCTTTCCCTCAGGGTTCCCCTCCTGCGACAACTGTTTCTTCCCTCTATTGCCTCTTGCCCGTCAAAGAGCAGTCATTGTGTGATATGCCCAATCTCACAAAACAAATAGGAAACAATCCCTCTCTTAGTGTGACCAACTATCAACTGCATTAAAACTCCCGAGTCCCAGGAAACTCTTCTGTCCTGGGTAAACAGGGTGGTTGGTCACTCTACTGGAGGCCACGCTTCTCTCCAGACACCATTCCAGTTTTATGCTCCTTGTTACAGCAAAATTCACTGAGGTTTTAATATCCACACACTCTAACTCTCTTTCTTTCATTTGCTGCAGCACACAGGGTTTCATCCCCACTACTTTACTGGAAATATTCTTATCAGAGTCTTAACAAGGTCTATGATCCTAAATCCAGTGGTCAATCTTCAGTCCTCACCTTATTTGATTGTCAGTTGCATTTGATGTAGTTTGATCACTCTTCCTTTTGAAACACTTTCTTCACTTGGCTTCCAGAAGACTAATTTCTGTTGTCTTCTGGTCATTTCTTCACATTCTACTTTTATTTCTCCTTATTTTCTAGCCTTCTAAAATTGGAGTGCCCCAAGACTCAGTCCCCAGGCCTCTTCTTTTGTTAGTGACCTATAATCAAAACCAGCATGAACATTTGAGGGAAATAATGAGATAAAGAAGAGCTCATAGAAGATGTTGAATACTGTGCTTCAATTGTTAAATTAAGATATGTTTATAACTCATTATATTCCAGTTACTGTGTAAGGTTTTAGGGATATGTTGTATACAAAATAAACAGGGACAGAATTTTAGTTCTGGTAAAAGGATCACACATGTGTAATTACACTTTAGATATTTCAAAAAAATATTCCCTTGGAAAATATGTGCAATCTAGACTGAACCTTTGAAAGGCCTAAGGATGATTTTAAAATATATCAAAAAAGCAAATTATATAAATAATATATAGATACACACATGCATATAGTTAAGGTGTGAAATCAGATGCGGATGAAATAAATGACATTTATTTATTTTTTTGCCTTAAGCTAACTAATCAGAGTACAGAATAGAACCAAAAATAACTTATTTGTCATTAAGGTTTACATTTCAAATCCTTTTATGAAGATGGTTGAACAGAAACCAGCATTCCAAGCATAGCAGCTACTATCAGAAAACTTGAACAGGCTAGACTTCTTATCTAGCTGAGACATCTGCAACTACAGCGTTATTAAAAACAAGCAAATGATGTAGATTTGTTCCTTCAACATCCATTTCTTCTTCTTTCTTGCTTGGTTTCCTCTTCTTGAATGTTGGCAAGCTAGGTAGAACACAATCTAAACTATATATTTCAGCTCCAATTCAGCTGGGTGTGGCTATGGTACATTACTTAATTTTGACCAATTAGATGGAAGCACTTGGTGCTGTTTCTTCAGCTTACATCTTCCTGCCTAGTACAAAAGCAATACTTTGACATGCAGAATCCACTGTGAGGGATGCCAGAGCAGGAAGCTAAAAGGAGCCTGTTTTCTCAATGGCACTGTTGAGCATCATTGCCTGCCAACCCACAGACTTCTTGCTCCCTGAGACAAATAAATACCTACTTGCTTACATCCCTTAGTCAGAGCTTTGTTAAGTTCAGGCAAACAGAAATCCTTTCAGATACAGTAATAATATTCCCTTCGTGTTCAATAAGATTGTAATAAAATAAATAATTTGTACATATCTTTAGAGTGAAACAGAGTTTACAAAGAAGCTCATTGCTGAGTTGTTTGATTTAAAAATACAATCTTTACACACACACACACAAAAGACACACAGAAGTACTCAGAAAATAAATCAATACAACAAAAAAAATCTGGGAAATAGAACAGTTAAACTTTGGTGTAGAATAGCGTGAGGTGAATGCCCAAAGAAAATTTCTATTTAAATTATGAGCAAACTTTGACAGAATCTGAAGTGATGTGAAATTTTTAGGTAAATAAATTAAATAGTATTTTAGAAAATTTAATAGAAATGTCTATAGAGAAGAAATCAGATAGTGGATAATGAATAATGATAAGTAATAAAAAATAGAATACCTATATTCTTATAATACCCATGTCATTTTTATAATTCAATTATATATAATTTACTTTGAATGCTTATTATTCTGCATTATTATTATATGATAATTATATACATAACATCTTATGTATATAATTATAATATATAGTATAATATAAAATATAATAATAATACAATTATTATTCTGCAAATGAATGGAAAAAATGTAAGTTGCTCATTGGTGGCGATCTTTTTAACTGCAATCATTGATAGCCTTGTGTGTCCTAGGGAGGCCCACTGGTCTTTGCATTTTTAGTTGTACTTGTAAAGCTTAATGTACTTGGGTTACATGTCTTCTTAAGAGGCAGTATCTCCAGTGGTTAAGAGTCATGCCTTTGGAGCCAGAAAGACTAGATTTGTATCCCAGCTCCATCACTTATTTGCTCTGCAGCCATGGGCAAGTAGCTTAGCCTCATTAAACAGATTTCTTATAAGGAAAATGAGAATAATAGATTCCTCTATGGGTTATTGTCTGAGGATTAAGTAAAACATTACAAGTAAAGTGTTTAGCACAGTGCCTGAAATGTAGTAAGGACTTAGTAAACATGTACTGTTATTATATTAGCAATCCAAAGAGAAAATTGAGAAGTTACTTAAGCTTTTTCCATGCTTCTTTACATTCAATTACTTTTTTTCTCTCACGTACAAAATTCACTTTGATTTACCTAAAATTTAACGTTAGAGAAATGCGCTTTCAAGAGTCACAAAATTATTTGAGTTTGACATTTATTAAGAACAGAAAATACTTTTTCGCTGCATCTCAGATTTTTAAAAAATCCTGTAATGCCAAAATATTAATCAACTGGGGCACTGAGCCTTATATACGTTTGTCACTACGTGGAAACAGCAATCCTTCCTGGAGTGTCACACTGTGGGACAGTTTGGTCCAGAACAGGCGAGGATAGTATCTTTCTGAAGTCGTTGGCAGTGGCTACTGGCTAAAACAAGCTAGTGGCAGGAATTTGTCGAGTCTGGCATTGGAGTCCTTGCAGGACTGGATCCATGAGAGTGTTAGCTGATGTACAATGTTCTGGTTCACGCCGTTCAGCTATTTATCAGGGAGTAGGATTACAGAAAAGGCAGTGAGTCAGGAGAACTAATTTTGCTCTCAGCAATTCCTGTCACAATTCATTGCTGTTATTTAAAAATGGAAGAGAAGTAACCTGATTGCAGTGCTCATTTCACAGTATATACATGTATCAAATCATCATATTGTACGCCTTAAACTTACATATGTTGCATGTCAATAAAATCTCAATAACACTGAAAAAATATAAAAGAAGAAGAAAGAAAAAATAATCTGGCTGCCTTTTTTTGTTATCGTTTCACAAACACAAGATTCACTGAGTTTCTTGCCACCTTTTTCTCTCTGAAATCTCCCTTTCTGGCTAGAAGTTGACCCTGAATCACAAAGGCAGATTTATATGATGTGCATGCTCGATAGAATAACCTTGTATACTTGGGAAAAATAACATGGACAGTTCCAACAACTTAAACGTATTCAGCTTATGTCAATGCTCCCCCCTACATACGCAAAACAATAAAGAAGGTTTCTGATGTACTTTTAAATACTTATTTTCCTAATTGAAAAATGGAAAAAATTGAACCATAGTTCACAAATTAAAGTCTTAAGGATATAGAAAAAACATTAAATATTTTGACGGAAAAATTTCTCAGCAACCACATTCGAGTAGACAGCATGTTCCTTTTTTTCAAGGTCAGTTTTGTAGGTTAAGAGACTATGGACCCAGAAATTCATGATTTATTGTCCTTTTTTATATCATGTTAAAACCCATTCACTAAAATTCTGTTAAGAATGTAATTTAAGAATTAGTTCTTTAAGAATCCATGAATTATATTGGTCTTTAGTTCTCTTTGCTTATAATGTCTTTGTCTGATTTTGGCATCAGAGTAATTATAGCTTCCAGAATGAGTTGGGAAGTTTACATTCCTCTTCTATTTACTGGAAGAGTTTGTATTAAACTGTTATTTACTCTTTAAATGTTCTATAGAAATCATTAATGAAGCCATTTCCTCATGGCATTTATCTTCTGGGAAGGTTTTGAACAAATTCAGTTTTTTTAAAAAATAAAGGGTTATTCTAGTTATTCTTTTTTGGGTGAACTTTAAGGAATTTGTAAATTCCGTCTGTTTTCAAGTATATTGTAATAAAACTGGTTCATAACATACTCTTTTTATCTTTCTAAAGTCTGTAGAACCTGTGTAATATCCTCTTTCATTCATGATATTGGCAACTTTCCTTTTCTTTCTTTTACTCCTGATTAGCCTGGCTAGAGGTTTATCAATATGTTTTACCTTTTCAAAAAGCCAGTTTTTGGTTTCGTTGATTTTCCCAATTGTATTTATTTCTCTGATTGGATCCTGATTTCTCCTTATATCCTTTTTCTTCTACCTGAAGAATTTCCTTTGACATTTGGTAGTTCTGATCTGCTGGTACTGAAAACTTCTGGTACTTTTAAATGTCTGGGAAAATCTTTATTTAACTTTTTTGAAAAGTATTTTCAATAGGCATAGAATTCCTTTTTTGTTGTTGAAGTATAATTGACATACAATATCCTATTAGTTTCAGGTATACATCATAGTTTTTTGATATTTATGTACAATTCATCAAATTCGAAAACATTTTGTGATTATTTCTTCATATCTTTGTTTTTCCCCATGTTCCATTCTTTCTGTGACTCCAGAAATATTTATGAGGCCACAAGAAGTTTCCTTACAATCCACTGATTGCAGTTCATGTATTGCAATTTTTCTCTGTGTTTCCTTTCAGATAGTACATATCATTAAGTCTTTAAATTCAATAATCTTTTCTTCTACAGTATCTAATCTCCTGATACTTCCATCACATATATTTTTTATGTCAGACATTTGTGTTTTCTTTTCTAGAAGTTCAATTTTTTTATTGAGGACACACTGATTTATAACATTGTGTAATTTCAGGTCTACATTATTATATATCAATTTCTGTATTGACTGCATTGTGTTCAACACAAATAGTTTAGGATTTATCCTTCACCATAGATATATGCCCCTTTACCACTTTGACCCATCTCCCACCCACCTCCTCCCCCTCTGGTAACCACTAATCCATTTTCTTTACCAACGAGTTTGTCTATCTTCCACACATTACTGAAATCGTATGGCATTTATCTTTCTCTGTCTGGCTTATTTTGTTTAGCATGATACCCTCAAGGTCTATCCATGTTGTTGCAAATAGGACGACATTGTATTTTTTAAGACTGAGTAGTATTCCATTGTATATATACGCCACATCTTCTTTATTCATTCATCCCTTGATGGGCACTTGGGTTGCTTCGATGTCTTGGCTATTGTGAATAATCCTGCAATGAACATAGAGATGCACAAATCTCTTTGAATTGTTGATTTCATGTTCTTTGGATAAATACCCAGTAGTGAGATAGCGGGGTCATATGGCATTTTGATTCTTAAATTTTGAGAAATCTCCATACTGTTTTCCATAGTGGCTGCACCAGTTTGCATTCCCACCAGCAATGTATGAGGTTTCTGTTTCCTCTACATCCTCTCCAATATTTGCTACTTTTTGTCTTGGTGATTATAGCCATTCTAATGGGTGTGATCTCTCATTGTAGTTTTCATTTGCATTTCGCTAATAATTAGTGATGTTGAACATCTTTTCATGTGCCTGCCGGCCGTCATATACCTTATTTGGAAAAATGTCTGTTCGTATCCTCTGCCCATTTTCTGGTTGAGTTGTTTTTTTTCTTGTTGAGTTGTATGAGTTCTTTATATATTTTGGAGATTAACCCCTTGTCAGATAAATGATATGAAAATATTTTCTCCCAGTTGGTGGGTTGTCTTTTGATTTTTTTCATAGTTTTCTTGCCATGAAGAAGCTTTTTAGTCTGATGTAGTCCCATTTGTTTATTTTTTTCTTTTGTTTTGCTTGCCTGAGTAGACATGTTATTCAAAAAGATGCTGCTAAGACTGATATCAAAGAGTTGACTGCTTTTATGTTCTTCTAGGAGTTTTATGGTTTCATGTTTTACATTCAAGTCTTTAATCCATGTTGAGTTAATTTTTGTATGTAGTGTAAGATAATGGTCTACTTTCATTCTTTTGCATATGGCTTTCCAGTTTTCCCAGCACCATTTATTGAAGAAACTTTCCTCTCTACGTTGTATGTTCTTGGCACTTTTGTAGCAGATTAGCTGTCTGTAGACATATAGTGTTATCTCTAGGCTTTTAATTCTGTTCCATTGATCTGTGTGTCTATTTTTGTGCCAGTACCATGCTGTTTTGATTACTACAGCTTTGTAGTATGTTTTGAAGTCAGAGATTATGATGCCTCCAGCTTTGTTCTTTTTTCTCAGGATTGCTTTGGCTGTTAGGGGTCATTTGTTGTTCCAGGTAAATTTTGGGATTCTTTGTTCTATTTCTGTGAAGAATGTCATTGTGATTCTGATGGGGACTGCATTAAATCTGTAGATTGCCTTAGGTAATAAGGACATTTTAACTATGTTTATTCTTCCAATCCATGAGCATAGAATACCTTTCCATTTCTTTATATCTTCCTCAACTTCTTTCAATAATGACATAGTTTTCAGTGTATTGGTCTTTCACCTCCTTCGTTAAAGTTATTGCTAGATATTTCAATCTTTATGTTGTGATTGTAGAAGATATTGCATTCTTGACTTCTCCTTCTGCTAGCTCATTATTAGTGTATAGAAAAGCAACAGATTTTTATAAGTTGATTTTTACTCTGCAACTTTGCTGTAGTTGTTGATTATTTCTAATAGTTTTCTGGTAGATTCTTTAGCATTTTCTATATATAGGATCACGTTATCTATAAACAGTTAAGGTTTTACTTCTTCCAATTTCTATGGCTTTTATTTCTTTTCTTGTGTAATTACTCTGGCCAAAACCTATAGTGCTATTTTGAATAAGAGTGGTGATGGTGGGCACCCTTGTCTTGTTCTTGCTCTCAGAGGGATGGCTTTCAGTTTTTCACCATTAAGTATCTATCATATTGGCTGTATGCTTGTCATATATGACCTTTATTATGTTGAAATACTTTCCTTCTATCCCCATTTTATTGAGAGCTTTTATCATAAATGGATGTTGGATCTTATCAAACACTTTCTCTGCATCTATTGAGAGGATCATATGGCTTTTATTCCTTATTTTGTTAATTTGTTGTACCACTTTGATTGATTTGCAGATGTTGAACTATCCCTGCATCCTTAGTATAAATCCCACTTGGTTCTGGTGTATGATCCTTTTAATGTATTGCTATATTCAGGTTGCTAATATTTTGTTGAGGATATTTGCATCTACGTTCATCAGTGATATTGGCCTGTAATTTTTCTTCTGTGTGTAGTCCTTGTCTGGTTTTGGTATCTGGGTAATGTTGACCTCATAGAACGAGTTAGGAAGCATTTTGTCTTCTTCAATTGTTTGGAATAGTTTGAGAAAGATAGATATTAAAACTTCTTTGAATATTTGGTAGAATTCTCCTTAGGAGACATCTGGGCTTGGACTTTTTTTTGGGTTGGGGGAGGTTTATTATTACTGTTTCAATCTCTTTACTGGTGATTGGTCTATTCAGATTCTGTATTTCTTAGTGATTCAGTTTTGGGAGGTTGTATGAGTCTAAGAATTTATCCATTTCTTCTAGGTTATTTGTTGGTACATTTATTTCATAGTATTCTCTTCTTATCCTTTGTATTTCTATGGTATTCATTGTAATTTCCCCTGTTTTATTTTTAATTTTATTTATTTGAATTTTCTTTCTTTTTTTCTTAGTAAATCTGGCTACAGTTTTGTCAGTTTTGTTCATCTTCTCAAAGAACCAGCTTTTAGTTTCATTGATCCTTTCTACTGTGTTTTTGCTCTCTATTTCTTTTATTTCTTCTCTAATTTTTATTATTTTTCTCCTTCTGCTGACTTTGGGCTTTGTTTCGTCTTCTTTTTCTAGTTCTGTTAGATGTAATTTAAGATTACTTATTTGAGATTTTTCGTGTGTGTTGAGGTGAGCTCAAATTACTACAAATTTCCCTCTTAGAATTGCTTTTGCTGCATCTCCTAATAGTTGGTATGTTGTGTTTTAATTTTAATTTATCTCCAGGTATCTTTTTGTTTCTCCTTTGATTTCTTCATTTTTCCAATGGCTGCTCAGTAGCATGCTGTTTATTCTCCAAATATTTGTGACTTTCCAAGCTTTGTTCTTGTAGTTGATTTCTAGTATCATAGCATTATGGTTGGAAAAGATGCTTGATATGATTTCAATCTTCTTAAATTTATTGAGCTTTACTTTGTTTCCCAGCATATGGTCTATCTTTGAGAATGTCCCAGGTGCATTTGAGAAGAATGTTTATTCTGCTGTTTTTTGATAGAATGTTCAATATATATCTCTGTTAAGTCTTTTGGTCTAGTGTTTCATTTAAGTCCACTATTTCCTTATTGACTTTCTGACTGGGTGATCTATCTCTTGATGTTAGTGGGGTCTTGTGGTCCCTGCTATTGTTGTGTGGCTGGCAATTTCTCCCTTTAGATCTGTTAATAGTTGCTTTATATAATTTAGTCCTCCTGTGTTAGGTGCATATATATTCAAATGTGTTATGTCCTCTTGGTGGAATTTCCTTTTATCACTATTTATTTATTGCTTTTTGCTAGGGAAGATTCACCCTGAGCTAACATCTGTTGCCAATCTTCCTCTGTTTGTATGTGAGCCACTGCCACAGCAAGAGCACTGACAGACAAGTGGTGTAGGTCTATGCCCAGGAACCAAACTCAGGCTGCTAAATAGGAGCACAAAACTTAACCATTAGGTCACTAGGGCTGACTCTCTTTCATCATTATATACTGGCTTTCTTTGTCTCTATTTGTCCTTTTTTATCTGCTTTGTCTGATACAAGTATGGCAACACTAGCTTTATTATTGATTTATGAGGGCTCAATACTGCCATTTTATCTCCTGTTTTCTGATTATTCTATATTTCCATTGTTTCTCCTCTGTTGTATTCTGACTATCATTTGAGTTTGGTGATTTTCTGTGATGGTTTTCTCAGGTTTCCCTTTATTTATGATTTGTCATTCTGCTCTGATTTTTTGTTTAGTCATTATCATAAAGTTTATATAAAAGATCTAGTCCATTTTTTGATAGCCTCTTACCTCTATTAGCCTAAGAAAGCACCATGCCTTAACTTTTCCCCTTCTGAGGTATTGTTGTCACAAATTATTCTTTTTTATGTTGTGGATTTGTGACTAAATTGAAATGTTTATAGTTATTTTTGATGCTTTCCTTCTCTTTATCTTTATATTATAATTAAGTCTTTGTTAATCTGTTTTGATAGAGAGCTGCAATTTTCTCATTTTCTCTTCCTATTTATCTCCTTGCTCAAAGATTTTTAAACCTTTACCTTTTTGTTTCAGGTAGGAGTGCTTCCTTCATCATTCCTGTATTTGAGGTTTAGTGGTCATGAACTCCCCTAGCTTTTGTTTATCTGAGAAAGCTTTTATTTCTCCATTGTATCTGAAGGTTAGTTTCAATGAACAGAGCATTCTTGGTTGAAAGTTTTTGTCTTTCAGTATTTTGAATATATCCTTCCAATCTCTCCTAACCTGAAAGGGTTCTTCTGAGAAATCCACTGAAAGCCTGGGATGGGTTCCTTTGAAGGTTGTTTTCTTCTGCCATGCTGCCCTAAATATTTTTCTTTGTGATCGATTTTTGCCAATTTTACTATTATATACCTTAGAGGAGGTCTGTTTGCATGATGTAATTAGGAGTTCTGTTGGTTTCACGTACTTGTAAGTCCAGATTCACCTCCAGGTTTGCAATGTTATCAGCTATCATTTCTTTGAACAAGCTCTCTGCTCCTTTCTCCTTCTCTTCTCTCTCTTGAATATCTATAATCCTTATGTTGCTTTTCCTAAATGAGTCAGATATTTCTCAAATAATTTGTTCATTTTAAAAAAATCTTAGTTCTTTCTCTTCCTCCACCTGAAGCATTTCTAGATTTCCTCCATCTAATTCATTAATTCTTCCTCCATAACATCTGCTCTACTTTTTATGTTTTCTAGATTATTTTTTATCTCACTAATAATGTTCTTCACATCCAGAATTTCTGTATAGTTTTCTTAAAGGCTTCAATCTCTTTGGTGAAGTATTTCTTCTGCTCATTTATTTTATTCCTGAGCTCATTTAACTGTCTTTCTGGGTTTTCTTGTGACATGTCAGGTTTCTTTATGATCACTAATTTAAATTCTTTGTCACTTAGACTATAAATTTCTGTGACTTTGGGGTTGGTTTCTGGAGATTTGTCATTTTCCTTCTGCTGTGAAGTTTTACTGTAGTTTTTCATGGTGTTTGATGAACTGATACTTTGCCAGTGTATATGTGGTAATATTGGGTCACACATTCCACCTTCCACCACTAGGGGGGAGCAGGAGCTGTGTTTCTGAATCTGCTCCATCTGCTAGAAGTTATGCAGGTATGGCTGCCCCACTTTTGCACAAGTTGGCCACAGCTGTTAGGCAGGTTGCTCTCATGGGGGCAGAGCATCTGTGTTCAGTGGGCAGGTTTCACAGGGGCCAGCTGGCCTTTCACTTGCAGGTGGGTTGGGTGAACTGCTGCACTTGGTGGGCAGTGTTCCCTCTCAGGAGCTGAGCAGCTGCCCCTTGCTGAGGAGCATTCCCACAAGAGGGGCCACCATGACATGATGGGTGCTCCCACAGACCAGGCTACCCCTCCAAATGTGTTCATGCATGCAGCAGGCTGCCCAGCCTCCTCTTACAGTCGTGCCTGCTGCTGTGCTTGGTGGGCGGTGCTCCTTCATGGAGCCTGAGCCCCTGACAATAGGTCAGAGCATTCCTTTGGGGAGGGCTGCTAAGGAAAGGTGAGCACTCCTGTGGACCAGGCTACCGCTCTGGGCTACCATGCTGGACTGCCCGTGCCTCCTCTTATAGTCGCTCCCAGCCTTTGTGTGAGGCTCTGTGACCTGGCTTGCTGCTGCTGTGGAGGGGGAGAGGTGCACTCACCTAGTTCTACTGCTTCCTGAGGATCCAATCTACCACCCTTCAGATGTATACCTGCATGGATCTCTCAGGTGTCTTGTTGTGTTGTGTGGAAATCCTCTGTTGTTTATTGAATGTCTGTTTACTTGTAACTTAAGGAGGGGAGAGACAAAGAGAATAGCTCATTCCGCCATGATGCTGACATCGTTAAAAGTTCAATTTTTTATATCTTCCATATCTCTTTAATGAGGTCATAATTTTCCCTATATTTTTAAAATATAGAGCATTTTTATAATTGCTGTACTAATGACTTTTTCTAATAGTTTCATCATTTCTGGGTCTTTTTCCCAGATTGTTTTTCCTATTCATTATTAGTAATATTTTTCTGTTTGTTGCAGACCTTCAAATTTTTGAATGGATGCCATACATTTATGTCATAAAAATGTCATTTTATGTTATTTTTTGGTTTTCCTTTGAATATTCTTTAGTCTTGCTCTCAGACACAGTAAAGTTACCTGAAAACATTTTTATCCTTTTTAGGGTTGCCTTTAAGTTTTTTTTAAGTGGAGCAAGAACAGCTTTTACTGTAAGGTAAATTTAGTGCTATTGCTGAGGCAGTACTCTTCTGAGTACTCAACGAAAGACTCTCTTATGAAGCTTCTCCTCTCTGACCATTGAGAACACACTATTCCTAGTCCTCTGTGACATCTGGGGGCACTTTGTGTGCTCCTGTGTTTATCTTTCCCAGACCTTCAGTAGTTTTTTTTTCCATGCATGCCTGCTGAATATTCAGCTGAATTCTTAAGGAGAACCTTCTGAATAGCTCCCAAACTCTTTACTTGTAAAACTCTCTCCATGCCAGTGCTCTTTCTTGTGATTCTAGCTACCTTGAATTCTTCAAATTCTCAACAATAACTTCTGGGATATGTCTTGGTTACCCCTTCTGCTCTGTGTCCTGGAGACTCTCTGTGTGCAGTAAACTCGTTCAATCATATGGCTCTCTTCATTTTTCTCTGAGGGCACTGCCCTTTGCTACCTGTTGCACAATGTCTGAAAACCAGTGTTTCATAAATTTTATGCAGCTTTTTTTTCTTTTGAGGAAGATTAACCCTGAGCTAACTACTGTCAATCCTCCTCTTTTTGCTGAGGAAGACTGGCCCTGATCAAACATCCATGCCCATCTTCCTCTATTTTTTTTTATACATGGGACACCTACCACAGCATGGATTTTGCCAAGTGGTGCCATGTCTGCACCTGGGATCTGAACCGATGAATCCTGGGCCACCAAGAAACAAGATGTGTGAACTTAACTGCTGCACCACTGGGCTGGCCCCTATGCAGGTTTTTAGTTTTTTAAAGCTCAGAGTAAATATATTTCCTGTTATTTCATATGGCTGCCAAGTAAACTCATATGATGTAAATGTAAGTCAAGAATCGACCAATGTAATAAATCTATCCAATACGTATTTGTTTCCAAACATTTCCTATCATGTTTTATGAGTTATTTTCTCTCAGAAATACTTTTAAAAATTATTATTACTTATTGATCTCTGTGTCTATATCTAGTTTGGCATCTATCAATCATTTCTCTAATTAAGTATCCATCTGGATAGCCTCAGTTGTTTATGTGCAATATGACTTACTAATAAATCACTAAAACATTGAAAACACATTAAAAGCAATTCAGTTTACTGCCTTTTTTTCTAATGAGATAATGTATTCATTGTGCTTATCTAGAACCTAAAACATTTCATTAATTAATTGTTTTCATTGCTTCTGCTGTTGCATTTGTTTTCATTGTTCCTTAAATGCCCATTTTACATTCATTAACCACATTCATTAGTAACCAAAAAGTTCAGTTCATTTTCAGAAAAAATATTTTATGAAGTTTCTCATCACATCACTACTATGGTTAATGTTTTGTCTTAAAGAGTTATAATATTTTAAATGTTTAAGCATTTATTGTTCTGTAGATTTATAAAAGTATTCATATTACTTTTAGTTTACACTTAACAAGTAGTCGGTGACCTGTCAGAAGCACAATATCACTGAATAAAGGGTTGCTTCTTTCGGTATAATCATATTTAAGCTTTTATAGACATGAAAATTTTGAGGTCAAAGTCCATTACTCTCCTTTCTTTGCTCAAATGGGAAAAAAATACCATTCTGGTATCAATATATGCACCTAATAAAGTCTACTTGAATTATTTCTAGGAAAATGACTAAACACAAAAAATATATTGTTTTTATTTTTTAAACTGAAGTCCTTCAGAAAGCAGACTAAGTCTCTTGTTTGCCTCATCTAAGTAAATATATCACAATTATAAATAATGCAATTGTTCTCAGAAACAACCAAAGAGAAGTCATATGTGAGGAGGCTGGTTTGGAATAATAGCTGTGAAAATAATTGTTGCTGAGTATGTGTGTGTGAAATATATTTGTCTATATTAGAGTGTGTGCATGTGTGTGTGTGTGCGTGTAAGAGAGAGAGAAAGAGAAACAGGGATTAGGGGAAGTAGGAGAGAGCAAAGGACAGAAAAGTGGACTGGACAAAATGCAATTTTCTTTTATTAAGATTATAAGAATACAAGAAAACATATGAAGCAATTTGCCTATTATGAATTTTATGCAAATCTAAGCTGTTATTATTTTACCCACAGTTACCCACATTTTAAACATAGTTGAAATTACAGTACGGTGAATATCGAATCCCAGATGAATGGTTTCTAAGCAACTAGGGGAAGATCCTGGAGGATTTGATTAGCTCATTGATTTCAAACTTGATACTTTTGATCCCAGCGAATATTACATACCCACTATAGCAGTTTTGATATTTAATCCTAAATGGCTAAATCCTATGATAAGGATTTTTAAAACCTTTCCCAACAAAGGATTATTTCAGTACCATTGCTATCTTTTATGACATTGCTGTGTCTACTTCCCATATCTTTTCCATTATATGTTCAGTCTTTGAACTTGGGTTTATTTTTTATAAGGTAATTTTTCAGTCTACTTGATCCACCTAGAAAATCAAGTGACTTTAATGTTTATTCTTTTCTAAAATGATTTTGTGACAGTGAAATACAAATCCTACCTAGGAATCCTAACAAAAAAACAAAAACAAATCCAAACTTTGGTTTTATTAGCTTTCCTTCGCTTCACAGTTAAAGGTATACTAAGAAATGAGTTGTGGGGAGTGAGGAATTGCTCACTTGGGATGAATGTATAAAAGCTGCTTGTAATTTAAAATTTTATAGTATTTATTAGACATATAATTGATTTAGTAATCTCTTGTTGTCTTATGATGAGACACATATGTATCCTAAAATAATTCTTTAGCACAAGTATTATTATAGAACTTTTCAGATGTTTCTGCCTAAATTTAGGAGGAACTGTATGTTATATATTTTTGTTAGCTTCTCTAAAAGTAACTGAATATTTTATATATAGCAGTGCCCAGCATATGGATAGTATTAATTTTTAGTGTTATCTTTTGGCATCTACCACGTGCCAAATCTGATTCTAGTTGTTTTCACACATACAATTTATATCTTATTCTGTCAATTACGCTCTTTCTTTCTTGCATTTTCCCATTGTCTTGTCTCTGTCCTCTTTTCACATTTTTCTTAAAGAACAGATTTTATTTTTAAAATACTTTTACTTTCACAACAAAATTGAGCAGAAAGTACAGAGAGTTCCAACATTCCCCCGCATACATCCTTCCCCACTATCAACATCACATAGCTGAATACTACATTTTTCACAGTCCATGAACCTACATTGACACATCATTATTGCTCAAAGTTCATAGTTTACATTAGGGTTCACTCTTGTTATTGAACACTCTATATTCTTTGACAAATGCATAATGATATGTATCCATAATTATACTATCATGTAGAATAGTTTAACTGCCCTAAAAATCCTCTATGCTACCTCTATCCATTCCTCTCTCCCCAACCCTTGTCAACCACTGTTCTTTTTACTATCTCTAGAATTTTGCCTTTTTAAGATGTCATATATTTGGAATCCTATGGTATGTAGCCTTTTAAGATTGGCTTCTTTCATCTAGTAATGTGCTTTTAAGGTTACCCCATGTCTTTTTATGACTTGATAGCTCATTTCTTTTGAGCGCTTAAAAAATTCCATTTCTAGATGTACCACATTCACCTACCAAACGGCATCCTAGTTGCCTCCGAGTTTTGGTAATTATGGATAAAGCTTCTATAAACATCCTTGTGCAGGTTTTTCAGTGCATGTAAGTTTTCATCTCCTTTCGGTAAACACCAAGGAACACAATTGCTGGATTGTATGGTAAGAGTATGTTTACTTCTGTAACAAATTACAAACTGTCTTTCAAAGTAGACATTTTGCATTCCCACTAGCAATGAATGAGAATCTCTG
Organism: Equus asinus; assembly: GCF_041296235.1. NCBI lineage: Eukaryota > Metazoa > Chordata > Mammalia > Perissodactyla > Equidae > Equus > Equus asinus. Next base: position 26,571,166 of record NC_091808.1, on the reverse strand, counting down.
TTGTTCCACATCCTTAACAGCATTTTTCATTGTCAGTGTTCCCGATTTTGGCTACTCTAATAGGTGTGTAGTGGTATCTCATTATTGTTTTAATTTGCAATTCTATAATGACATTTGATGTTGGGCACTTTTTTATGCTTATTCATCATTTGTATATCTTCTTTGCTGAGGTGTCTGTTCAGGTCTTTCGCCCATTTTTTAGTCAAGTTTCTTATTTTCTTATTGTTGAGTTTTAAGAGTATTTTTGGATAATAGTTCCTTATCAGATGTGTCTCTTGCAAATATTTTCTCCCAGTTCATGGCTTGTCTTCTCATTCTCTTGATGTGTCTTTTGCAGAGTAGACCTTTCTAATTTTAACAAAGTCCTATTTATCTACGAATTCTTTCAAGTTTAACAAAGGCCTATTTATCTATGATTTCTTTCAAATTGTTCCTTTGGAGTTGCATCTAAAGTCGTTGCCAAATTCAAGGTCATCTAGATTTTCTCCTATATTATTTTTTAAGAGTTTTATAATTTTGCATGTAACATTTAAGTCTATATCTATTTGGAGTTAATTTTTGTAAATAGTGTAAGATCTGTATTTAGATTCTTTTTTTTTCTTGCATCTGGATGTCCAATTGTTCCAGCACCATTTATTGAAAAGACTCCATTTCTTTTATGCTTACAAATACACTAAGTCCTACCTTAGCTAAACAAAACACTTTGATTTGACTTGACTCTTTCTCAAACTCTAGCCAAAGTTATTAAAAAAGAGATTGTGCTTCCAACCTCCACTTCTACACACTTTCTCATGAATCTCTGAAATCTGTCTTGCAGGCTTTCCACTCTTCTGAAATCATTACTGGCAGATAAGGGCTATTCCACTCCTCCTTAAAATTACTTCAGGAATTCTGAGACACAGAGTTTTACTTTTTCTCATGTGAGTTTATATTCTTTGTTTCCTATGCTGGTTCTTCTTCCTCTCTTCAACCCCTAATGCTGGAAGTTCCAAAAATTTCTATTTGTTTCTATTTCCTCCTCTGTACCACATCTATATCACATTGAGCTTTCATGACTTCAAAACTCATTCCAATAATGGTGGCCCTGCCTCTTTTTCTGTCCCACATTCCTAGCTGCAATCAAACATGTAAACTTGGATGACATACCAAAATGTTGTACTTAATAGATATGGGGAAAAAGTCATTATTTTCTTCTCTGGATGGTGTCTTTCTTCCAGTTTCCCCACTATCATTAATTACACAGTAATACCCCCAAACCCCCAGGATTGAAACATCAACCTTGACTTTTCCTTTTCTCCCAATTTTTCTGTTTCCAAATCTTATAGGTCAAATTGATTTTATTTCCTCAAAGTCTCTTTTTTCTATCCCTTCTATCCCATTTATATATCCATCATTATAGTTTACACATCATTACATCTCACCTGGATATTTGTAACAACTTCTCAGCTGCTTTTGTATCATTGGTCTCAACTCATTTCTATTCATCCTACACTATTACCAAACATATAGCATAGTTCAAATCACATCACATTCTTACTAAAAACTCGGTTATTTGAACTTTCAGCTTCACCACCACCTACCTTTTAAGCTCTTTATTCAAGCAAATGCTGGAAGTTTTGGAAAATTTTGTATAAAATTATTATGAAGACAGTTAACAAATCTCAAATGCAGAATTTATTAAAGATTTGAAATGTGAAATTTTCTTCTGAGATGTGTATATCAACCCAATAAAACAAACAAATAACAAACAAAAACAAAAAAAAACCCATCCTTTTAAAAAGACAAGTTGTTCCTCTCTTCATTCCCGATTACCTATCAAAAATATAGGAACAAGTAAAATTATTTGGACTACTGTGGTACATTCTCTTTCATATACACTAAAATCCTATGTGATTTTCCTTCAAAAAATGTTTGACCATTGAATTGAAAATATGACTGTTTGACCATTGAATTGCAAATATGACTACAAACCATATTCTGAAATACAACTGAAGCTGAATCCCTATGTTGATGTGGATATTTGACTTCATAGCATGATCACACGTGTGAGCAAGGTTTTTAGGGACAATTACAAGAAACTCAAAATATATTATCAACTAGTTTGTCCTCACTCATTCTGAGTTAAAAGCTCTACCCATTAGAGAAATTCTCTAATTTAATAACAAGATGGAGTTATCCTTGGTATCAAAAAATATCTCCTGGGGCCGGCTCCGTGGCCGAGTGGTTAAGTTCGCATGCTCTGCTGTGGCGGCCCAGGGTTCGGATTCTGGGTGTGGACATGGCACTGCTAGTCAGGCCACGTTGAGGCGGTGTCCCACATCTCACAACTAGATTGACCTGCAGCTAGGATACACAACTGTGTATGGGGGGTGGGGGTTGGGGAGATAAAGCAGAAAAAAAAAAAAGATTGGCAACAGTTGTTAGCCCAGGTGCCAATCTTTAAAAAAAAAAACAAACAAACAAACAAACAAACAAAAAACCTTCCTGAAGGGGCTTTTAAAATATTTTTTAATATTTTATACTAAAATATTTTAAAGGACATATTTCTTAAAATTATGAGGTTTTAAGAACATGTATTATCAATGCCTTCATATAAGACTTTCTCAGGAAACTGGTTTCAAAAAATGTTATCATGGCCAGCCCTGTGGCCAAAAGGTTATGTTTGTGCACTCTACTTCAGTGGCCCGGGATTTATCAGTTCAGATCCTGGGTACAGACCTACACACCACACATCAAGCCATGCTGTGGTGTCACCCCACATAGAAGAGCTAGAATGACCTACATGTAGGATATACAACTAAGTGCTAGGGCCTTGGGGAGGGGAAAAAAGAAAAAGAGGAAGATTGGCAACAGATGTTAGCTCAGGGCAAATCTTCTTCACCAAAAAAACTAAAAAAAGTGTTGTTATTGAAATAGTTGATTGCCTTTACCACATCTCATTCTGGCAGCATTCTTGTGACTATAAGAACTATGGATCAGGATATGAAAAAGATTGGCTGGATAACCATCATTAAACCAAATATATATATATGTAACTTGTAAGAGATTCACTTTAACAACAAAGAACAAAGTAGTTTAAATTAAAAGGATGGAAAAACATACCATGCAAAAACTAGCCCAAATAGGGGCTGGCCCCGCGGCCGAGTGGTTAAGTTCGTGCGCTCCGCTGCAGGCGGCCCAGTGTTTCGACGGTTCGAATCCTGGGCTCGGACATGGCACTGCTCGTCAGACCACGCTGAGGCAGCGTCCCACATGCCACAACTAGAGGAACCCACAACGAAGAATACACAACTATGTACCGGGGGGCTTTTGGGAGAAAAAGGAAAAAATAAAATCTTTAAAAAAAAAAAAAAAAACTAGCCCAAATAAAGCTGATGTCACTGTATTACTATGATACAAAGTAGATAATGCAAGAGGCATTACTTGAAATAAAGTTATGGTAGAACATTTCATAATGATAAAAATGTCAACTCATTAGGAAGACAAAAACAATTCTAAACATAAATTCATTTAATATTATTGCCTTAATAGAATAAAGAAAAATTTAACAAAACTGAAAAGAAAAACAGACAAATTCACAAATGTTGAGACATAAGATAGCTTTGCCACTAATCAATGTAGATATAGAACATATAGAAAATAAAATGAGGAAGGATATATATTTTGGATTAGTTGGCATAGAGAGGACACTATACTCAACAACTGCAGAATATATATTCTTTTCAAATACTCATGGAACATTTGTCAAAATTGACCATATGTTGGGCCATAAAGCAAAAAGAAATATTTTCAAAGGATTTTAATCACACAGAATATGGTTACTGAACATAGTAGAGTTAAACTAAAAATTAACAACAAAACATGTAAAGATAAAATATCCAAAATAAAATAAATATCCAAAGAATAAAATTAAACATTTGGAAATTAAGAAATAGACTTCTCATTGCCAAAGAAGAAAATATGATGAAAAGTATAAAATTTTTAAGTTAAATGACAATAATAGATATATTAAACTTTGTGGAATACAAAAAGAGTGATATTTGGAGGAAATTATATACATATTTATACAAATTAGTAAATGTATAACTATATATATCATATATATTTAAAAGACTTAAAAATTAAGATCTAAGTCTCCATCTTATGAAGCTAGAAAAAGTACCACAAACTAATACCTAAAGTTATAGAAGGAAATAATAAAGTTAAGAACAAAGAACAACAAAATAGAAAGCAAACGCACGATAAAAAATTAATCTATGGAGTTAAAGTTGGTTCTTTGAAAATGCTAATAAAATTGCTAAACCCATGGCAGGACATATCATGGGTGCTGTTTGTGCCCCACTCAGATCCCGTTACCTGGGCCTTTGCACCCATTCCTCAGCTGCTAGGAATGTTGGTCTCTAACAGCCCACAGCTGGTCTCTTAGGTGAAGAATTGTTCTTAGGTGCACCAGAGGCTCCCAGAATTGGAGGTTGTGTCCCCATCTGCTAGAATGGCTTGCAGCCAATGACTGACTGACACCTTGTCTCAAGATGGGACTAACACTATAGAGCATTTAGTGCTCTAATGTTTCTCATGATATCAAGCTAAAATTAGTTTCTCTATTTTCTAGCTAAAACCACATTCTTGCTTAGCTTTTTTCTCTTCACTTTTCTGCTCCAATTACTCCCTTTCTCTCTCAATAAATCACTTTCTTAAGAACCTACTTATAGGAAACTAGACTTAAGACAATTGGTTCCAGAAGTGGTTTAGGAATCTGACACTAAAAGATGAGATCCTGGAGGCAGATCACTTGCCAGCTGAATGGAAATGAAGACTTCATCACCGTTGCTAGGTGTAGAATACTACACCTAATTATTGCTGGTTTGCTGTAGCACTGCAATTAGAAGACTATTACCTGTGATGAAGTGGAAAGGGATACAAAAAGCAGAGGCATTGGCTAGTGTAATATCTCTGACACTCATGAGCTATGGGGGAAATACTAATTGTAAGGATCACGGAATTGAGTGACTGTTACTAAGCACTACCGATGCATTGAAGAGAAAAAGTGATAGACCTAGATTTATTAATCAGCAATTTAAAAAAATTTTTGAGAGTCAGATGTCTTCTTTGGCAGCAGTTAAAAATAACTTTATCTCCTGCAACCAGAAAGCAGACAGAGCTGAAAACCAGGCACAGAAGTTTATTATAAAAGTGGCAGAAAATCATAGAAGACTGACTTATAAGCCTAGGAAAGACTATGCCAAAGTCAGAGGGCAGGTGGAAAACAAGTGGGACACTGCAACTTGAGATGAGAATGTTTGGGATTTTCGTGAGAACTTTGAGCCCCTAGATTTCCCTAAATCCTCTGAACCTACAGAAATGCTTCCCTCTTGCTTGAAGACTACAGGGTAATGCCTGCTCTCCTTGGAATTCACTTCCAACTTCTCTCCTAACCACTAGACTCTTAACCACGTTCAAATCTCACTGTGACCTGACTGGGAAAGATGCACATTGATGGACCTATAGGAGTGTTCCAGAAGGTGAGGATCTTAGCATCATATATGAATGTCTACCAACGAGCATCTGCTTCAGAAAAGACACTAAGCAATCAAGTAGAGCACATGACTCAGCAAGTAGATGTCAGCCAATTTCTCTCCTCAGTCACATGAGTGCTGACACAAAGGGCTCATGAATGGGACAGTCATGATGGCAGATATAGAGGCTATGTAAAGGCTATGTAGCCACTGCTCTTGCTGAATGGCCAACCTACCAGCAGCAAGATTAAGTCTGAGTTCTTGGTGTGCAGTCCCTCTGAACAATAATAAGACAATCGGTATTAAATTAATTATATTAGACCACTTTCATCCACACGCAAACCCATACCTTATTGGCATGTATTCCAGGTATAAAGTTGCACTTTCTCCCATGCCTCAGCCACCACTGCATTGACTCACATGTTGATATATCAACATGGAATCTTGCTTAATATTATCTCAGATAAAGGCACACATTTTATGGCAAAAGAGATGTGACTGTGGGCTCACAATAATGGAATCCACTGGTGCTACCACATGCTGGACCATCTAGAACATACTACACAATATTACAGTGGAATAGCCTCTTTAAAGTGCAACTGAAGAGCAAGCTTGGAAGCATTCCCTGTGAGAATGGAACAATTTTCTTCAAGATACATTATACACTGCCAATGAAAATCTATTACTATGGTGTTGCGTTGCAATTGGTAGAATCAAAGAGTGGAAGTGAGAAAGGCTCAGCTTACTATTACTTCCAGTTATTCAACTGGGGAACTTATGCTTCCCTTCCCTGCAAACTGAGGCTCTGTAAATGTGGAAGTCCTAGTTCCTAAATGGGGACGGCTTCAACCAGGGCCAGAGTAAGAGTCCCGCAAAACTTAAACCTACTTCTGCCATCTGGTCACTGTTGGCTCCTCATGCCAGTATATCAGCAAGCAAAGAACAGAGTTATCATACTGGCAGTGGCAATCAGTCCTAATCAGAGTGAAGAGGAAAGACTCCCTCTACATAATTGGAGTTGGGAGGAATATGTTGGACAGCTGATCCACTGTGATATCTCTTAGTGCTCCTATGCCAAGACAACTACAGCAACCACTGCCTAATAAGGCTTGATCACCAAGGACTCAGAGCCCCTTCCTTCAGTGAGGAGAGTCTAGGTCATCCCATGAAGTAAGCCACCTAGACCTGCAGAAGTTCTAGCCAAGGAAGAAGACATATAAAATGGATGAAACCATAACAAACATTAGATTTAATAGTGAAATACTTAAAATGATCCCCCTGGGATTCGGGATGAGACACAAATACCCAATATCACTTTGTTGTTAGTTGTTAGTGCTGTAGAGTGGCTTCTGACTCCTAGCGATGCTGTGTACAGCAGAGCAGAACACTTCCCAGTCTTTTGTGCCATCCTCTCACCTTCTGGCGCTATATTAGACAATGCTCCACTGCTATTTGTAGAGTTTTCATGGTCAATCTTTTCCAAAGTGGGTGGCCAGTTCCTTCTTCCTAGTGTGTCTTATTCTGGAAGCTCTGCTGAAACCTGTCCACAATAAATGACCCTGCTGGTATTTGAAATCCTGGTGGTATAGCTTTCAGCATCACAGCAACATGCAGCTACCACAGTATGACAATTGACAGACAGGTGGTGTGGTCTCTGACCAGAAACAAACCCATGTGGTGGGGTGAGAATACCAAATCTTAACCACTAGACTGCCAGGGCTGACTCCATTATCACTACTTCTGTGCAACATTGTACTGAAAGTCCCAGCTAGTGTACAAGCCAAGAAAGAGAAGTAAAAGTATGTAAATATTAGAAATGCAGACATAAAATTCTCATTTTTCACAAATGGCCTGGTTGTGCTTAGAGAAAACCCAAAAGAATATGCAGAAAACTACTATAATCAATAAATAAATTTAGCGATATTTCAGGATACAAAATTCATATGAAAATAATTGTATTTCCATATTAAAAAAGAAAATATAACTTATATGAAATAATATAGCTCAAATAGCATAAAAAAGCAAAAAGTACCTGGGAATAAATCTAACAAAATATGTAGAAGACTGCTAGACTGAAAAATATAAAACATTATTGACAAAAATTAGAGGGCACCTAATTAAGTGGAGGAATATAACCTATCCATGGACAGGAAAATTCAATATTGAAAAAAAATTCCAAATTTCTCTATAAATTCAAGCAATCTGAATGAAAATACGAGAAGTTTTGCAGAAATTCAAGATTATTTTAAAATGTTTATGGTAATGAAAATATCCAAGAATAGCTAAGGTAATCTTGGAGAAGAACAAAAATGGAAGACACATTATCAGATATCAAACCATATTATCAAGTTATTTTAGTTAAAGTAGAACTGTATTGTTGTAGGTATAGACAAGAGGCCTCATGAAACAAAATAGAGGGTTCACAAACAAATTGTCATTATTCAAACATCTAATTGATGACAATATGATACTGAGGAAGAGGGTGTAAATTATGGTCCTCTTAATGAATGGTTCTAGGTAACTTGTATATGGGAAAATAAATGAATCCTGACCCCTTCTTCATACTATTCACAAAAATTAATCCAGAAGGATATAAATGTGAAAATTTTAACTGGAACCAAAAAAGTTTCCAGTGGACTTGAAATAGACAAAGATTTTTCAAACACAATACAAAAAGTACTACCCTAAAGAAAAGATTAATTAGACTACTTTAAAATTTACAACTTGTATTCATCAAATGTCTCCCTCAAGAGTGAAAGCCTTAAAGTGGGAGAAAACATTAGCAACATCTACAACCAACAAAAGACTCATCTTACAAACATATGAAGAATCTGTAAATTAATACCAAAATGACAGAAAACATTTTAAAAAATGCATAAAATAACTGAAAGAACTTCACAAAAGAGCAAATCAAAATGGCCAAAAAGCGTGAAAATAGACTCAATATGATTTGTCATCAGAGAAATACAAAATAAAATTCCAGTTACCACTCCCCAGCTACCAAAAAATATACAGTGACAAGGCAGATAAGCGTTGATGGCATGTGGATCAATTAGAACCACAAGCAGTGTTTGTAGAAATGTAAATGGTATGATTAGTATACCCACTTTGGAAAACATTTTTTCAGTATTCATTAAAGCTAAATATACTCATATCTCAAAGCTTTCAAAGGAAGGAGTGAGACTAACTATGGTCTAAGTTCTCTTCATATAATGTCTTCTCTTTTTTTACCTGTCTGCCTTTAGACTTCTCTTCTAACTCAATCTTCTGCCCATTCTCCAACCTCACTCACCTCCTTACGCTACATTCACAGATCATTTCTCGTAGTTTTTGGCTGACAGTCCCCTGTTAAGCTGATACATTATCTTGGGGTTCATATCCTGCTTAAACTAGTATGGTCCAGTAAAACTTTCTGTGATGATGCTAATGTTCTCTCTGTGTTGTCCAACATCGTAGATCCTAGTCATAAATTTGAACACTTGAAATATGGCTAATGTAACTGAGGAACTGAATTTCACCAAATTTAGATAATTTTAATTTAAAAAACTTATTTTTTAATTTTATTTGGGGTATAATTGGTATGTGATAAACTGTGAATCCTTAATGTGTGCAATTTGATAAGTTTGGATGCTTGTCTACATCAGAGAAACCATCACCCCAACCAAGATAATGAACATATCTGTCACTCCATGAAAGTTTCCTTGTCCCTCATGGTAATCCTTCCCTTCTGTCACTCTCCAGGATAGAGGGAGCACTGCTTTTGACCATAAAATTATCAAATTAGCAAGAATTTACTTATTTGTAAATTAAATTAGTCATTGACATGGAGAGTTCATGTAAAGTTTCTTTAGTTCAAGGAGAAATGAGAGAAATCTATAACAAGAAGGAAGAATAATTATAGGAATCAAATATGAAGAATATTTATTGGAATATATATTATACTTGTAGCCATGGTTGTTGAGGAATAGCATGAGAAAACCGGGTTGGGGTGATAAACGTGAGATGGAGAAAGGAGGCCATTGCCTTCTACTGGTTATCAAAGACAAACTGCTCATTCCCTAGGACTAGCCTTGACTGTATATTCTCTACATTGTTGTGGTCAAAATTAGATATGTGCCTTTAGCTCATTAGAACTCACAGTTATTACCATTGAGAAACATCTGTCATGATTTATTTTCCATGAGCTTCACTTGCTGTCTTTCAGAGCTACTAATGAGGATGAAAATAGTCAATTCATGGACAAGTTCTTCTGCCCTCTTAACTTTATGTGCTCTTTTTGGATGAACCGCACCATAGTTAATTCCCATTAGTGATTCCCTGTCTACCAACAATGCAGGAATTTAATAGACATATGCCAGGTAAAGCTTTAAGGTTCATAATATTGAAGGCAATTATGATAGCCATTTTGCATTCACTGAATAGACACTGAAGTGGGAATAAAAGGAAGTTCCATTTAATTTTTCATTATCTCAAGGAAAAGACAACCAAAACAGTGTTTTTATCCTGGCTGTGAAGTCCTTTTGAGTACCTTGAAGCAGTAACTGCTTGTTAAAAAAAAAATGTTATTTTCAAGAATGTTGTAACTCAGTGTGACTAGGTGACATGGGGTTTGTTGTTTTCAGTGTCCTCAAGCAGTCACACTGTTAGACCTTAATCATTTGTATTTATCCTGCCTTGTCATATTGTTAGGATATTTTTCTATCTGTGTCCCTAGGAATATAATTAAAAATGTTATTGCAACATTAGAAAGAAAGCAAAAATCTCACCTGTTATTTTATTTGGCTTCAATTTTCAGAGCCAAATTTTCACATGTTGGTTGTTATTAAATTTTAATCCTTGATCTTTCTGTTGCAATGTAGATGGAAAAAGATAAAGTAAATATTGTAGATAAGTTTGACTTTGATATTTTCAATAACAGTCAGCTTATAGCTACCTAAAATATGTTTTTGCAAATGCATTGCTTGAAAATATCTGTAGTGGATTGAATGGTGTCCCCCAAAAGACATATCTACCCAGAACCTCAGAATGTGACCATATTTGGAATAAAGGCCTGTGTGGATATAACTAAGGTAAGAATCTCAAGATGAGATCATCCTAGATTAGAGTGAGCCCTAAGTCCAATGACAAGTGTCTTGATAAGAGACTCAAAGGGAGAATATGGAGATACTGAGAGAAAGCCATGGAAGATGGAGACAGAGGCTGGAGCTGTGATGTCACTGGTAGATGCTGGAAGAGTTTGGGGCATGTGATAGGATAAGTCTAGATGGTCTTGAAGTGACTGTTGGTAGAAATATGAGCAGTAGAAAGTATTCTGGTATGGGCTCATACGAAGGTTTTACCATCTTAGACAATGTGTCACGAACAGAATGTTAGTAGAAATGTGAATGTTAAAGGTGTTTCTTGTGAGGTCTCAGAAGGAAATGAGGAGTATGTTATCACAAATTGGAGTAAAGGCAATCTTTATTATATAGTGGCAGAAAACATCACCTAATCATATTCTACTGTTTGGTGGAAAGCAGAGCTTGTAAGTAATGAACTTGGATATTTAGCTTAGGAGCTTTCCAAGCAAAGCGTTGAAGGTGAAGCCTGTTTTTTCCTTGCTGCGTATAATAAAATGAGCAAGGAAAGAAATAAATTGAAGAAAAAATTGTTAAACAAAAAAGAAGTAACATGTGATGATTTGAGAGATTCTTGTCTATCCAGATTGCAAGATTGGATGTTAAAAATAGGAAATTCACTATTGGAAAAGTGTACCCTAGGGAAAGAATCAAGGTTGTGGCTAGATAATCTTTTCCTGTAGATATGAGGTATGTGACTAATGGATCCAATCATCTATCTCAGCAGAATCCGGGAATAGAGAGGAGGTTATCCATGAAAGATCTGTGGAGACCCTTTTGTCTAACGTTGTGGATTCTCATGACATACACAGGAGGCTTACAAGGTTTTTGAGAATGTTATACCAGCAGAAAGACTGCCATTTTGGACTGAAAGGGGCAGAGTCTAGATTAAATAAAAGAAGGTTGTCATACTTCCATAATTCTACAGGCAAGAAACAGGTTGATAGAGCTAGTTGGCTGAAAACATTTGTTATCCTTCAAGAAAAAAAGAGAACTGACTCTAGGGGCAGAGCCTTGAGTGCAGAGGCTTGAACCATAGATTCAGAGGCAGAGGCTGGCAGATCTGTAGGCCAGAGGGTGATGAGGTTGTTGCTGTCACAAGCCCTGTGAAGAGAAACAGAGGCAAGGCAGAGTGTGAAACCAGGAGCCAGAGAGGACATACTGGATACAATATCTACTTTTGGAAATAAGTCAACAAAGTATCTAGGGAGACTATTTCTAGTACATATCACCTAAAATTATGAATAAACTGTATATTAAAACTCTTTTTTGTAAACCAAGCCAGCTCCAGAGCAATAACCAAGCTGTGAAGCTGGCATTTCCTTGAGGGCATCTGCCAATCCACTGAGCCTAGACTTGGACAGATACATGCAGAGTGGACAGGAGAGAAACCTTGGGAGCTACGGGGAAGCTGAAACAGAGGCACTCCTCATACGAAAGGACAATGTAACTATTGAGTGAACTAGGGGAGGGGAACGCTGCCCTGCAGTGGGACAGGTAAGGACACTTGCCTGTCTGGTTACAGAAGTAAACGAGAATACAAAAAGTGTTAGGAAGCAACTACAAACAGATGTAAAACAGACCAAATGCACAGATTTAAAAATGAAACAAAACAGAATTCCTAGAAATAAAGAAATATATAAATTGAAATTAAATTGATGAGCATGCTGAACCTAGCTGGATGGAGGATTCAGAGTCTTAGTGAACATGGACAAAGATCTAAGGAAGCTGCACAGACAGATCAAAAAGAGGCACATATTAAAAATGAGTAAGGAAAGTTGGAAAACTGAACGAAAAAGTAAAACATACATTTAATTGGAGTCCTGGAAGAAGAAAATAAGGGGAAGGAGGAGCAATATTTAAAGAGAATATGACTTAAAATTTTCCAGAACAGATGAAATAAATACATGAAGCTTCACTTTCAAGAAGCACACTGAAAGCCAAGCATAAAAAATTAAAAGTAAATTCACAAAGCACTGAACAATTGAGAAGATTTTCAAAGAAGTCAGAGAGAGAATGATTACCTTAAAAATTAATAAAAATAAGTTCATATGTAAATAAGCAGTGACAATATAAATCAATAGCAACTATGTCTAACTTAAGAGTTCAAAATTAAGCCAGAATTATAGTTTTGAACTAAAACGGCAGATATATTTGGAAATGGTAATCAGAATTCAAGTGTTTCACAATCCTTTGACATAAATTAACTTTAGACTCTCTATGGTAAGTAAGCAAGTTAAAATTGTTTAAAGTGTCCAAATTGTATAACTTCCAATCTAATGAGGGGAGAGGGGATAAGAGCTACTACTTACATGATGCTTAGTATGTGTAAGATACTGTTCTAAGTAGTTTATGTGGTTTAAATGATCTAATCCTCACAACAATCTGAGGAAGGTGCTTCTGTCATCCCCACTGTCAGACAAAGTAACTGAGGTGGAGAGATTAATTCACTTCCTCAAAGACATAGAACTTGTAAGCGCCAAAGCTAGGATTTGAACCCCTGCGGTCTGACTCGAAGGTAATCTTAACCACCAAAGCATTGCCTCTCTATAAAAATGAGGCAGTTAGAAATAAAGCCAAATGTAATCATTCACTCACTCATTCATTCAACAAACATGTTTTGAACTCTTACTCTGTGCAGGGTACTTTTCTAGGCAGTGGGGGCTTCAATGAACAAAAGCAACAAAAGTCCATGATTCCAGGGAGCTTATGCTCTAATGGAAAAATGTAAATGAAATAAACACTACCCTTAAAAGATAAAAAGGGTCCAACTTAAAGGAAAGTATACTATTTCTAAAAAATTAGTTATACATTCCTTAAAAGAATCATAAACAACTGTAAGGGCATAGAAAATTTGAAATAAGCCAACAAACAGGTATAGTAGACAAATGTAAATAATAGGTAAATAAGAACTAAAAAAAAAATCCAGTGCTTCTATATTAATATCAGACTAAATAGCCTTTTTTGGCAAAGTAGTATTAATTAAGATAAAGAGGTCCACTCTGTTTTAATAAATATTCGATTTGCCAGGAAAATATTCCAATCCTTATGTTCTATGCACTTAATAACACAGCTTTAAAACATATCAAGTAAAATTGAAGGAATTAAAAGGAGAAACTAAAAAAATTGATTTTAACATACCTCTCTTACTTATTGATAGATCAAGCAGACAAAAAATCAATGCGAATATAGATTTGAACAATGCAATTAACAGGCTTAGTCAAATAGGACATCTAAAGAACATTGCAACCCAAAAAGTTTTCAAGCACTTATAAAATATTTATAAAATTTGATCACATTCTAGGCATGAAACAAATTTCAAAAAATTTTTTCAAGACTCGGTACAATGCGAGCCACACTTTCTGAGCAAAATGACATTAAGTTAGAAATCAGTACCAAATGAGTATTTTAAAAATCGTAGACCTTATATTAAAGAATTCTTCCAAATATCTGATGGACCAAAGGAAAAAATCTCAATGGAAATTATACTTTGAATTAAATGATAATGAAAAGACTTCTTAGAAAACTCACTGAACACAAAAAGTAGTTCTTAGAATTTATAGCCTTAAATCCATAAATTAGAAAAGAGAAAAAACTGAAAGCAAATATTTTTCTAACAAGAATTTAGAAAAATAGCAACTGTATAGAATCAAATAAAATAAGATAAAAATGAATAAATTAACATCCAAAAATTAATAGGATTATTAAAACTAAAATGCTTTTCTTTGAAAATCCTAATAATGTTTACAAACCTCCAGCAAGAGTGACCAAGGCACTAAGACAGGAGCATCTCTGGATAACCAAAGACTAGTGTGGCTGGAGCAGAGTGGGCTGGGGGAAGGGCAGGAGAGATGATCCACACAGTGACTAAGGCTAGGTCACAAGGCTTTACAGGCCACTGTAAGGAGTTTACTCTGGTGACATTGGGAGCCGTTGGAATGTTTGAAAAGTAATTTCCACCATGGATAGTGCTCCTTCAGATACAACTCTATTCAGAGAAACAATGCAGGAGACGTGGAGATAGTTTATATAGGATGAGATTGTATACAAGAAGCTCCCATCATTGTGTACAGAACATGCTAATAAATCAATAAATGTTTAATAAACAAAAGTGGGGAAAAGTATATGATTACAAATTTAGCTTGAAATTTCAACAGACAAATATTTGAGAGGCCATGTTGGACGGCAAAATGACCACAGAATCAGAGACCTGAGTCTGAGTCTCTGGGCTTACCCAGAAAAAGCAGCTTACTTTCTGTGAGTTTGACTTTCTTCACCTGTACAAGGGGAATAACGCTGCATTAGCCAGATGTTTATTTCAATAATGTGATTTAAGAAACAACCCCCAAATCTCCATGGCTTACGGCAATAATCATACATTTCTCACTCATAAGTCTGCAGGTCACCTGGGAGAGTTCTTTTTCAGCTGTGGGTTATGTTCAGTACTGCTCTGTGTCTCTCATTCTAAGATTCAGTCTCGAAGGGCATCAATGACTTGGGGCATTTTCTTCTCAGACGGGAGGACAGAAGCTCTTCAAAGGGCCAGCAGAAACACGTGACATCTAAGGCCTAAGAACCAGTACATCACCACCTCTGCCAACATTCATTTGGCCAGAGAAAGACGCAATGCAAACTCAATATAGGATGAACTGAAATCGGAGAAGGAGTAAAGATAAAGAGCAAAAAATATAAGAAATAGAATAGATTTTGATAATCTAGGAATAAACAATTAAGCCTTGAACTGAGATCATAAGTAGCAATGAGGAAACTAGTCCCTGTGTGGATGAACCAAAATGCTGAGCCTGAAAGAGTGCCAGCCGCACCCCCCCTAGAAAGTTTACGTTACCTAGGTTAGCGTACTATTATGAAAGCCAATTAAGAAGAGGATAGTCAGCAGTGTTATTCAGAAACAGAGAACGTGAGGAGATAGCATGAAGTTTTTTAAGGCAAGAATATCAGTCATTGGTGACCTTTGCAAGGAAAATTTAAGTCTATTTTTGTGAACTTTGTATAGGTTTACAAGACAGAAAAAAGCTTTATTGTCTAACAAAGACACGGTGTTGAAAAATTCAAAGATAAACTAATTTATCTTTATATTTCTCTCTGAAAACAAATACCTCATCTGTAAGCTTGGCTTTGCTTTTAGATGTACCTGTGTTCAGTAGTTCTGATATCTACTAAGCAGCTGCTGAAATCTCAGGTAATATAATAAAGCGTCAGATAACTAGACAGCTTGTAACAGGCACTCTGATTAAGTTCATTTTCTGATTAAATCAGAAACTTCTTTTATTTCATTCGTCATTGATGCCATTCTTCATAAATGCATGTATCTACTTTCTTGAGAATGGAGGAGAATGAATGTAATTTATATTTACTTTCCATTTGATGTAATAAGGTACACATGTGAGATAAGAATTTGAGTAGGATGTAAATTCAGCTTAGATCATCATTCAGATTGAATAGATGTAATAACCTCAATCTTTGAGGTCATTCTGAAAAACAGAGTAAGGTCAAATTTCAGAAAATTGATCTGCTGATTTGTTTAGTGGCTATTACTTGTTTTTATGCAATACGTATTAAAGATAATTATATTCTTCTTTAAAGCTCTGGAACACAGAAAGAAAAGTTCTTATACAACAAAACAATGTGACATTATATTCTAAAGCAAATCAGATTGGCATATTTTTCATAATATTCACAAATGATGCCAACCTCCAAAGAAAACTAAGCGATATGCTTCTCTTCACAAGAAATTTCTCTTTTGTTCTCTCTCATTTTTCGTGAATCTAAGATTCTACTTATAGCCTGTCTTTATATTCACTGCAGTTCTCAATTCTATGATACTGCTATTTCCCAACAAGTTGCAGGGGCTCGCCTTTGGCGAACATTAGAGGTGGCATGGATGGCGCCGAAGCAGCTTCGGGCAGGAGATGACCGCTGTGGTCTGTTCAGAAGGCCTGGACAAGCCTTTGTATGATTGCCTCTGACTGATCAGTCCCCCCAGACAACTGACCCCCTTCCTCATCTCCTTCACACTCGTACACCTGGCAAATGATCACTTCCTAAAAAAATCCAGAGTCAGCGTCTAAAACATCAACCATCCGCTGGAGTCTTTGAATGCAAAATAAACCAGAAGTGAGTGTTAAGAATTTTAGAGTCTCACAGAAGAGATGCTTAGAAGATGGCTGAAATCAGCTAAAAGGAGTGAAGCAAAGGAAAAAGTCAGAAACTTTTAAATTACTAAGTGGTGATACCAAAGGAGATTAGAACTAAGAAGGGTGTGGACCATTAAGAGCCAGAAGAAAAACTGGAAAAATTTGTGATTTATTGCCTCCTCTGAGGACAGTGGAGCCAGGAGATGACTTATTTTTAGTTTTTGTTTATGGTCTTGGAGAAGAGAGACTCATTAGGTAAGTATGATAAGTTTAAGTAGAGTTTGTATTTAAGGGGAGTGACAAAACAGTTTTAAGTGTACCGATTGGACGTCAAACAGAATGGAAATGAATTCTGCTTCAAGTCAAACAGTGCTCTTTGTTTGCTGGCTGAGGTTGTGACAGAAATTCTCCTAAAAGCTCATACAGTTTAATGAGTGTGCCTTCCTACATTCCACGTGGAAAGCAAAGCAATAAACACTGAATCCGTTGATACCGCAAGTGTGTGTTGGGAGCAGACCTATGCTCTTTTCTAAAATCAATTTAGCATCCACCTTCTGCTCTCCTCCGCTGGATTTGTCTCAGCAAGTTGCATGTTATTTCCTTCCGTCTCCACTATTGTTCTCTCTACTGCCTTTGCCAAAGTACATGTTACCCTGCTGTTTCTACCCAGAGATCCTGCAGCCCTTTAACCTTTCAAAACCCGAATATTCTCCCACATGTATGAAGGCAATGGAAACAGGTTTTGAAATAATATGCCAGGTAGAGTAATAACTCTCAAGAGTGAGAGATAAGTTACATTTGACAGTAACGAGTACAATATTTTAACATTAACTAGATCCATGCGATGTCTTTGTATAAATATTGAAAGTGATGTATCACAAATGTGTTCCCATTATAGCCTTGCCCCCAAATTAGGTTTTTTTATTTGTCTTCAGAACATATTGACTTGCAGTTCTCAGAAAAACGGAATTGAATTCACTCTCTCCTGCTTGTTACCAAGTACTCTGGGTTGGTTATAGAGCATGATTAGTATTGATCCTGGGGGAAGGAAACTAACAGTGCTCTTGTTTGTGGAGTGAAAGAGAAATTTATTTTTTTTTTATCTATAGCTATCAGTTTTTAAAGGTGAAAAATCCATGTCTTCAGACTCACATTGCACTTTTTCTCTATCATGCCTTCTTGGTGGAAATAGTGAGAGAAACCCCGCTCTAGACCTGCCACTCAAGTGCACTCTGGCAATTAATCATTTATTCTCAAAAAATGAGGATAAGATTTTATTTATATTATGACTACAACTCTTAAAACAAAAAATTGGTTTTCCGGAAGGTTTGGGCAGTTCGAAATGTGTTTAACTGTTGTTTAAAGGCAATACGAATGCTGTAGAAATCCTAGGTCTCAGAAACAGTAAAGCTATTAATTTTATAGAAGAGACAAAGGATAGTGTGCATTTAAAAATAGAATTTTGGGCCAAATTAACTTACTTCTGTACCACTTGTAAGCATTTGGGATATTTTTCTTAAATGTTCATGTGGAAAAACTTTTGTGTCGTTGGTAAAATTTAACACTTTAACTGCTTTTTGAAATTACACTGGTTAAAAGATGGATGAATGCTTTAAAGAGACATTTTCATGTTTCAAGTTCACGTTACAGGCTACTGTAAAATGAATATTTTTTGCTCAGCCTTAAATTACAGAGTATTATAGGGAATTTGAAGAAAAATTTCTTACACATGAAGGGTGCAGGTAATGACTCTAACAGAGCGAGATTCTATGGTGTCTCCCATCGATTCTGTTCAAGGAAAAGAGAAAATTAAGAGTAGATAATGGGAATCAAGATAGTACAAATAAATCAGACAGGCAAACCCTTAGGGTTGAAAGACTGAAGTGCTCTCTCCGAAGCTCCAGAGAATAAATCAGTAGGTGTATTCAAATATCTGTAAACAGCCATTAGCTGATTAACTTTAAATTCCCTTGTCCTGGGAGTGCTAGAGAGACACAGCAGAGTTTTCTGAACTGGGAAGCCTAGTAAATTTTTGGCAAAAACAAGGGCTATCTTTGCCTTACATCTTTATAATATTTGCAATCCCTTGCAGGCTCGGTTCCTTTTTCAGTCAACGCGTGGAGGTAACTCTACTGACCGCCTCAACACCCTCTTCATTGACCAATGAAGACCAGCTTTTGCTCTTCTTTAAAAGTTTTCCATTTGACTCCTCTTTAAAATATATTATGCTGTTCTTTTAGAGAAGCCAATTTCCTTTGGTAACTAAGTCTGAATTGCCTCCACAGACTCCTTTTCCTCTTGACATCTCCAGACTGCAGGATATGCCTAAGATTCTGCCCATGGACCTACACTCTTTTTTCTTATTAGTCTCTTTCTTGAGATCCTTTCTTTTCTTCTTCTTTTATGTCTTTGTATCAAACCTCCCATACAAGATCTAGGTCTTTGTTTTCCTAGTATTATTTTTTAAATCTCAAAATGGGCAATTCAAGAGCAAAAACCCTTCACTAAACTAAGTATGTTTTCCTTTAAAACTACGTTTTCTCCCTTATATTACTGTTTCTATTAAACACAATAATATTCTGGTGTCTCATGCTCAGCAGTTCAGTGCCTCCACTCTCACAGACTCAAAGGCTCACACATCCACTGTATTGGATGTGGCTCCTAAGAAATAGAGTCTGAGATGGAGATTTGATGCTGTGACTTACTGACTGAGAGCTCTCAGTAAACATCTGTAAAGAAGTGAGAGAGCAAAACAGATAAGGGAAACGAGTGTAGCCAGAATGTGGTCCTTCTTAAAGGGAGGTGGCGAGGTGCTGAAGCATAACACAAACCATACAATTCTTTTCCCTTGAGCACAGGAGCTGGCTTTGTACCCCAGTGTCAATCAGTAACTGACTACAGGCACATCCAGAGATGGGGTGGGTAACTTTCCATGCAAGCCCACTACCACTCAGTGGAAGGCAAGCCACCTGAGACATGAGGTAGCTTTGAGCCTTTAGGAGATCATACTGATAGCAGCTGATGGATGAGTGTACCGGCCAGGTAAATGGAATGTGAGTGAGCACAGTGTCTACTACACTCACATGCACACATCCTTCTTCAATGGTCTAGCTCCACAATGCATATGATATTGATCATTCCTACTGCTACCACCATGGTAATGACCCTCATCACAATCACCTGGGCTTGTGTCGTACTCCACTAATTGATTTATTCTAAACCCTTCCTATTTCTAAACACAATACCAATCACAGCTTTGTTTAGATCAAATGCCTTCAATGATTCACCATTACTTAATGAAAAAGTATATATTTTTATTTCTATTAGCCAAGGTTCACTACTTATCTCTAGTCAACCTAGCTTTCTAGATTTTCTATGACCACATAACATCTGTGCTTCTCAAATTGGATTACCTCTTTCCTAACTATTTTCAAGACTTTGCTTTATCTATTTATCAACCTATCTATTTCCGTGTGTGTTTTACTCCATTTGAAATTCTTTCCTCCTATACCTCATATTTTTAATGACATAACCTTGTCCTAATTTGATTAAATATCTTTTTATTTTTTAAAGATTGGCACCTGAGTTAACATCCGTTGCCAATCTTCTTTTTTTTCTTTTTTCTTCTTCTTCTCCCCAAAGCCCCCCAGTACATGGTTGTATATTCTGGTTGCAGGACCTTCTGGTTGTGCTATGTGGGATGCTGCCTCAGCATGGCCTGATGAGCAGTGCCATGTCCGCACCCAGGATCCAAGCCTGTGACACCCTGGGCTGCCGAAGCAGAGCACACGAACTTAACCACTTGGCCATGGGGCTGACACTTAAATATCTTTCTTGAAATATGTGTAATGTTTACTTGTACACCTCCTGAGACATTTAGTACTCACGTGAGGCAGAGTGGATATTCATAAACCCATTTTGCTCCCTACTAAATTATAACCTGTTCAAGGCGTCTTTTAAGCACCTGTAATGTCTCTCACAGAGTGGCACTCAATAAATACTTGTCTAATTGAATTGAAGCACCACAAAGGAGTCTGTTCTCAACTGCT
Source organism: Equus asinus (assembly GCF_041296235.1). Lineage (NCBI taxonomy): Eukaryota > Metazoa > Chordata > Mammalia > Perissodactyla > Equidae > Equus > Equus asinus. The sequence goes on along the minus strand of NC_091808.1, from coordinate 26,550,329 downwards.
TTGTATAATTGTTAAGATATAGTTTAGGATCACACAGTAGAGTATTCTTAGTTTTTTAAAAATATCTCCTTAAATAATTGAAAATCAGAAACCATCTTCTAGAAATTATCATTAGAAATCACTTTAGCGAATATTAAAAATAATGTATTAAATATATTAATAGGAAATTAAAGTAATTTTAACCATTGAGCAGAGTTATCATCAATATTCAGAAAAATTGATATTATATGCCTCCTGATATGATGGGCTATGGCAGGCTGGCTAATCTCCAAAATAGCTGCACTGTACACTTCAAAAATGTCAAGGTCAAAAATGACAAAGAAGACTGAAGAAATGTTCCAGATTAAAGAAAACTAAAGAAATATGACAAATAAATGCAATTTATTTGGATTCTTGACCAGGAAATAAAATAGCGTAGAACACTATTGGAATAATTAAAAAATACATATGAACTCTGGGTCAGGTAGTATTGTATCAATCCTAAATGTTCTGATTTTGATAATTATATTCTGACTAGATGAGAGAAGTGTCTAGTTTTAAGAATACGTACTGAAGTACTTAAGAATAAAGGGGCAAAATATTTTCAGCTTTTCCAAATGGATTTCCTTTTACATGTATGTGTGTATATCTTTATACAGATAGAGAGAGAGATCCAGAGATAGAAATAGAGAGGAAGGGAAAGAGACGGAGAGGAAGAGAGACAAAGCAAATTGGACAAAGTCTAAACCATTGGTGAGTCTGAGTGGAGCATATGTGGGGGTTCTTGTATTATATTCTGTCAATTTTTCTGTAAGTTTGAAATTACATCAAAATAAGAATTTATTAAAAACATCTAGTGGTGTACAGATGGACTTACATGATAAATTATGTCTCACTTGACTGAAGCTTCCTTGACATATTCTATATTAAGACTGGATGGAAACATTTAAATCAGATTTTCATTTTCATTCTTCTCTTTTGGGGATTTATGTTGACTTGTGCTATGGACTGAATGTTTGTGTCTCCTTCCCAAATTTACGTATTGAAGCCCTAATCTCCAATGTGATGGCATTTAGAAGTGAGGCCTCTGGGAGATGATTAGGGTTAGATGAGGTCATAATGGTAGAGCCCCCATGATGGGATTAATGCCCTGATAAGAAGAAGAGAAGACCAGAGCCCTTTCTCTCTCTGCATGCACAGACCTAGGAAAGGCCACGTGAGCACACTGTGAGAAGGCAGTGTCTACAATACAGGAGGAGGACCCTCACCAAGAACTTAACCTGCTGGCACCTTGATCTTGGACTTCCAAACTCTAAATCTGTGAGAAATAACTGTCTGTTGTTTAAGTCACTCAGCCTGTGGTATTGTTATGGCAGCCCCAGCTAGCCACGAGAACTTGGTTACTTCCTAACTGAGGCAGGGTACTGGTAAAAGTACTTACTACCTAAGCAACTGAGAGACTATTGGAGTTGCCACTTACTGTGTTGGGAAGGAATGTAGATGGAGCAGGTTTGGGGGTAGGAAGGTACGATAAAAGCTTATATTGCAACAAAGCTGAAATGTTGATAGAAATTATCCATTTAGTTTTTCATTTTTATTTTTTTACCATATCTTTTATACTAGAAATGCCTATTTTAGCCTTTGCATCAGAAACAATTTCTATAAATAAACTTAGTTTATTTAGGTCTATTAAATGAGAGCATGTAGAAAAATTATTGCTAAGAGAGAAGTAATGAAGACTGGTTCTGATGACAGGAATCATCTGATATTTTCCCAAAATTTTAATCTTAGAATTCAATTCAAAATATTCTTCCATATGCAAAGTTGTTCAATATTCAAGGTTACTTAATTTAACAAAATCTCTCAATACCTATTTTCATGTAAACCATGTGTTAAGATTTTCTGCTTATTTTTCTCTGAGGCCTCAACATGATTGTATTAATTCCTCATTTCCCCATCATTTTTAAGTTTTCTTGAAAAACAAAACCAGATTTTATTGGCTGGTGCCTCTCAGTAAGAAAGCTGAAAAAATAACTTTCTCTTTGGGAGAGTAACAGATGTAATGGAATTTATTATTTTTATCTCACATTGCTTTTACTCAGTACACATTTTATGTCATGTTTTATTACTCAAGTATATACTTTAACTTTCACTTTATGATTCCTGTTTTCATTGTCCACTGTCTTGCACATAAAAGCATCCGAATATTTCCTGAACTACTGCATACACAAATAAATGAGTAAATGATGAATACTTTTCTAACTTCAGCTCAAATCCCCACATTTGAAAGTTAGGTCCAAGATGAACTTTAATTTCAGTGTGTTTGAATTTGTTAAAATGATTATTCATGAATGCCCTACAGTCCCTTAAAATGGATTTACCTTGGCTTTGAGGATTAGGTATATGGCCACGGCAGGCAGGAAAATGTAGGGGAGTCACCCATGTCTCAGCACAGGCAGAGAGGGGAACCCAGGTCTATAGCGTTGTGGCCGAACATGATTATAAAAGCCAAAGGTGAACGTCGGTCATGAAATCCAGAAAGCCCCCTTAAATTGGGAGTATGTTAATTTATAAAATTAGTTACAGGGAAAAATACAATGTTTGAACGTGGAGGAGCCTGTGTGTACTCTTGGTGAATACTGTGATATTTGAAACACTGCTCTACCTTTCATGGTAGGGATGTGGATGAAAGGATTTTTTTCTTTCCTTTTTGAAAATTATGCTTTTTACGTATCAGTTACTGTTCTATATATCAGCACTCAATCATTTGGTGATTTTAAACTATTTCCAAGGTTATTTCTTTGAAAATATTCCTCTAAATCTTATAGGTCTTGCAAACTGTATAGTTTTAAAAAACCAATCTATCATAGGCAAAATATGCAATGATGACCTCACCCATAAGAATGGTGTGAGCCTGGTGGGTATTCTGTTTGTCGAGTATTACCAACAAAAAAATAATCTTTCTGTTTGACATATTTCTCTTCAAGATGCAAAGATAGAGGAGAGAGGCCTGGCTGTGAGGGGCTGATCCCATTGCCGTCCCCAACATCTCATGGAAATCTGCTTTCCTTTCCTCTGTCCACTGTAGTCACTGGTGCCACCATCCACCTATCTGCCAAAGGCAGAAAACCTAGTCACCTGGCATTTCTCCTAACACCCATCATCCCGCTGATCTCTAAATGCTGCTTGTTATACGTTCTCTGCATATCTTCGAGCTTTGCTCTCTTCGCCTTCTATTCTGCTACTGCTTTTCTTTATGGCCTTCTCATATCTCAATGAAATTATAGCAATAGCACCCTAATCAGTCTCTGTGCTCCAAGTCCCGTTGAATTCATTCCCTGCAGGGCGGTGGGAGAAAGAGCGATCTTCCTAAACTACTGTCTGAAGCTGTCACTTAATTCTTAGATTGGTCATACATCGCTCTGAGAATGAAATCCAGACACTTTGATGTGACGTACAAAACATTCGTCATTTTTGTTACTGCTTTACTGAAGTGGACAACAATAATTTATTTTTGCTTTTTTCTTGACCAACGTTAATTGCCTCTCTTATCTTGTTGGTACCAGACAACCCTCTTCATTGCAAGTAGTACTGATACTGTTGTCAATCAAGAGGTTCTTCTCTCCTTTAGCCGAGGGGTAGCACATGACCCAAGATAAACCAAATCAATCAGATTCTTTCTGAAAATGAGAATTTTACATGGCTGTGCTGAACAATTAGTGTGTCCCCGCATTCATTATGTCCATTTGCATTTGAACCTACTTTTACTCGTAGTAGAATAACCTCTCATCCCTGCACTTCAATTCAAATTTCGCCTTTTTGGAAGCTTTCTTAATTCCACTGCCCTGAGATAGAGACACTTCATTTGTACTTTCACTGCAGTTAAATCTCCACATGCTATTTCTAGCTTACATCTCCATACCCTTCTCCAGAATATTAGCTTCTTGAAAGCCAGGAGCAACGGAAGTACAAGGAAATAGAAGAAAGGGCATAAACTCAGTGGCAAATTAGGAAAATGAGAAGCAACAAACAGTAGGATGCAGAGAAATACAGTGTTCTGAAAGATTCTAGTGAGTGCAGCAAACCGTAGCAGCTGTCTTTCAGGACCCAGAGGTACTTTTGGAGAAATCATATGAGATAGTTATTAACATTATTACTAAGTATTTCTATATTGTTCCCCTCCCGGGAGTTTGATAAAACTGTACTTCCTGGAGCCCTTGTGCTTTTGACCGATGAGTTATGAACGGAAGTTATTTATGTCACTTCTAGACCAGAGCAGTTAATTGCGGGAGTGGGAGCCTCCACAATGCCAGTCTCTCTCATTCCGGCATTGACGTCGATAGGGAAGGAGGCCGTTCCATCAGCCCGGGCAGCTGTGATTAGCAGACACACAATAGGCATGTACTGTGAGGGAGAAATAAATCATGGCTGTTTCAAGCTGAGATTATGAAGCTGTTTGTTAGCACAGCATAACTCATCCTTTCCCGGTTTCTCCTGCATGAAAGTGAGTAGAAACAACATGGGATGAGCATTTAAAAGGACAAAGAAGAAGAAAGGAACTAAGTTGTAGACAAGTTAGCAAACCTTCTCGTAAACTGCTTAAGTCCGATTTTTATTATCCGTCATTGGTAAAGTGCAAGCAGCACTAGCTCTTCTTTGCTCCATTAAGAAGGGACACTTCTTTACTCCTTTTGATGCTGGAAAGGGCACAGACAGCAGTATTCACACCTTTCAGCCAGCCCTGTGTATTGTAAAGAGGAGTCATTGCATACACAGACTGTGTGTACAAATGAAGTCACACATTTTTCAGCAGAGGAGGAGGAGGCAAAGAGCATGAGAGAAAGTGAGAGCAGGAGGGAGGGTGAGAAGGGCCGTGGGTCTTTTCGCCCACAGTCGGCCCAGCCACTCCCAGGCATAGAGCCACTTACACGCTGGTGGTATGTCAGGGAAATCTATCTACAGTGGTGGTATTTCACTCATCAACAAGCAAGTAACAAAGGTGTTTTATGACAGAAGCTGATAAAATATTGTTCTTATCCATCCTATAATCGTATTACACAAGCAGTTTCATAAAGCTCTCCTACGAGGCTTTCCCTAAGAGAGAGTGGCAAAGTGCTGCTGACTGTATGTGTGGTGTACAAAGAAACGTAAAATCCAATTAACGTTTGAAGAAATGCAATGTCTGAAAAATAAATCTATCCCTCAAAGCAGAATTGTCCAGCATTAAAGTAGTCCAAAACACAACCAGTAAATGTGGATAAATGCAGCAATTATGTAACACACTGATTTTTCTCAAATTCTTTGTATTGCTAGATAAGCACAACAAAGCCATCTGATTACAGTGAACAGGAAAGTGGAAGCCTTTTTCAGCATCTAGGGGGTGTAATTAGATCTCCTGGTTTGTTTCCAATCAGGCACCTTTATGCTAGTGGTTTGAATAATACAACTGCAAAATTTAAGTAGTTGTATTTAAAATTATATCGAAGTATCACTAAAAGAAAATGAAAAAAATTATTTTAATACAAATACACATTCATTTTAATAAGCACTGTGTTAGGAACATTATATGTTATCAATACTGTTGATTGATTCATAACCTTAATCCCATATAGTCAGCTGGCAGTACCTACCACAAGAGGGCAGAGAGTGAATGCTAATTTTAAGTCCCTACATCTCTCTATAAATCTACGACACCTTCCTTCAAGACTAGGTTTAAAATTGCCTCTTCATATAAGCTTCCCTGATTTGCCGCAAATCCTTTGACTTCATAACTGTTGAGCTTTTATGTATGTATTCTTGTTATAAATGGTTTTGCACGTTTGATAAACATGTAAGTTTATTCGTTTGCAAACTGGCTCTGTACAAGGAGGGCAAGGAGAGACCGAAGAAAGAGGCAGGACACTCCAGATTGGTAGGTGGCAGTTTTAATAAGCAAAGGAACTTACTTAGCAGGCTTCTCTTGGGTGGTTGCATGACAGGGCGGGTGCACCTGCCTGCCAGAATCTTAAAAGTGTATATAGAGGCCTTCAATAAGTTCAGTCATGTATACTGTCCAGATGGTCTCAACAACACTTTGCTCTTTCAAGTCTGCATCCTTGAAAATGGCTCCAGCTGTGGGAACAGTGGGTGGAATTTACATTCCAAGGACAAGGGAGAGGGTAAGGAGCCTCTGGTTGCTGAGGTCCTGCTCAAAGGTCAACCAGCGGTCATGTCCTCTCGATGACCTCCTCCAACAAAGTTTCTAGGATGAAAGTTATATATGCATCTCTTTTGAACACTGTTTCCCAGGGTTTTTTCCCACAGAAGACATCCAACAAATGTTTATTGATTAAAATTTACATCAAGAATTTTAACTTATACTGGAATTGTAGACCCCACATTTTATTTCATGAGATTCTCCATTAAGAACACTAAGTTCAGGGGCCAGCCTGGTGGCATAGTGGTTAAGTTCACATGCTCCACTTTGGTGGCCCAGGGTTCACAATTTTGGATTCCAGGCGCAGACCTAGCCCTGCTTTCAAGCCATGCTGTGGCAGTATCCCACATAAAACAGAGGAAGATTGACATAGACATTAGCTCAGGAACAATCTTCCTCAAGCAAAAGGAGGAAGATTGGCAACAGATGTTAGCTCAGGGCAAATCTTCCTCACACACAAAAAAAGAACCTTAAATTCAGTTCCCCAGATAATTGGATACTTTATTTGTCAAAGAGGCAGAAAAATAATTGCTGGTGAGTGGGAAAAACGTTACTGATAGTAAATCAAATAAAATTACTTCCAGAGTAGAACCGTACCCAGCCAGGCAACAAGTTGTCTTTGTATGAAAAAAAAAAAGTTGATGCATTAAGTATATTGGATGATAATCCATAAACTAAAACAAATTTTAAAAGTTATCAATATTCTTTCATTAATTTTGCTTCTATAATTTATTATTTAATGTGCAACAGCTATTGAATTCTAACTTGTAGTCAACTATATTTTGCTGCTTTTATGATTTGTAGAACTTGATCTCAAATTTCTCATATTTTAAGACATAAGAATCATAATAAGTAATACTTTTGGTATGCAGTTTAATTTTAGAAGTTTTTATTAAGGGCTTAATATCAACCTAACTCATTAAGTAAAATGGAGATAAAATTACAGTCCATAATATAAAGAATGTATAATCTTTTGGAGAAATTAGACTTACATAAAGTAATTATATATAAAACAAATAAAAATATTGAAAAAATATAATATAAGGTGAATTTTAGTGAAATTTAACACTGGTGATACAAAGCTGTTGCTTATGAAGGGGGGTTAGCTACACTCGTAAGTAGAAGGGACGTGTCCTAACAATGACAAAACTGGACGTAGGGTTCTGAGTTTAAGTTTTGGAAGAGCAGAAAAAAGCAAGTATGTTAGGGATAGGATAATTGCAGGAGCTAAGCCCAAAGATCTGAATGACTGTGGTGTATCTGGGAGATAGCAAGGAGTCTGGACTGCTGCAGACGGAGTCGTTATGAGGAAGGGATGGTTCACCTGAGTGGGTTAGGTAACCAGGGTCAGAACATGAGGTCGAGAGCTACTGCTGTGCTGCATGAGCTGCGCACCCGGGGCCAACAAGAAGCAAATGGAAAGATGAAACTTTCCCATCCCCCACCTCCCCAACTGTCAAAGCTTTAATAAGGGATTTCTGCAGCAAAGGGAGCAGCCTAAAGAGATTTATGGCTCAGAAGTGGGTCTTTTTCTAATTCTGGAGAGAACTAAAGTGAGGAGGTGAGTTCAAAGTGGGGGATTAACTCTTCTTGAGATAATACTGTAAAGTACTAAAGTACTAACACTGTTGTTTAAGAGATGGCTTTAAAAACAATGGAACACTTAAGAAGGGTTTCTCTTCCTTATTAGGAGTTTAAGTACTGTGTCTGAGAATGAGTTTTTGTCCATATGAGGTATGTGCTCATGTGTGCAGACAGAGGTAAAGAAGGGAGAGTAGGGGCTGGCCTGGTGGTGCAGCAGTTCCGTTCGCACGTTCTACTTCTTGGCAGCCCAGGGTTCACCAGTTCGGATCCCGGGTCCAGACATGACACCGCTTGGCAAGCCATGCTGTGGTAGGCGTCCCATGTATAAAGTAGAGGAAGATGGACATGGATGTGAGCTCAGGGCCAGGCTTCCTCAGCAAACAGAGGAGAACTGGCAGTAGTTAGCTCAGGGCTAATCTTCCTTAAAAAAAAAAACAAAAGAAGGGAGAGTAGTTTTGGAAACTCAGGTACACACCAAGGAACACCCTATGTAAAGCACTTCTCTCAGTGTGGTGCTGGGCCTGACTCCTATTGGCTGGCCAAAGCCTGTTCGTTGTGAGAGTCTCTTTCCAACTCCCGTTCAGTGTTAGTGCTGCGATAGGTTCAAATCGGTCACGGTGGGAGGACTTATGCCACAGATATGGGAAAACCTAACAAATCTGGGTTTCTTTATTTGGAGATCTGGTTGTTAAACATTTGCCATCATAATGCTGTTTCTTGGGTACTTTTTCCCTCGGAAGAGGTAGGGGAAAGGTCATATTTAGTGGATAAAAGCATTCCCTTGCATATAGTAATTCTGTCATTTTCCTTAACATTCTATAATATTTGATACTGCCAAACAACTTGGAAGCTGTGTTGTGGATATATGTGAGAGACAGGGCAATGAGATGAAGCCTGTGATAACCAATACTAAAAGAATGAAGGAAGATGTTCTTGTAACATGCTCATCTGGTGTATCATGCGTCTGCCTCAGTGCTGGCATGATTACACAAACCCTCAGACAGGCAGTGGATAATCCTGTCTTCCTATGCCTCTTCTCCCATCAGTTGTCAGTGTTGGCTGTTTGCTTCAGGATACAAAAGGAGAGAGCACACGTGGAAAAGAAATATCACCTGTTTTCTCTGCTCCTTGGAGCACTTGGTCATGGAAACCGAGGCAGTCATTACTGCTGTTCACGCACTATTTAAGGTTCTTCCCCACCCCATCTCACGTTAGGATTGCATTTCCCTGCCCCTTTGTGATTAGGGTCAGGCAATACATCCCTCGTTTGACTAGCTCTGGCCAATGAGTTGTGCACAGAGGTGACATATTTTACTTTCATGTTAGCACACATAACTGTTAATGTGATCCTCTTTAGAGATTTCTATCCCTCTGGCAATGTTCAAGATGGTAGATAATCCATTACCCTGGATCCCAGGGGCTGTGTTGGGTAGAGTTCCTCTGCTGACCTGCAGTGGACATAAAGTAGGAGCGAGAACTAAAATTTCATTATGTTACTGAGATTTCGTGACAGTCTGCTGCTGTCTCATAATCTAGTTTATTCTCATTTGTGCTCTTGCCTGGAGATCTGCCGCATACACAAGATGCCAAGTGCTGGCACTACTCTCTCTGGGCAGTTCTGCTCAAGAGGAAAATGCTCAGTCCACAGAGAAAACAAGCAGTTAGTGAAGACAACCTAGTGATAAATGTAACTATGGCTCCCACTCACTCATGTACGAAGCTTTAAAATTACCTTTTACAGGAACTTGGTATTCTATTGTGAAAAATCTCCCTTTCTAATATTTAAAATGTTACAAAAAAAGTCCAATAATTTTTACAGATGAAATGTAATATATTATTTGACTTTAGAAAGTTAAGTACACAGAAATAGTTCTGAGATAAATAACTAGAACAAATGGTATCAAATGTCCCCTCTCCCCAAACAAAACTACACAGAGAAATTTTGGTTTCAATTCACTTGCAGTGCTTCAGCCATTCCATTTCATAAAGGTAAGTATGAAATAATATAAAATAAAAGGGAATCTATGAAGAAATTAACAATTATATTTATAATAAAAAGAGTGGAAGGAAATGATTCTTCACTCTAGTAGGTGAAACATCATTATATATTTACGAATCTTATGGTAACATCTATTTCCCCTGTTAATTTGGGAATAGATGATCTTAGGTTCCAAATTGTGAAATATCTTGATAAAACACTAGACTTTTTTAAAATATAACCTCACTAGGTAAATGAGAATTTCATTTACATACATAAAAATATTTAGACTAGGCAAATTTTCGAAAATTCAAGATATTTGGTCTTTTTCAGCTCTGCTGGAAATACAAGCGAACGAGATTGTTGTGACTGCATTTAATAGAAATAAAGGCTTATAGATTTCTGCAAGCATAGTATATAAAAAAAAGTGCATTTTAAAAACTCAAACCTGTTCAGTTGTCTTAAATTATACAGCTGATATTTGAGATATGAGCTTTGATTCTCAAAAGTTGTATTGTCAGCTTCAAAAAGCATAGCTTACAAGAAAAATCACAATAGTCAACAGATCCCCTAGAGTAAAAAAGAATACAAAGTATATAAGTGGGTAAAATAGTTTTAGGGACCCTTGACTATAACTCTAACATTTGAGGGAAAGTTAATGAAGAAGATGACAAAATCATTAAATAATAACAGTTCTTGCTTATTCTACATCCCTGACTTCAGGGAGTTCTCAGAACTTGACAGATTTTCGAGTGAAAAAACTACCGTAAATGATATTAAGGGCAACAATTATTTTATTTAGTTTAAAGAAATCGATGTACTTGATAGAACTATGTGTGTGTGTATATCAATGTATTTTATACTTACAAATGTAGATAGATAGATAAATTGATCCCCCCACTATGAGTCGATTGTCTACACATAGCAGATGCTCTTTTTTTTTTTTTTTACGGATAGACACTTTTATTCTCATTTTATATGAAAGAAAACAGAGACAAATATTATTTGCCTAAGATCAAACTGTGAAGTAAATGGCAGTATGTGGAGCAGAATTAAAATCTTCTGTCTCCAAAGTAGAATGGTGGTTGCCAGGGGCTGCGAGGAGGCGGGCAACAAAGAGTTATTGCTTCGTGGGGACAGAGTTTCCATTTTGGAAGATGAAGAGAGCTCTGGAGATGGATAGTGGTGATGGTTGCACAATAACGTGAACGTACTTAATGCCACGGAATTGTGCATTTTAAAATGACTAAAATGGTAAATTTTATGTTCTGTATATTTCAACACAATTTAAATAAATACAAAAATAAACACACAACAAACAATTCTTCTCTCTCCAGTTCCAGTAATTTTCCTACTATATTCTACAGAGAACCGCTAACAATTTTAGCTTGCATGTGATTCCACGGCTCTAAATAGAAAAGAAAGTGATTGCTTAGTCCGTGTCCTCTCATGCATGGGGATGACACTTTGCTCTTGTGTTTGTTGTTGATAACCAGATCTGGGTACATGCACAACTTGATGGGATAGGCAGCCTTAGCGAGCACTGAGTTCCTATCTGCATGCCATCTCTACAATTCCTTTGTTACCAAGATATGGAATGGAAATACATGCAGTCTTCATTGAAACTATTAACAGGTTAGTAAAGATGGCAAGTGAAGGAAGCAGAAAGGAGAAAGGCACACATTGGTAACTAACGTGATGACATGGCACCCCTCCCTGCTGATGCATAGACCATTACAGCTAAAGGGGAATGTCAGTATCATTTAGTCCATCCCAAAGGAGACCTCTGAGGTCTGTAATCGGATAAATTTGGAGAAATACTTGCATAATTTACCCACCTCTCATCTCTTGGAGATTTATGTTGAAAATATATTCCAAATATTCAGGAAAATGTTCAAAACCAAAACAAAAAACAGCTAAAACTGACATTTTCTAAACTTCATCTTTTCATTTTTTGATAAATGCTTATTAAGTGTCATGTAACCCAGTTTTAAAATGCTTTTCTGGTACAATCCTCTCATTTTCTAGATGAGACTAATCGACAAAGAGATTGTCCATTATTTGAGGCAAATATTCAGTTACACTGGTATCTAAACATCCAAGTTATAATCCACATTATTTTTACTGGACAACATACAACCTTATGTCTTAAACGTGATGGCAGGAAAATCTAATTTTTTTGAGGAAGATTAGCCCTGAGCTAATATCTGCTGCCAATCCTCTTCTCCTTGCTGAGGAAGGCTGGCCCTGAGCTAACATCCATGCCATCTTCCTCTACTTTATACGTGGGACGCCTACCACAGCATGGCTTTTACCAAGCAGTGCCATGTCTGCACCCGGTATCCGAACTGGCGAACCCAGGCAGCGGAAGCGGAACTGCAAACTTAACTGCTGCACCACCCGGCCGGCCCCAGGAAAACCTAATTTTTAACACAATTTAAGGTAGATTCAGAGAACTTGTATTTTCACTTTCAAAAGAGTACATAGTACATTACCAGTATTTTACAGGATACATATCAAGCAGTAACTTCCTAACAGTTTTTTCATTGATAAAGATGCCTCCACACACAGCTTTATTTTCATTAAAATCCTTAATAGAATGATCATTAACCACTCAAGACCATAAAGTCACTAGTCATTTTACAGAAAGTGTCATTTTCATTGGTCTATACCAGAGAAGGTCAGAAGATTTCGTTTTCATGAATTATTAATAAAATCATTAATTATCAAATTATTGATTTCAGTTTTCTTTTACATTTAGTGTATGACACACTAGAAACTCATAAAAATAAGCAAGGAGCAAGCAGCCTTTCTTTAAGCAAAGATTTTGCAAAACTGTTTGCGTCAACTCTACCCACTGTGGGATGCATTCTTGTGGGTAAAAACAATAATAATTAATGAATGTCTATAGTGTAACAGATGCAAGTCCCCGTTGAATTATGCAGCCACACTGCCATGAAGGCGGTCATTTCTGTTAGCAGCTTAGTGAGGAGTTTTTCACACTGTTTTCCTGTCTTTAAAAATATACATAAAGACATAGACTTTTTTGTTTTTATTCATCTTTTATACGTTTTTATATTTTAATATATTTTATACGTTTTATATATTTTCTGCAAATTATTTTGTAATGCATTTTGAAATAATTATAGATTCACAGGAAGTTGCAAATAGCCTACCTTTTAAACTTAACAAAATGATTGGAGATTTTTCCATAAAAATATATAAAACTCTACCACATCCTTATAACAGCTGAATACTCGTTAATAGTGTGAATTGGCTACAATTTATTGAATCATTCTGACAGTTATTTAGCTGGTTTTCAATTCTTCACATGAGAAAGGCCTGAGGAATAGCTCTGCAGGTAGGTTGAACCATGTAGGCAAGGAATTTGGATACATTGAGCTCGTGGAGGGAATGGAGCACCCTAGGACTGACAGAGTGAGACTGGGAGTAAGATGCAAGGAGCAGATGGCATCAGATGAGAAGGGGAGCTGAGGCAGGGGACAGATCACTCAGAGCCTCAGAGACATTGGTAACAAATTTAGATCTTATTCTAAGGGCCATGGGAAACCTTTACAAAGTTAAGCAGTGTCATAACACAATCTCCTATAATTTGTTCTTTTCAAACATAGGTATGGCTTGAGTGTGATCAATGGACTGGGAAGAGGCAAGAGTAGAGGAAGAAACATCAGTTAAGAAGCTATTCTTGTAGCCCAAACAATAGATGGTTTGGGTTGAGGTGGTGGAAGTGGAGACATGGACAGATTGAACATAAGTATTTTGAAGGCACAGCTGGTATGGATTAAATACAAGGGGCTTGGAAAGGGAAAGGTCAAGAATTATCCCCAGAATTCTAACATCAGCAACGGCTGGCAACAGTGCCATTTATTTGAAATAAGAAAACAGTGGGAATAATTAGATCGTGTAGGGTATGAATGGAATGGATGTGTCTTGATTTCATCATATAAATTTGGGAATGCCTCTGACAGATTCAAATGGGCAAGTTAGATATATCAATTTAGAGCTCAGAAAAAAGTCTGGGTAAAAAATATAAATCTGTGAGTCACTAGCATCTAAATGATTTTGAAAGTCACAGATATAAATGCGATCACCTAGCCAGAGGTAGAGAAGGAAAAGAAGAGGCAGCCCAGGACTGAGCTTAGAGGAACCTTAACATGAATAGTCAAATAGAGAAGAGAGCAAAGGAAACTGAGAAGAAGCGAGACGGTAGGAAGAAAAAATAAGACAGCATCTGTCCCTAAAGAAGAGAAACGGAAGAGTTTCAAGGAGGAAATAGTCATCTGAGTGGATCATTGCTAAAAATCTAGCAAAGCGATGTCAGAAAAACATCCATTGGTCATTAGTGATCTTAATAAGAATTTTAGTTGAAATATGGGTTTGGAAGCAAATATTAAAGTTGGTTAAGAGAAAATGAGAAATGAAGAAATAGAAACCATGAGTGTGTGTGTATAACATTTTAAAGAAAGAGTCTAGAAATGAGATTGAATCTAGAGGAGTTGAAGGGACATGGGGGGATTTTTTTTTAAACCAAGAATTTTTTCTAAACCGAGAAATATTTTAGAGTGGCTGTTTATGATGACAGGAATGGTGTGCCACCATTGCTATCTGACCAGTGAGGAGGTGGGTAGGGACTGGTGTTGCAGGACAGGGAGGGTATCTGGAGAGGAAAGTCTTTCAGAAAGGGAGAAGGAATGACATCAAACTAGGATGTCCACACACTCTGGTTTCTCTGGAATAGTTCTAGTCTCTACTTGCTGCACTGGTGTTACTGTTAGTACCCCTCCCCACTCCCACATACAACTGGGGAGACCAAGCCCCTCTGGTATCCATGGAGACAACGAGGGCAGAAGCAGGTTAGAGCACAGATTTCACAATGGGAAGATGAGAATATCCCAGTAATAAGACATATAACAAAAGCTGAATTTGAAGTCTGATGGCCGAGGATCTTCTCTTCACAACTTCCTACCCTGTGGAAACCCGTGGACTCTGGATTCACAGCTTGAAAAACAGTGTAAGAGTGCAAAACACAGTCCACTAAATTCACTGATTGTGACTATCAGAGAGAAATTATCACTGACTGTACTCTCTGGCCCTAGTGAAGTTTCCAAACATTGTGGCAGTAGAAGCCAACTGCTTCTGGAGAAATAGATACTCCAATGACTCTGTTGGTTTGTAGTCTCCCCCAGGAGTAAAGTCTTCAGTGCTGATCAAATCTATATCCTGAAGCTTGACGGGGTTTTTCCGGCATATTATTTCATAGTGGTTCTTATGAGTACCTTATGTCTTTGAATCTATAGTCAGAGCATCCATGGGACCCATGTGAGCTCTTGTCAATATGTCTCAATGTATAGATGGTGTAGAGGGTACCTTTTCTATATTTACCTTACCCTATAGGCAAGGCTTTCTTGCATATGATATAGGAGTATAATTTTCTTACTAGCTTCTATTTTAATTTTGTACTATATAGCAATTTTAGTGAATTAAGTAGAGTCTTTTCCAATTCATTACAAATAATAAGTGTGATTCATGAGACACATTATTGAGTCACTCTCTGAGGAATTCTTTTCACAAAGGATTCCCTCAATATGTCATCCAAAAGATCTCCAAATTACAATGTTGAGACGTATGGTTCAGCTCTACAGTATAAGCAGCATTATCTTTTTCAGGCTCTTGTTTCCATTCATGAAAAGCAAATCCCTCAATCACAACTGAGGACTTGGAAAAAATACAATTTCAAAATTGCCAAGTCTATAAATTGGCTTGTGGTCAAAAGGAAAGGAAAGATAAAATGAGTTATTAGGATACCTTGATAACAATGTTCCAGTTATCTACTGCTAGATAACAAAACCACCACAGAATATAGTGGGCAAAAGTGACAATTCACTATTATCTCTTGTAGTTCTGGAGCTTGACTCAGCTGGTTCTCACTTTTGGTTTCTGATGCAGTAGCTGTCACACAGCAGCCAGATCTGGAGCAGACTCAAGGCTTCACTGGGCGGCATGTCCAGGACAGCTCATTCGCATGCTGTAGCAGTTACCAATTTATTGACTCAGTTCCAAATTCTCTCTTTTTGCCTGCTCTGTGAAATTGCACCTGAGTCCTTTTAAATATCTTTTGTTTGCCAATTGGCCTTGTAGTTTTATGGGTAGAAGTCACTGGAGAGACATTGCAGGACAAAAGGATTTTGCTTCCTGCTTCAAAGTGCTTGCTCAACAGGCTTCTGCAGTGGGCACACTCCTCCAGCACCTGACTCCTACAGTGCGTGGTGGGCAGCAGCGCCCAGCAGGAGCAGCATCACCCAGCACACATCTTGGGCAGTTCTGTAGTGGAGCACCTCCAGTGGCACACCTCTCAGAGAACAATCTTCCCTGATGCCCTAGAGGACAAATTTCTGGCAATTTACAGAAATTCTCTCCGCCATTCAGGGGCCGTGCCTTCTCCAACAAGGTCTGGATTTCAGCCCAGGCCAAGGGCAGGTGTGGGAGGGGGAGCCAGCTCTACTTTTGGCCTCTATCTCAACCCTAGAGGTAATGGCAATTACGTAACATACTATACAATATATCTGCTATTGTAGTATATGCTATATTTGCTATTCCTGTATCCTTTATATTCTCTTTGTTTCATACTGGTCAATGCCTCGTTACTCCAACCCTCTGTTATAGTTAACAATTCTTTATATTAAACCTTCCCTATTCAAATAATTGTGTGTTTTCTTTCTCTTGATTGAACCCATCCTGATATACACTGCCAGCAACTCATACTGGTTTTCAGCTGGGGCTCAGCTGGGGCCACAAGACAGCCAACCTAAGTTATGTTCATGTGGTTTGGGCTTCTCATGACACGGCGACTGGGCTCCAAGAGAACCAGGCAGGATGTGCAAGGCTTTTTATGACCCAGCCTGAGAAGTCAAAGAATATCACTTCAGCCTTCTATAAGTCAAACAAATCACCAAAGCCACAACGATTCAAAGGAGGGGAAGTAGCAAAGAATATGTAGTCGTCTTATTTGCATCTAACACACTATATGAGATTACAGATGATAGATATTTTTACATGGATACATCAAGTTAATAAAGTAATGTATTCATTTGTTATTTTTCTTTCATTCCTTTTTCCTCTCATTCATTCATTCATTCAATAATTCTTATCAAGTGTCTTCTCTGGGCCCAGATCTGGAAAAATCTTTCCTGAAGTATGAATGCAATATAAGACCTGATCTACCCTCAGCGAGCTTTCGATATTGTTGGTCAGGTAAAATTCCTGCATAGTTAGATGTTAAAACAGTAAAGTGTACCTCAAAGCATTAAACTGAGTGCAGTAAAGTACCAAATGCCCAAAACTGCAGTGAGAGCAGCAACAGATCCCAAGGGTCCTGACTTGCAGCCCAATGTTTGATTTACCAAAAACAAAACAAACAAATGTACAGTATCTAATTGAAAATAAAACGTCTGCTCGCTGAAATATTTCAGAATGGGCATCCATCATTTTTGCATGTCACAACCATGTCAGTAAGTCCCAAGAGAAAGAATTTCTGAGCAAACATTTATTTTCTTTCCTTTGTTAAAAATTATGCCACCATCTCAATCAACAGATAAGCGAACTGCTGTGATTAGAAGATTCTCTTGTATACAGCTGTCATCCAAACTGGATCCATTTTTGGCAAAGCTATATTTTATTGGTTTTACCATTTTCAACTCAAAAGCCCAAAGGGACTAAGAATCACTTTACTGGATATCAGCAATTCTAGAGATATAGGAAAAGCAAACTGCAAGGTATACCCCAAAACAGAATTGCAAGCATCAATAGGCATTTTTCAGTTAAAAAACTTGAACGAAAACTAACAGAGAAACTCTTAACTTTGCAAACGCCATTATTTTCTTTACATATATTCTAGAGAGTAATTAAATTCTAAGCAGCATTAGAGCTCTTTTTCACATCAGTGTTAAAAAGGCTGGAAAAAAATCTATCATACGTTTTTTTCCTAAGTGAAGAGATGAAAGCAAGTTGTAAAACGATTGTCTCACCCAAGACGCCTGCTAGAAGTAAGGCTTCTCTGAATGAGGATCAGGAAATCATCTTCTACCAAGGAAGTAACCTCAATTCCACTCAGGGAATTTGCTCTAGGAAGACAAACAGTTCCTTATAAACAGTTGTAAGGAAGACACATTAGCATTTAAAGAAACCCTTTTGAATCAGAGTGCAGAATGTCACCAAAAAATGATAAATTCTTCTGCTATATGTTCCTGCGAGCCTGGGTGATGAAGAAAAGAGTTGCCCAATAATATAGGGTAACGCACTGAGCTCCCCAAATGTATCCTGAAACATTGGCCAACCTCAGATTGCTACAAAGACCCAGCATTCTTTCCAGCTCTCTTCTTTTATCTCTACCCTCTCTCTACCTCCTAAATGTCTTAAAATACCAAACTCATTTTAAAACATTCTAACAGTCATTTATTATGTATTTTCCTTCATCATTAAGGATGGCACTATTTTCAGAAATAAAGCCTGAATGTTGGCTTCAAATAAGCATTCATTCAAATTCTAATTAAATTACTTTGCTGAAACCTATTTGAAACAATTAGTTATTGGAGGCAGTAGTAATCAGAGATTACATACACTGAATTTTCATGCAGCCCAGATTTTCGAATAGGTTGTACAATGTAATAAAAAGGATGACTTAGGAGGTATTAGAAAAAAGAGATTTTTTTTCCACTTTAAACTGGTATTTATAGTGAATTTAACTTTAAATGTGTCTATATCTCATGTATGTGTGTAGGGGAGGGTGATGCATAGGTGGGAGAAGTTTGGATGGGCAGAAAAAATAATAGATAGGCTGTGTGATATGCTTGAGGGAGAATGGATGCAGCGTTGTATATTGAAAGCAAGAATGTGATTGTGACATAATGAGTTGAGCAGGGAGGAGTCTCCATGCTCCTGTCACAATTTAACTAAGAAACTCACCCGGTATTTTGGACTCACCCGTGCTCCCAGTCGTAGTGGTTGCAGACCTGAATTGGTGATTGAATATTGTTTGGAAGATGATGATGAAGGTCATCAGTTCCTTCCTTCCTTCATTCTTTGGGCTTGTCAAGCCCAATGTTCTTATCCACGTCAGCTAATATAAGCCAAACTGGCTGGATAAATGTTGAGGGAATGAGAAGCCATTCTCTTAATAAGAGTTTAAATATGTAGCTCTTCCCGGTAAGAATGCATTTTGAACTAGATAATTGAAAGAGTTGAGGAGCAGAGATAAAAAATTAAGAGGACATTTTCAGGAAGGATATTAAAAATGAGTGAAGATGCAAAACACAAGTCTTTTGACAAACTATTATGATGTAATTAGCTCTTTTATTAAAGATTTTATGGTTTTATTTTGAAATGTCTTCTCTTCTAAATCTGACCTCCTCATTAGTGTAATAACCCGCATGGGATCCAATTGCATCTCTAATGACCGAAATGCTTAATAACCAAGTTTGAAAATAGTCTCCTTTCTTGTTCTTGCTTACAGCCTCTGCTCTCGTCTCCCATTGGGCCATTGTCTACAGCACTGCAAGCCTCAGAAGTTATCCAGAAAAATGTGCATCTAATTGAAATAAATTCAGGGTCACTTATTGTGGCCTTCAGTGATACCCCATAATGATCAGGTGACATCACGTGAAATGTTCTCATGGAATTTTCCTCCATTGTTTGTCACATTTTTATAAAAATTCTATATGTTAGCTAGCTAGTCCTATATGTTACCACTATCTATCTCTCAATATAGATAAATGGAGAGACAGATGGAGGGAGCAAGGGATGGAGAGAGAAAACCACTGTCTTACAAATACATTTATTCCTTGAGATACTTCTACAAAATGTATATCTACGCATCTTCCATCATGCTTCTTGTTACTGTGTAGTATTCTGAGGATCCTACCAAGTGATCAAGTACTTCTTTGCTCTAACAAATTCTTTCTTTTAAGTAAACTTCACTAACATATATACAATATATATAATATATAATATACAAATATAAATACAGTGCCCTGTAATGCATGTTGGGATTTTTCTACCTCATGTATCTGAATTATTCTTTGGCTACAGACATTCTTAGACTTTCTGGGAATTGCACTCCCTCAAATGGACAACTGTAAACTAAGGCTCCAATTGAAACATCTGCCTATAATGGGAATCGAATACAAACTAAGTAGCACAAAAAGGTGCCAAAGTAGAGGAAAATAACTGCTGCTCCAAACTTAACTGAGTTTGCAATGAGAGCACTTTCTGTGCTCATGCATGCAAACTTTCATTGGAAGAAAATGATGGAGACAATAACGTGGGGGATACTGAGATTCTCAGTATGGCTATTTCCACTTACAACCTTATTGATGAGCGTCACCATTTTGTCTCCTCATCCACTGGAAGCTTGGCTTTTAGGCAGGCTCACAAGCTAGAAGGGAAAGTCAACTCAAAAGTCAGATTGCTCAAGGCTCAATATGATGTAAACATGCTGAGTCAGCAATCAGCAAACAGATTATGTAATTACCACTCCTGAAGCAAGCGCTGACATGTAAGTACTGAAGTATTCCTGCCTCAAGCTCTTCGCTTAATTGCATCCAACTACTGAAAGGTTGATGCTAAATCATTTGTTTTCAGAGTGTATCCTTGGTTTATCAAGAGAATATATTAATTTGTCCATGAAAACATTTGTGCCATTGCCATGTTGTCAGGCAAAAAAAAAAAAAAAGAAAGAAAGAAAAAGGAAAAAAGGAAAAGCCTTTCATTCAAACATTAAAATCAGAGGTTCCCTGTAGACACAGCATGAAAGCAGTAGGCCTTTTAAAGGCAATTTAAAGGTGACCTGTTCTTAAAACACTTTCTTTGCACATTTCACACAGATTTCAACTTCTGCCACCTCAGGAGTTAGTTTTTCTGGTGTTATAGTATTCAGCTGTGACTGTGTGTCATCTGGAGCATGCAAATCTCTTCCCTTAAAACTATTTTGGTTCATGAATAATTATAAATCATCCACCAGGAGTCTGCATCATAGAGGGAAAAAAAGACATTGTTACACTATTGAGAGCCCCCCTTTTCCTCTTTGAAACCCTAGAACAGTCTATATTAATAATGGAAAACATTTCCTTTAGCTACAGAGGGAAGAACTATTTCTTAACAAATGATGATTTATCATTTTCGAACACAAAGCTGCATGAGCAAACCAATGAAAATGGCTAAAAGTGTAACCACTTTGCCTGGCAATTATATATGTGACAGATTCATTTATCTACCAGGATAGAGCCTTAATTTACACCAGCACTCAACAGTTAATTGTTGAAGTGCACTTCTCTGCAATCACACTGGAATTTTTTGGCATATCCTGAAACAGAAAACATTTAAATAAACACCTATGCCATTAATTATCCGATCAAAACAACACTGAAAAATGCCAGAGAAAAAGAGATAACAGAAAAAAAAGGTAAAATACCATTACTGTGAAGAAATTAAGACATCAATTATTGAATGATTAAATGATATCATCATGTTATTTCTGAACAAATAGTTGATGAAGTTTATAAACAGTCCTTGCAAGAAATTATTAAAAATATCTTCATAACAAAGGTATTATTTCTACCTGTTTATACTAATTTATAATTAAAACATTACTAAAAATCTTTAAATACAACCAAAACCTTACCGAGATATTGTGGTATTGTATATTCTTCTCTTCTTCCGTTTTCTGTCCTATGTACATTTATTGTCATGCTTCTAACATATTTCGTGCTTTCCCTAACCTATGACTTAGTGAAACTCTCCTATATGAGTGGATTTGCGAGAAGAAAGATATTCCATCAGTATTAGTAGTGTTCATGCTGCTTGACTAGTGAACATAAAATATGGGGCAGGAATTTCATAAATTCAAAAATTGTTTATATATTAAGTCAATAAAAGTCATAATCAGAAGAATTTGAATAAGATGAATATTTAGAAGTTTCTCATCATATTTAGAAGCTTCATATGCATTTTAAATATCACATTCCCTGAATATTCAGTGAATTCCTTAGAGGAGGTGGAGGGATTCTCAAAGCAATAAAGGGGTGATCTGGGAAACCTGGGGCCAGACAACCCTGAACATGAATGCTGATTTTCACTTACTTTGTGAGTAGTCACAGGCAAATACTTAATCTACAAGCTTCAATTTCCTCAACTTTGTTTTTTTTTATTTTTTTGAGGAAGATCAGCCCTGAGCTAACATCTGCCGCCAATCCTCCTTTTTTCACTGAGGAAGAGTGGCCCTGAGCTAATATCCATGCCCATCTTCCTCTACTTTATATGTGGGATGCCTGCCACAGTATGGCTTGACAAGGGTGCCATGTCAGCACGCGGGATCTGAACTAGTGAACGCTGGGCCGCCGAAGCAGAATGTGCGAAATTAACTGCTGCGCCATTGGGTCGGCCCCTTCAACTTTAAAGGGAGGATAATGATACTTTTCTCATAGGTTGTGTGTGTGTGCGTGTCTGTGTGTGCATGTGTGTGTGAGACAAAGAGGGATAACAAATGAGCTATGATACTGCAAATCATCCATGACGGTCCCTGATCTCCAGCTGCTGCTCAGTACAGGCAATTATCATGGCTTTCCTCCACCTCTATGTACATCCCTCAGATTTCCTTCAAGATTATCAAGAATCCAACCAATAGATAGAGAATAGCTCTTATGAGCCAAGAGTTTATTAAGTGCTACAAAGATTAATAAACCACCATCTTTGTACAGAAAAGACCGTCAAATTGTCGGTCTTTCTGCCTGTCTACTCTCTTTCCTGCCTTCCTTCCTACCACTTCAGAATGTATTTTCCTAGATCTTTCCGAGAACTGCCAATTCTCTCCTACCGTGTTGCCTGTCAGTGAGTGAGAAGCTGCCTCACTGCTTCCTCAGATCCGCAGGGTCCCATCTCTTGATCCAGTGCTTTAGAAGCGCAGTCTCAACTCTGCCATTGGGCTGTTGCCCTTTGTGAGCCATGCTTAACTCTGATCCTTCCTCCTCTAGGGGCAAGTGGATGTGCCAGGTGCCCCAAGGATCAGAGATGCATTTTTCTTGCCCAGAGCCATTATATCAAAAGCAGAATCCAAAGTCATATCTAAGGAAGAAAGAGAGGGAAGCTATGAATGTCCACTCGGGGATTTAAAGGAGCAGTAATTTTCCTGCTACTGAATGTACCTTTTCCTCTAAAGCAAGCTTTCAATATGGGTCTCAAGAAAGAAATAGATTTGTATATTCATACAAATTGAGCTTTCATGTTGACTTCATTCTACCTCCTCTTAATCTATAATATGTATATTTACTAAATTTTGCTTTGTTTTTTTAAATCAGGATATTCAGACTGGATATAATTTTATGCCATCTGGAATAAATGCTTATGTTGCAGTTTTATTTTTACTATGAGGAAACTGACCTTAAGGAGACAAGACAGAAATAAACTAGCATGTCTTATACATCTAATTTGTACAAGGCCTTAGAAGTTCTGCCTATAATAATCTTCATTTTACAGATGAGGAAACTGAGGCTCATAGTGCTTCTGGGACATTTCTAACGTCATGCAACTTAATGACCTACTAAGTGGAAGAACTGGAATTTGAACAATGTTCTGATACTAAAGTATTTTTTACATCACCCTTTGAAGTAGGAGAAATCTGCTACTTAGAGAAGTCATGTGACTTGCCCTCAAATAGTCTAATAAGTTGGATGAGGTAAAATTTGTAAGCTCAGTCTTCTGTCCTGCATTCTAGTACTTACTCCACCATGTCAAAATGTCTGGAAACTTCTAATTTTTTGTGTGTGTGTGTGAGGAAGATTGGCCCTGAGCTAACATTGTTGCCAGTCTTCCTCTTTCTGCTTGAGGAAGATTGTCACTGAGCTAATATCTATGCCAATCTCCTCTATTGTGTATGTGGGATGCTGCCACAGCTTGTAACTCCCCGCCCAGGATCCAAACCTGCAAGCCCCTGGCCACCGAAGCTGATTGCGCAAACTTAATCACTACACCACTGCGCCAGCCCCTGAAACTTTAAAATCTGAGCTATTTCTAAAGCCACAATCACCATATAATAAACTCTAAGAAATCTCTTGATTTTTTTTTTCTTTTTGAAATTTTCTTTACTCGATTTCTTTGTTGCAAGTTTTACTAGGCTTAATTTTTCAATGTTAATTTGTTTTTAGGATTTGTGAAAGGGATTGCTTTAAAAATAAAGTTTTATTGAGGCCGGCCCCGTGGAGTAGTGGTTAAGTTTGCACACTCTGTTTCGGCAGCCTGGGGTTGATATGTCCAGATCCTGGGCATGGACCTACACACCGCTTATCAAGTGGCGGTGTCCCATAAACAAAATAGAGGAAGATTAACAATAGATGTTAGCTCAGGGCCAATCTTCCTCAGCAAAACATATATTTATTTTTTATTTATATTTAAGTAAAAATACAGTTATAATTAACTTTTATTAGAGTTTAAGTTCTGGACATGGGGAAAGCTACATGGTATACCAACATTAAGTAAGGATGGTCATTATGTGTTCTTGGAGACTAGAGACATATTACAATGGTATAGACAAAAATGACTAATGAGAAACTCACATATGTACCACTATCTTACATTTTTTTAACTTAAATAGCTCTAAGTAACAAAAATCTTTTAAAAATTCATTCCACTGCAATGGAGAATTTTTATCTTTGATTTTTCTGCTCTTATTCAGTGTCTCACAGGTTTCTTTGAGAAATATATGAGAATGCGTCAAGCTTTTAGCACAGTAGCATGTGGAGGTGCTCAATAAAGCTTAGCTTCATTGGTTTACAAAATATATTTCCAAGATATTTAAATTGCTAATTATAATAACACAATTTATTGGAACTGGAAGAAATATCAAAAAGCAAACCACGTACAAAAACAGAAAGCTAGACTGTTACTTCACACCATATACAAAAGTTAGCATAAACTGTATTGAAGACCTAAATATAAGAGATAAACTATAGAACTCTTAGAAGAAAACAGGCAAATCTTTAGAATCTTGGATTTGGCACTGTCACTTTAAGCATAAACAACAAAAGAACAAATAAATAAATTGGACTTCATCAAAATTCAAAACAGTGCGCATCAGAAAACACTCACAAAAGACAAGACAACCCACAGAATGAGAGAAAATACTTCAAATCATATATCTGATAAGAGTGTAATATCTATAATATAAAGAACTCTTATAACACAACAACAAAAATACATGCAATCTGCTTTAAAAATGTGTATAGGAGTTGAACACACATTTCTCCAAAAAAGATATACAAATGGCCAACAAGCCCATGAAAAGACGCTCAGCGTCATTAGCCGTTAGAGAATAGAAATCAAAATCACAAGGAGGTACCATGTCACACTGACCAGAAGACTAAACAAACAAACAAAACGTGGAAAATAACAAGTGTTGGCAAGGTTTTGGAGAAACTAGGACCTACCTACATTGCTGGTGGGAATGTGAAATGGTGTAACCACTGTGGAAAACATTCTGATAGTTCCCCAATAAATTAAGAATAGAATTACCATATGACCCAGTAATTCCACTACTAGGGTATACCCCTAAGAATTGAAAACCAGTCCTGAAGCGAAATTTTGTACACAAATATTCACAACAGAACTATTCATAATACCAAAAGGTGGAAACAACCCACATGTCTATCAACTGATGAATAGATGAATAAAATCTGGTATAGCCATACAATAGACTATTTATCAGCCATCAAAATAAATGCAGTACTGACACAAGCTACAAAGTGGATGAACCTTGAAAATGTTATGGTAAGTAAAAAAAATCAAACACAAAGGGACACATGTTGTATAATTCCATTCATATGAAATATTCAGAGTAAGTAAACACATAGAGATGGCAAGCAGATTAGTGGTTGCTAGGGGATAAGGGAGACAGGAATGGGGAGTGACTGCTTAATGGGTGGAGCATTTCCTTTTGGGGTGATGAAAATGTTCTGGAAATAGTGGTGATGGTTGCACAACATTATGATTGTACTAAGCCACTGAATTGTACACTTTAAAACAGTTAAAATGATAATTTTTGTTTTATATTTTATCACAATTAAAAAAATACACACACACTTCTTAATGCATGTAATGTCCATAACGTATATATTATGTGTACTATCGATGTCTATGTCTATGGTAATGTAAATGCAATCCTCATGATAGTTACTGATAATTTGATAAGAATATTTTATCATAATCACAGTTCATTATTTACCCACTTAATTGATGACATGCTGTGATTACTGATCTCTCCAGTAAAGCTGATCTTAAGATTCAGTTACAAGTTATGAAATGTCATGCTAAAATGCTTATTTACATCGAATACATGATTCACAACGAACACCAAGGACAACAGCAGAGTTTTGAGAATTTTCCATATTTTAAATGAATAATTATTCCTGCCACTTTGTTAATAAAGACACATACTATAAGAGAGAATGTTGATAAATTAAAAATCCGCAAATAAAAATCTTACTTTTGTCTACTCCTAGTCTGATATTTTTTCCTCTGGTATTTTTATTTAATATTCATTATTTGCTAACATTCTACTGGTAAGCAAATATATACAATGTAGTTCCCTATTTTAAAACATCTGAATATACTTTATACCGTAAAAGCAGAGTTCACAACTATAGTTTTATTAGCTCAAATTTAAAAAGGTATATATAAAAAACCTGTAAGCCTGTTGCTCTTGACACTCATCCAGCTATATATTTTTATTATTAAGTTAATAGAAAATAAAAATAGTACATACTTAAAAATATTTTAAATACAAAACTGTATACAGTAAAAAGTGAAATGTACTCCAACAAACCTCCCATCCACATGTAATATTTTTTTTTTAAGATTTTATTTTTTTTCCTTTTTCTCCCCAGAGCCCCCTGGTACATAGTTGTATATTCTTAGTTGTGGGTCCTTCTAGTTGTGGCATGTGGGACACCGCATCAGCGTGGCTTGATGAGTGGTACCATGTCCGCGCCTAGGATTTGAACTGATGAAACACTGGGCCGCCTGCAGCGGAGTGCGTGAACTTAACCACTCGGCCACGGGGCCGGCCCCCACATGTAATATTTTTAAACTATCATCCTGATAATAATGAATACATCAGTCATTTACGACGTGACAAACACTATTCTAGGCACTTAATATGACTGTATCTGATATAATCTTTGTGACAATTCTGTGAAGTATTTAATATTATTGTCACTTTATTTATAGGCAAACAGGGTCAAAGAAAAATCATGATGTAAATAAGTTTTGAAAAATTTCTCTTTTTTAAACCCAATTATATTTCAAAATCATTCCTCCTAGTAGTACACCAATAGCTACTTTTTATAGTATGTTCGGCAGACACTCTTAGCTTCTTACCGGTATCAGTAATCCCATTGTCTAAAGTAATACAATTTTCACTTGGTGAAATGACCCTCAAGATATCGACTATACCTTTGCAGTTAAGCTTGGCTACATTCTGACCAGTAAGATGTAAGAAGATCTATTTTCCTAAAATTTCTAGATATTTTCCTAAGAAATGGCGAACCCCTCCCCTGATTCCTTACCCTTTTCCTCTTTATGCTCTACTCCATTCTCCATCTTGAATGTGGTTATTTCCAAGCTGGACCATGAGGATGAGAAGTCATACTGTATGAACGGTGGGGCAGTGAAATGGATAAGCTTTGGGTCCCTAAGGGCTTCATGAAGTAGAGATGGCATACAAACCCTACATTCATATGAGAGAGAAATAAATTTCTCTCTTGTGCTATCTATTTTAATTTTATTTTTGTTTTGTCTTTTGTTTGTTTCCTATTACTTGCAGCTGAATTCAATTCTAATTAAACAGTCTGAATTATCCAAGCATTCCCGTATTCCCCATATTCCTGGATACGTAGGTTATCTTCAGTCTTCTTTTTCTTTCTGCTACAAAACACATTGCAGTAAATTTTCTCATTTTTTTCTAACGTAATAGTATTCTAGTAGTCTACCATTTTAATATCTTCCTGCAATAGATTCTTAGAAGTGGAGCTACTAGAGTAAACAGCATGCACTTTTAAAAATTTGATAGCTCTGTTCTGAAGGTGGTACCAAGTTCCAACAGTATATGAGATTAACCTACTTCCCACAGACTTTCTAACACTGCATATATCTTTTTAAAATGTGTTTTCATTTTTGTGATTCTGACAGGTAAAAATACATTTATTATTTTAAGATGTATGTCTCTAATCACTTGCAAAATTGAACTCATTTCCCATATTTACAGAGATTTTTATTTCTTAGCCTATTAATTGCCTATTCACTTATTTAACTATTTTTATATGACAATGATGGTTAGAGCTCTTTTGAGATACAGCTATTAACCCTTTAATTTTTTACTTATGTGGGAAAGTTTTTATCTGTTTTAACTTATTTATTTTTTGCTGAAGAAGATTTGCCCTGAGCTAACATCCGCTGCCAATCTTCCTCTTCTTGTATGTGAGCTGCCACTGACTGAGGAGTGCTGTAGGTCCACACTTGGGAACCAAGCATGGGTGGCTGAATCAGAGCGTTCCGAACTTAACCACTGGCCTCTGGAGCTGGCCCTTTTGAATCTGTTTTAAAATTTTGTTTATATATATCTTATAATGTTAATAATTTGAATTTGTATTTACATTTTTTCCTTTATAACTTTCAGTCAAGCTTAGTAGGAAGAGAATTACAAATAATGTTCTCCCATATCATTTCTAAGTAAATTAAACTCGTTTTAAAATGTAGACTTTATAGACTTTGATCTCTTTTTAATTTTTCTTTTGGTGTAAGAGGTAAGACAATGATCTAATTTTTTCCTTGACTAGATAGACCTTGCCCCAGTACAATTTATTGACCAGTACATCTTTCCTTACAGATTTACAAATCTCATGTTTATCACATGTATTATGGTAAAATGATTCTTACTCTGAACAATGCCATATTTATGGAGCCTTGTAATCCATTTTGATATCTAGTTAAAAAAATTGCCTTCCTTATAAATGTTCTCTTTCCATTTTTTCTTGGCTATTCTTGAATAATAATAAAATTTAAACATATTAATTATTTTCCATGATCATCTAAATTTCTTATTTTTCTTTATTTAAAAAAGCACACTCAAAAATATCTCATAATAATCCATTAACTTTTATGCATATGGCATTGAAAAATGAAGCAAATGCTTATGCAACAAATGGTGCATATTAGTTGTTTTGTTAAAAAACAAGGTGAAATCAGGCATCCTTGGGTCAGCTACCAGAAAAACTCTGAAAAGACATCTACTTCATCGTACATCCAGAGTCCAGGACTTACTGCGCAGTCTTAAAATGTTGATCCTGTTGGTTCCTATCGTATGTGCGTACATTCTCTAGATATGCCAAAATGTATATAAAAAAGTGTTGCAATTTACCTCTTGATCTGCCCTTGGGAGTTCTTACAAGAGAGATCACAGGTCTAATAAGGAGGCATTTGATCAGGGATTCTCCTCTGCTGTTGCCTCTTCTCTCAGTTTCCAGTTCTGCTACTCTTATAGAGAGAGTCTGCCAGAGACAAGGATACTGGGCAATCTCTCAGGAAGACTTCAGCTTTACGCGGACCTTCCGTTGCAGCAAAGTTTGCACCAGCAGATATGCTAACGATTCCTATCACTCACCAATAAGATAGGCAGTTTTTCTACTTCAATGGAAAGTATAATATCTGGGTTTGATTCCTGGTTCTGTCATTTCCTAATTGAATGAACTTGAAAACATTTATGACGCCTTAGAACTTCAGTTCACTCATCTGTAAAAGGAGAATAATAATGTCGCTTTGCCAGGCTGAGTGTATTAAATGAAACAATAAGCGTAGACGCTCGGTATCATGCTGACGTAGATCACACTCTCAACACACAGTGCACGCTCATACTGTTGTCACTTGCATATCTGCCCAGTCATACGTCTCACATCATAAGTTTGGACACATGATCATACACTAATCTTCAGGAAAAACAAATTAAACCATTCTATTATCACAATAAATAAAATATTCATATAATATATATACGGTATAAGCAAACGTTTGAACTTAAGTCAAATTTTTGAAAATTTCTAAATAAAAACTTTCAATTGTCAAGTTCTACGAAGATTTAAACATATTACATTCAATATCTAGTCTAAAGAATAGAACCTATTTATATAGCTGATGGTATTAGTATTATACCAAATTTCAGAGGAAAGAAGCAAAATGTATACTTTTTATTTTGATGGCAGAGTGTAGATTTGCCAGAAACTGGTATTGATTGAGAAACAGCATGGGATCCTAAATCGAAAAATTTAGCTTCAAATAAAAATATACAAGCTCTAAATTTGGAGCTACTGACCCTGTCTGAGATTCAAAAAGACACACTTAAATGACTTATTTTTTTATCACACAAAATGACTCTCAAGAATTTAAAAAGAGGAAATTTGGGACTTCTAATCAAATATATGTACTTAAGTGACTAGTTATTCCAACACCATTGTGCATGTTGAAGAGAGAATACATACTGAATGGATTGTAATATTCTAAGCAAATTTACAGAAACTAAGTCAAATACCTGATGAAGAGTTTCCAAGATTTCTTAAAAAGTAAAGAACATTGGTGTCATATCTAGACAATGGGACGTTACTCAACACTAAAGGAGAAATGAGCTATCATGCTATGAACAGACATGGAGGAAACTTAAAGACATCTTACTGAGTGAAAGGAGCCAATCTTAAAAGGATACATACTGTGTGATTCCAACTATAGGACATTCCGGAAAAGGTAAAACTATGGAGACAATAAAAAGGTTGCCAGGGATCGCGAGGGTGGGAGATGACTAGGTAGGGCACAGAGGATTTTTAAGGTGGTGAAAATGCTCTGAAAGATATCATAATGGTGGATACATGTCATTATACATTTGACAAAACTCCTTAGAATGTACAACACCAAGAGTGAACCCTAAGATAACCTATGGACTTTGGGTGGTTATGACGTGTCCAGGTAGGTTTATCCTTAGTAAGAAATGTACCACTCTGGTGAATGATGTTGATAATGCCAGAGGCTATGTATGAGTCGGGGCAGGGGGTACATGGGAAATCTCTGTACCTTCCTCTCAATTTTCTTGTAAGCCCAAATCTGCTCTAAAAAAATAAGTATGAAAAAAAGAGCATTGGAAAAATACTATAGGAGTCGGTGGGAAAGGGAGAAATTACAGTTATTTCTTAAGTATATTAGTGGAAGCTTTTTTGTCTGTAGGAAGTACGAACAACTTAGGTTTTCAGATTTTCACAGAAAAAGAATCCATAAACAAAGCAACCTTGAGAGACAAGCATCAAAGCTTATATTTTTCTTTTAGACATGGCATAATATAAATAATTAGTGTATTCCTCAGGAAATGGGATTTTGTTTCTTCTCATTTGTTGTGTCTTGTTCAATTTACTTAGTTGAACAAAAAGCCTTCAAAAATCTTTCCATTTTAACCACTTAAAAAAGTAGTAATCACCTCCAGTTTTTGCCCCTGTTCTTCTCCATAATAAGGTTAAGTTCAGTTCAAACTACTTATATAAGCAAAGTCGATATTTCTTTGTCCAGCCTTTGCCCGTGAAATCGACCCATGTAAACCCCTTTTGTAATGCATGTCAGAAGGAAAATGCTAACCCTCTGCTGATATCATGACCAAGTTTTTACTTTTAATGAGCAAACTTTTTAGCAAATATCTTCATTTTGCTTTGCAAAACTTTATTCTATATTTAGAGTATTTCTATTTAAAAGAATAACCCTATTAACATTTTCTTATTTGATCCTGAAACTCCCTTGAATATTCTCCCTCTCTCTCCACTCGTGCCTTTGTTTTACTCTAGGTTTGTGGTAGTCATGATGTAGACTGCGCAATGAACAGGAGGGAGGCCTCGTTGCCTTATATAATACCCAGTCCTTTCTCTTTCCATCCCTGCCAGATGATCTTTCTAAAACCTGATTCAAACCTGCTCATTGCTGTGGAACTTAAAAACTCCTGATTCCTTTACCTCTCTCAGCCACACACACACATACATACACACACACACACTGCCTAAGAGATAGAGTCAACAATTCTCAGCACGGCAGAAAACGCACTTTCAACAGCATCTTCCGTAACTGTCTTAGAGGCAAGTCTGTGCTCCAATCAAGTTAATTTGCTCATTTTTCCCCAAACACAGCTGGCATTTTCATATCACTGACTCTTTCTACCTGTTGTTCCTATTTCCTGGAAGTTTCCTTTTTCCTTATGAACAGAACGTTTTCTATGGAAGTTTCCCAGACCTCACAGGCAGTTTCAGGTGCCCTTTCCTCTCCCCTCTAAGCGAATTTGCTTATCCATCACTGTGTTTATCATATGCCATACATGGTTTTATATCAAAACGTTTGTTGCCTCCCCTGCTGAGATGATTTCTGAGAGGCTCCCTGTTCTCTATCTGATGGAATGAGTGGGGCATGGACACTTACTACTTCCAGAGCAGAGCTTTGGCAGAAGGCAAATAACTTTCTCTAATTCTCTATTTCGCCATCAGTAAAATGGGACAAAAAAAGAAAGACATTGTAGCTAAACTGCTTAAGATAATTCTCAGAACACCGTAGTTGCTTAACAAACTCTTAAAATATTTTAATAATTGTGTAATGATAATCATTACTTTCCAAGTTAATTAGAATAAAAAAGCATAACATCAGTATGTCTAGCCAAAGATGAAGTAGAGTAATAATTATCTGTAACCACTCATCATTTTCAATGCAAATTTTGTACTTCTAATAGTTTTAGGTGAGGATATTTCATCAGACTTTATAGGAATTATGGAAGCCCGAACTAGACAGAAGTGATCGTGGACTAGGTCTCCAGTGATTCTCTAATATAGCAGAATAAAAAATAATCAGATGACCACCCAGCACTGTACTCTAGCATTGCACATGTGAGGATGTATGGGACGCGCCTCCCTGGGTAACAATACCAGCTGGTATTTACCTTTAGCATTAATGACATCTGTTCACTAAGGGCTGACATCTGGAAAGGAAGGAAATTGGAACCAATCCCATTTGATCAGCTCTCCCATGCACTGTGCAAAATAATTTTAATTATTTTCAGTTTTAAGATCAGGAAGAACATTCACACAACGACATGTTATTCACCGTCTCCCACAGAGCGTGCATTGTCTACTCTTCTTGGAGCAAAAGAATGACAAAAAGGAGGTAAAAGCAGATTTGTTCAGATTCTAGAGTAGAATCTATCTTCTGAACTAAGGTCATATTTGGCAACAACAACCATTGTCCAGAAAGCAATACAGCCAACTTATGAAAAATGTTCTTGAGTTCTTGCATACACAGAACTATAAATCACTATTTATGAAGTATCCAATTTATACCAGTATTCTATATGACCATCACAGCCAATAGCAAATAAAATAGTTTTAAAAACTAATTTAAATCTTTAGGGCTAAGAGATGTGATTTACTTTTTAATGGAAGAGTCATTGACAGTTTATATATCTAACTAATCTACAAGATGGATATACATTTTTTTGTTTTGTCACATGATAAATTGAAATTTATTTCCTGCCTTCAGAGCAGTGTTTAGAACCGACTGGAATCTGGATTGAAAGATTAGTTTGGGTTAAATTAGCTTTGTTTCCCTCCAAATAGAAGGGGAGTGCTCATTGTTTATAAGAATAAATTTATTGAAAATCTATTAGCCCGTACTCCAAATTCATTAGGGCATATTGAAATCACAAAGAATATTCCTCTGTTTATTCTTCCTTCATAAAGAATCAATAAACAGCATTCTATTTGCATATAGTTTTATCTTAACAGTATCTTATTGTATATGTTTGCTGGATCTTGATCTTCCAAGGGCATGGATTAATCCAGGGACAATCTCTCCGTCACTCTCTCTTTCTCTCTCTCTCTGTTCCTCTCTCTCTCCCAACTTAAAAGACATGGGTAGAAAAATGAGGCTATCTGAGCAGAATAATTTAGGAGCAAATAAGGCTGTGACAATTGTGACTATGATAAGAGAATCTTGTTAGTGACATTACTCTGAGATTTAGTCTGAGAATGCCCCAAGAATGAAATAATCCTAGACAAGATAACACGCATTAAATCTAAGTAAGTTCCTTTGCTTATTAAAACTGCCACCTACCAATCTGGAGTGTCCTGCCTCTTTCTTCGGTCTCTCCTTGCCCTCCTTGTACAGAGCCAGTTTGCAAACGAACAAACTTACATGTTTATCAAACGTGCAAAACCATTTATAACAAGAATACATACATAAAAGCTCAACAGTTATGAAGTTAAAGGATTTGCGGCAAATCAAGGAAGCTTATATGAAGAGGCAATTTTAAACCTAGTCTTGAAGGAAGGTGTAGTAGATTTATAGAGAGATGTAGGTACTTAAAATTAAACACGGCAGAGGAAAAGCAAATATGAAATTATTTTTGGAGATAAAAGAAAAAGTAATTGAGCACTAGCTGTTCATAAGATATTTAATGGTGATGATATTGAATAGCTAGTGCTATTTATTAATAATGATAGTAATAATAATAATAAGTAAATAAAATTTATCTACTGCAGTACAAAGATCAGGTTGAAGAATAATAAAGATGTGTATGGCTAGACTTGGGAATCCAGTATGGGAGAAATTTTGGGGTTCTCACATGAGAAGTTTAAGTAAATAACAGAAAGTCACTGTAGGCTTTTCAAAGGAAAGATACTTGGGGCCTACATAGTTCAAGAAAGAACAAATCTTCTGCGCTTCAGCTATTAGGCAACTTCTCTATACACTTTCACTGGATTCAAACTTCCTCGTTCCATTTGAAAACAGGTATCTCCCTGACAGCGCCAGCCACCTCCATGCTAAGCCCAAAGGAGACCTGCGGCTCCAGAAGCCATAGTAGTTAGTGTGTTATTGCCACACACTCATTTCCATGCCCACACTCCTCTTCAACAATTCATAACTGGAGCACACCCCAATCCCTGCCACCCAACAAAACCTGCCACTGACTCTCTGTCTTTTGGATCCAATCACACTCTTCCAAACCAACAACTTGCACAGCCTTCAACTCTTCTCCTCTAGGGCAGCCAGATTAATATTTTGATAGGTTTAACCTTCAAAGCAAAAGTTTCAGCATTGATGGTATGGGGCTTTGGGGAGAAATATTATTCCACAGGCGACTAGAATGCATGTTCCATTAGGCACCTCTTATTTTCCCTATGTTTTGTTCATTATTGTATCTCCAGCACCAAGGACAGTGACTTCACATATTGGGCTCTTGATTAATAACCAAAGGAAAAAAGGAAGGAAGAAAGGAAGGAAACGAGAAGGAAGGAAGGAAGGGCAAAACTCAATAACACAAAGACATGGCAGTATTGTTAAGTATTTATAATAAGCTACAAATTTAATCTCTCAGTAGATAATCTGGTTACAATCAAACTTGGAATCGAAAAGAACTTTAAAGGTCATTAGTATACTAGTTCTCAAGCATGAGAGAAGCTCCCTTCCACGGGCACATTTGGAAATGATCATTGGCATTTTTGGATGGTACAACAACTGGAGGATACTACTGGAATTTGATGCCCCAGGACATAAAGATACTAACATGTTGCAATATGTGGGACAGTCCTTCACAACAAAGGCTTGTTCTTCCAAAAACCCAACAGCACTCCCATTGAGAAATACTGAAACAAACCTATCCCATCTTTATACTTAAATCCTCTCTATAGTAACATTGTCAAGTGGTCTTCTAGATTATACACCTGGGCCTAAAATCTCCTCCTGATGGAGAACATGCTAACTCCAAGCTTCTTAGTTCCCTTGAGAGTTCTTATCAGTGTGAGGTACAACTACACAGTGGAAAGTGTAGTCAAATGGACACGAGCTTAAAAACTCCAGCATTTCCCTTTCCCACTTATATTAACTCCAAAAATTTATTCATGTAGCTTCCTAATTCTTAATTATTTCTTCTACATGACACTTCATCAAGTCATTCAAAGATAGCTGTATATTTCGATCTAAATCTTCTTTGCTCCCAACTAAGCAATCCATTCTTTCAATTTTTCACAATTTTATTCTATTCTCATCATTCCGCTTTTGTCTCTTCTTAAAAGTTTCTAGTTTCTCTAAATCCTGCTTAAATTGTAGGTCCCTGAATTAAACCAAATATTCCAGATGAAGCCTGAATCACACAGAAAAGAGTGGAACTCCTACCTGGACCATTCTGGATATTTGACTTCTTTTAGTGCACCCTGTAATTACTTTATCAATTTTTGCAGCCTTCCTTTATTCTTTACTCATACTGAAATTAGTATAGACAAAACTCCCTGTTTCTTTTTTCCCCCATATGCCCCATTGGAAGCCACATCTCCACAATTCTATGCTTGCAGAGTTCGATATTTGAATCCAATTTTACTCTTATAATCTTCATTTTATTGGATTCCTTTCATCAGTCCAGTCTGTAAAAATTTTCTCTCATTCAATCTATTTTCAAACCATCTCAGCATTATTTCTTCTCTAAATTTGATGTATATACCTTCAGCTTCCTTACTGAAAACCCAGATAAATTTTATTAAGGCAGTGCCTGGTCAGAGCCAAATGACAAGCCATGGGACACTCTTTCAGCTGTTACACAATCGCTATATCTCCCAAGTACTTACCTAATAAGTTTCTCCTTCAAACAGTTCAGCTCACTCCATCTTGGCTGCACAGATATTACATATGTTATCAAATATCCAGCCGAGCTCCAAATATAACTTGCCCACCATATTTTTCCAGGTCTCAAAATTTAAATGTTTGTTTTAAAAAACTGTAGACATGGGGGCTGGTCCAGCGGCGTACTGGTTAAGTTTGCGCTCTCCGCTTCAGCAGCCCAGGGTTCACGGATTCGGATCACAGATGCAGACCCATGCACCACTTGTCAAGCCATACTGTGGTGGCATCCCACATACAAAATAGAGGAAGAATGTCACAGATGTTAGCTCAGCAACAAACTTCCTTAAAAAAAAGAGGAGGATTGGCAACAGATGTTAGCTCAAAGTCAACTTCTTTACCAACAAACCAAAAGCCAAAAACCAAAAACCAAAAAAAACTGTAGATGTGAATTTGACCTCTGTTGTATCTTGCTAATTACTGATTATGCACCCTGATGTTCACAAACCAATCTTTTGTTACCTTTTATTACCTGTTAGATAAACTTGCCTAGTATCAAAGTCAAGTTCACTAGGCTATAGTTTATGAAAAGTCTTCCAATTCTTTTTTGAAATACAGAGGTTCTATCTCTAATCTTTTTTAGCCTCTCTCAGTATCCTAAATTATCCACTATCATAAAAAGTAATTCAATGATCTTGACTGGAGTTTGGTGGCATCCTAAGAACGTAAATGTCTCAACCTAGAAGACAAGCCCATTCCGGGCAGCCCAGTCTTCTTAGAATCCATTCTATGATCTTGGACTTCAGTTCTGTACCAGAGTAGTTCTGAGCTTTAATTCCAAAAGATCCTCCTTCTTTTTAACTGAAAATGTAGCAGCTAAATAGATGGCAAGGAGTCCTGCTTTCCCGGGGCCAGCTGGCATAAAGCAGAGACTGAAAGTACAGGCTTTGAAATAACACTAGCTTTCCATCAAACTCTACCATTTACCACCATTTTCTAGCTCTGTAATCTTAGGAAATTTACTTACCCTCACTGGACTTCAGTGTTCTCATCTGCAAAATACAGATAATCATAGCTACTGCACATGGTTATTGTAAGTACTCAATATAATCATGGATGTCAAGTTCAAAACACAGCAGTTGTCACTTAGTGCGGCTCCCTTTCATCAATGTTTGATCAAAGATCCTGTTTGTTTTATCTCATTCTTGATTGTCTTCTCACTTCCATCACACAATTAAATATTAATCTTTCAAAT
Organism: Equus asinus; assembly: GCF_041296235.1. NCBI lineage: Eukaryota > Metazoa > Chordata > Mammalia > Perissodactyla > Equidae > Equus > Equus asinus. The sequence goes on along the minus strand of NC_091808.1, from coordinate 26,512,607 downwards.
ATCTGTGACAACGTTTTAATCAAAGGGATATGACAGATTTTATACACTTCTCTATTTTGATGGTGGAGAAAATGTTAGGATCACAAGAAGGACATAATTAGGGATATTTGGTGGGGGTTCCAAAGAACAGAAAAAGGCAGCTGAATAGACATGGTATGCAAACAAAGATTAACATTGCCTGCTTCTCAATTTGGGTCACATGTGCTTGCTTCTTCATTGCAGAAGAACAAGATCCTTTATACATTGATGATTTTGGCAATAGAAAAACTGAATGGGTAGGAAGTTCAAGGGGGAAAAAAGACATCAGGCATCGATATATTAATTTTAAAATCTTGGCAAAGGGCTTTTATTATGATGAGAGGAATAAACCAAACATGTACAACTGGAAAATAATAAGTCAAAATCTTCCTAACTATGGCCTAACCAATGTCCTTCCTATTTCTATTCCAAATGGGCATGCGAATAGAATGTTCTGAAACATTTTGACTTTTTGAATAAAGTATGTAAGGACTGCAGAAGGGGAGAGTGGGACAATAGGACAAGAGGCAGAAATAGAAGACACATTGAGAACTACTCTGTAGTGGTGCAGTCAGAGGACTGCGATGACTTTAGGAAAGTCATGGACATTCAGGACCTACATCGCAAACAAGCCGGACTGGGAGGCATCACCCAGGCAAAAAGACTGTGCCTGGTCCAAGAGAAGTTTAAACTCGTAACTAACTTTTTCATTTGTAAATTGAAGCACCATGATCTCTGTAATCTTTCCTCAATGTTCATACCATAAAGGACCATATTAAATGAAGTCCTTTCTGCACTGCTTTAACTAAGCCTTATTATGGATGAAGCTTCTTTAAAGTTGAATTCTTAAAAATCTATCTATTCAACTATGTCTATCTATCTATCTATCTATCTATCTATACCTCTATCTCAATTGTTCCACATATATTAGTGAAAATAAAAATATGCATATACTTAAAATCTCTAGATGATTTTTGTCAGTACCATTTTTTGCAGAGAATCTGAAACTAAGAATAAAACAAATGATGGAAAATCGCTATTAGGATAAATAAGCTACAGATTCTGATTATTTTTATTTAAGAAACAGTAGGGATAATTGTGGTTTTTCAATTGGTACCTTTTGGATGATGAAGCTTTAATGGGAAGATAAATAATCTGCATGAATCAAGAAAATGGCCCCTGAGTGCTAATATTGTTCTTTTTGTCTTTGGCTTTTGTGAGATGAGCCAATTCTAATTTTAAAAAGTTACCTGGGAGGACAAATGTAATAATGTCTTGAACCCCTAGGCAGAAAAGCACCATATAATTACATCTTTAAAATATTATTACCATAGTTCTGTCCTAAAGTTTTTGTTTCTTACAGGGAAATATTTTTGTAGGTGAACCCCCTGGATACCCTGCATTTTCCCCTGTGTTTAGAAGTGTTTAAAGTGAGCTGAATATAGTCTCTCAGGGAAGCAGAGTGTCTCCCTTTGGGAAGCAGCTGGATTAGGGGCACTTGACCTTTCTGAATTGGGTATGCATAAAGTGCCAGTAAAGATCTTAAAGGAAAAGAAAGGAAGCTGACTGGAAATTCTGTCTCTTAAAACCTTCGATACCTTTGTTCACTGAATTTGTTCCGATTAACATAGCTAAATTCTAGGATCTAAAATGAAGATAATTTCTTGTTGAAATTAATATATTTAAGAATAGGAGCCAGATGACAATTGCCATTCCTAGAAGCTAAGGTTGCTTGTTTCTGAAATAATTTATTCATTATTTCAATAAATGTACTCTCTGTATTAATTACTGGTGACACAATGGCAAGCAAAACCCAGAGTTCATGAGCTAGTAGCAAGATAGACTCTAATCAGATGTAGTGTTACAATCATTTCAAGGGCCATGACGGAGAAGCACAGTATTGTGAAAGTATACAGCAGGCGTCCTGACCTCATTGGAGGGGTGGTGGTTAGGGAAGGCTTTGCTGAAGAATATACATGAGTCAGTCAATATTATCTCATTGGTTTTAGCATAAGACATTTGCCCATCTAATTATGTTTTTCTTTGTTCTCAGAATACCTTCTATGACAGGTTAAATAGTAAGTGCTTAGTTACAAGACAAAGACAAGAGAAACCACTTTACACTGGAACTCTCCAATCCCCCTCTGGAGCTTACTGAGTAGTTAAATACATGGTGGCTGGACATTACAAAGTATTACTATAATTGGCTCAACGATGAGCAATTAAGCTTTAACTCCTAAAGAATGTCACTGGAATTAGTTAGATTGAGTCCTGTTTTATTCTCCCTCTTCTCATGTTGTGAGTCCTAGAAAAACCAGCTGTATATTATTTTCATCTACTGATTGAAAATGCAGTAGTCAATAAGATAGTGTTTTACAAACAATTCCATGACACTCTGCCCACATAAAAATAGAAGTGGTCTCGCCTTCTTATCAGCAGTTTCAGAATGTAGCCAAAGGCTGTGTTGTAGAGATAGGGGTCCTTCAGCGCCTACACAGGCCTCCACAGCAGACTGCGGCTCACTCAGCCTTGTGAGGAAGTTTCCCCTGGACGGGACTGCTTCCCTTCTGCAAAGAGTGATAGCCGTTTTTGTTTCTGTCATTCAAAATATCTTTCTTTTCCATTTTTAAAACACGGGGCACATGAAAGATGCTATGCAAAGTCAAATTCATTTTTACAATCTCTGATGGCATCTTCACCCTGTCACTTCTATTCTGGGATTTTTGCAGCCGTGACACGAAGAGCAGCGGGGAGCACGATGAGATGGCAGTGGCCGCGCCCGGCACCAAACCCCGCGGCTTCCGAGGGGCACGTGTTTCACCTTCCGACTGTCTGTTTGCAAAATCTGCAAATAGCCTTTTAATGCCAATGTGTAATCAGTAACTTAATTTTGCTTCTCTTTCACTCTAGACTTTGTAATCAGAATCCCCAAAGGTCAGTATTTTTTGTGTTGAAATAGATTACTTCTCCACAACCTTAAAATGATAGACCTATTAAAGTTTTTGTGAAGGAAAATTTCAAAAGGGTAATATTAATGCTGTGGTTTGGGATCGTTTCACATTCATACTAAATTTATAAGCAAAGTCCACATTTAAAACTAAAAAAATGATAATGAGTTAAAAATAGCTAGCCATGATTAACATCTTTCCATCAGAGGTTCTTAAATCCTAACAATTTTGTTTTTGGCATGTGATACTGAGATCTAAGACTACCCAACTGGTAAACTGCCTGTCATTTCTACACCCTTCCCCCAGTGAGGAAACCAGGATTAAGTAATTTGCACAAGGTCTAGAAACAATATAGCAGCCGTTCAGAGAGTATAATTCAGCACTCTTCATTTGAACAGTTTGATCAGCATAATCAGCTCTATTATCTCTCTGAATTAGATAAGGTTGTCTCTCTTGCTGTAAAAATGCTGTAGTCACACACCACTTTGATGGTCTTCCTAAGGTCAAAAATAATCGCATTAGAATGGGTTTGGAATATTAATCCTTTTGATCTCAATTTTTCCTGTTATCCACTATAATTCTTTCTCCAACTCGTTAATTTTTTCAATGAATTTATTAAGAGATATTATATGCCAAACACTGTACTTGGCCCTAGTCAGATTTATAGATCTTTATTTAAAAATTCTTGCAAATTTAAACCATATTTATTTACAGCGTTTTTAATTACACTAATTAGAAAGAGGAAAAACAGAATTTTGGCTAACAGTCTTCAAACTAGTTCTTTTTTGGCTCAAGAAGTGAGGGATTTCAGGATTCTCTCTCCTGCTTTGCCCTGTCTGTCCATGAAATGGCTCTCCCAGTTCCTGAAACTTCCCCCGACATCTGAGGTCTATGATCAGACACTACAAATGAAGTATGAGATTTTTCACATTTTCTCTAGATAAGGTGATATTATGACCTGTGGCAACAAAGTGGATGGAAAATGGGAATAAGAAGGTAATAGTCTGGAAATGCTAGTGAATTATTCTGAATTTTTAAAATTTGACAAGATAATTCAACCTAGTCTTCTCAAGCCCTTCCCCATTAAAAATTAGTAACACAACCCATGATATTATGACTCTGCTCAATTTTGCTTTTTGAAGAAATCAGGAAAATGTTAATGTCAAGTGATGAGGTTCCTGGGGCTGGCCCAGTGGCGCAGCGGTTAAGTTCGCACGTTCCACTTTGGCAGCCCGGCATTTGCTGGTTTGGATCCCGGTGTGGACGTGGCACCGCTTGGCAAGCCATGTTGTGGTAGATGTCCCACATATAAAGTAGAGGAAGATGGGCATGGATGTTAGCTCAGGGCCAGTCTTCCTCAGCAAAAAGAGGAGGATTGGCAGCAGTTAGCTCAGGACTAATCGTCCTCAAACAAAAAAAAAATGAAGAGGTTCCCTGCTGACCCATCCAATAGTTCCCAGGCAGAGTGAATCACTCCCATCTGCCATCCATGTTCGTGTCAGTGTGTGTGCTCCTGTGTCCACAGTCCTATTGCTGTGTTTATAACTGAGTCACAAACATATGCTTTGGAGCATACATTTATGTGTATTTCTTCACTAGATTCAAGCTTTTTGAGAAATTTGATTTTGTTGTATTCATTTCTGTATTTCCAAGCCCTAGTACAATGCCTGCCACATAATAATAATCAAATAAGTAATTGTGGATTGAATGAAATGAGTTACATTGTTTTCAGCTCTCTTGAACGTTTTCTTCAGATATAAGAAAACTTTCACTATAGATAGTACCCTTGCCAGGTAAGTTGTGGCGGTGGATCAATTCATGCTGGTGCAGAAGCTGTGGAAACTACTGCTACAGCACTTGTACTGCATCCTTCTCGTACTACGGATATGACGTATGACCAGTTTCCCCTCCCCTGATAGATCTTTGGGAAGAATCGTGTAACGTCTAACTTACTTTGTTTTGCGATAACTGAAAGAAAGACTGTTTCTCTGGATTGATAAGGAATTTTACAGATCCTTTGGGCTCCTGACATAAAGATTAGAATCTTCAAAGATGGAGCCAGTCAGTCCCATTTTCTGGTTCATCTTTGCCAGAGATCTGGACTTGGTTCAGATTAGAAAAAGGGTGTCAAGTAAGACTCTCAGAGTAATATCTTAAAAGCTCTTGGATCCGCCCTGGCTCTTGCTGCCTCTGCTCCACCTGCTGTGACTCTCGTTCTCTGAGTTTTGCATTATTCTCCTGTGACTAAGCCGCGGGCTTCCTTTCTTTTTCCCCAGCAGTGGGGTTCCAGTCCATACTTGTGCACTCAGTTCACTGCTTTGATATCCTAATAACTGTCTCAGCCCCTCTGGTTTCCGAGTCTTTCTTAGACTCTTACAAGATCAGGTGTCCTTATAAGACTTTATAGTCTTATATTTTAGTCTAAGCATTTTTACTGCTACCAGTTCTCTTTCTGCTTGGACCTAAAACTCATAATCCTGTGCTCTGCTCAGTTAGCACTATTTTTGCTATTATTTACTGCTCATTTCAAATATGGACGACCCTCCCCCTTGACCAGATCATTTCCTTTTCTTATAACGTGACACCCTAATGCCCTCCTAAAATGCCTGATGCTCTCACTTTTTCTTTCAGCTCTCTGCTCTCTGGATCCCAGGCATCCCTGGAAGGGTTAATTCTGCAGTTGACTACACTTAATTGGCATGGCCCAGTTCCAAAGTCATTCCCAAAAGACAGCAGAGCTAGGTGCTGCCCTGAGAGATTTCTGGACACCCGGTTCCCCACCAGAGAAGACTTGCATGCAATCTATGGGTAAATATATGAACAGTGAAGCTCAGAACTTCACACAGGAAAAGCTCAAACACTTGTTCTTTGATTCTTCTTTTTCTGGCTGGAGTGATGTAAATTATGAGAAATCATAGTCTCCTGGAACATGGAAATGCTAGATGCAATGTCCAACACTGCCTGCTTCTATAGTCTCTGAGAGAGAGATCATCTCCCACACTTTCTTTAGAAACTTGTTTGGTAGTTAAGGGTTTCCACATATGGCTCCATCCGGTCTGCCAAGTGATTTGTCTGCCTCTCTGGCGTCTGTGCCTGTTAAGGAATCACAGGCGTACTGCACTAGGTTACTGTTTGACCAAGCGTTTAGTTTTACCTCATCTATTTTTTTCTCATCGCTCAAATTCTTTCTCATGTGTTCTTTATTTTCCTCAGAATGAACATAGTTTCCAGTAATGAGTTTATCAGAGTCACAGAGAGAAGGGAGAAATTTTCTTTTAACTAATTTATTTCGACCATTATTTACCCAGTTGCTTACTGGAAATCATATATGTTTATTTGTCTTGAAATCCATAAAGAGAACATATTAAAGTAGTGAATCATGCACCCCACTGACATTAATGTCCTTCTCTGCAAGCCTGTGAAGCCATTCTGAACATATGCATAAATTCAGATGTTGTGATCTAATAGCCTGGGGAATTAGGCAGCCTTTTTCATTCAGTTCTGTAAATAAGAAGGAAAAGACAAAATGATTTTTGTCATTAAATAGTACCCTCTTGTCCAAATCCCTTAAAAGAATAGTTCATTTTTCTAAGTGATAAAATGTTCAATTGATTTCGTTTATAGAGCATTGGTTTCTTATTGAAATTTAACATTTCAATAAGAATATACTTTTTGAAATATGTAATGAAGGATGTTGGGGCATAAAATATATTCTGATTTAGTAAAGTCTGGGAAACACTAACCAGAGTAAGGATTCTCAGGTACTTAATTTTGTAAGTAAAATCTAATATTAAGGTAAATATTTCTGGAAATGGCCTAGGTAATAGAAACACCATTTCAAACCCAAGGTCAGTCTGTGCATCTTTTTTTTTCAGTTGAAATGAAAATGAGAATTATAGTATATGCCAAACCTAGAGACTATGTTCTTCTTTAATAAGATGGTAAAAAAGCGGATTATTTGAATAGTGTTTGATATAATGACATATATTCAGTTATAGGACTATTTTATGTAGTTAGGTTGAAATTTTTTTTTAATAAAACTGTGGTTGGCATTATACAGCAGCTTTTTAAAAAATGTTCTTATTTGTTAAAATTAAAAGTTTGCAAACCTACAATGTATATGTGAAATCTGAAAGTCTGGGAACTACTTTTTAGAGAAACATAGGAAAAGTGAGAAAACTGTCATGGATTCATCTTGAAACATTAGAAGTTAAGCTTACAGTTATTTACAATATTCTTACTTCTCACTAGCAAAACTCCAGCAAAATAAAGGTACTGTTAGCAAAACATTTAAATTGAAAACATCCTTGCAGATTGCATTTGCATTTGAATGGTTTTACTCCCTTTATGCTCTCAGAAGGCATTCCATTAAGTATTAATGCAACATTTTGCTCCTGTTATTGTTCACTTTCACTTCTGTTAAACATTAACTTCTCGGCTTATACAAGACAGATGTAGATGAGAAATGGTGTTTAGTGATACAATATAGCCAATCTCAAGTTATCACTTCAGCTCCAAAGCACTGTTTATTGTGTAATGCAGGCAACTGAAAAGACGGACACTATTCACATGAAGTTATCACCAATATTCTCCTTTGCTTCTTTTTTATTATTTCTTTCAAAGATACAATCCCTGGAATGGATGTAATTGTAATACAAAATAGAAAACATTCTATACGAAGCTCTGTTTTGCCGCTTTTTCTAGCGGAGACAGAAAGTATAATAGAAATAGGCTTTCTAATCAAGATTTGCCTTCCCTACAGTACAGGACATTAGTTATGTAAACTATTTCAATAATAAAAGCCTTAACTGCAAAGCTTCACAGACGACTAATAACAAAAATGATTATAACTAGGAGTTTTAGAACTTTAAAGTTTTACTTGTCAACCACTTACATATACAATATTTCATTTGACTGTAATATTGGCTAAAAAGTCAACAATGCATTTTGACAACCTTGGGTAGCTGAGCAGCTCCATTGAGGTCTTGCCTCAGATAATGAAACGAACGGTGTCAGATCGTTTGGCTGTGATATCAGCCCTTCATGAGCAATATTACCTTCAATAGGTTTGTGTTTTTATTAACCTCTTTGAACCTCAATTTCTACATCTGTTTTGTGGCTACATCATAGATTCAATTGGTGGATGCAAAGTGATAACGTAACACTATTTCCCAACGCAACATATAGTAGTAGGCTTTCACGTGATGGAAACTGGATATTAAGGAATTCATTTTTCCCTCCACTTCTCTATTTGGGAGCATATTCTTTATCCAGGAATTGAGTGGTGCAGGATCTGCCATTCTCCCCTCAGTCGTAGATACCTATTGCCTACTTCATGACAACTAGTGGTCTGGTCACTGTGAAGACAAAAGTACACAAAATACAACCCCTACATTCAAAGGATTTTCATTCCAGTGGGTAAGAAATCCACACAAACAGGTAATTTTAGTATGGTAAGGTAAATGACTGGATTTATTCATTGACTACTGTATGAACACAAAGGAGAGAGTTTCAATTCATGCTGAGAATTAAGAAAAGCTCATTGAAGAGCACGGCATCTTGGCTGGGTCCCAAAGAAGGAATATAATTTCTCCAGGCAAATAAAGATGGGAAGACATAATTTTCTATACATCAGGTCTAAGGCACAGGCTGAAAGGAGAAGAATGAATAAAAGGGACCAACTCTGATGAGTATATAAATCTCTATTACTTTTGGTGGAAAGTGGTGTAGCTAATATTACAACTAGATAAAATATTTCCCTTCCTCAGCATGGATTTCGACTTTACCATCACTATGGATTATTGTTTTGGGGAAGTATGTGTGCACACACCATGGATCCAATCATTACAACCCAGAAGCCTAGGGAAAATGAGGAGAAAGTTTTCCACCTCAAACTTAGTGGGGAATCTCCAGACAATAAGTGGTCTTGGAGTGCCCAAGCCTGTTCAAGAAGGCAGTCTAAAGATCCCAGCTCCCTGCCTCCTGCTCCTCACACTTTCCCATAAGCACACAAACACACAACTGTATATGTCATTTTAGACTAAACCGCTAGAGCCTTAGAAAATTTACTTCATTATGTCATTGGAGCTGAAAGATTGAAGTGATTGGGGTGGGTCCATTATGGATTTTGTGATGCTCCTTCCAGATCCCCATTCAGGGAAGATCTTGTTTCTCCAGTTGCTGGGAGTTCTGTCAGCAGACAGCCCCATCGGGGATTACTTCAGGATCAGAGACCCACTTTGCTCACAGTTATGTCCCTACCAGGAGACTCATCTCCAATGACTGACTGATTCAGAAGTGCAAGTATGATGTAGGATTATAGAGGAGTTTGTCCTGGCCACCACTCTGTGGGACCATTCTAAGTTCCATAGCTTCCTGTGGGTTTGGTAAAGGCGTTGGGTCAGCTTCACAGCTTCACTTCTTCCTCTGCCCACTTCTGCTTTCTTCTCTCTCATCTATGATGCTGCTTTCTAAGGGCGTCTCTTCATAAGTATCCTGTGTGCAAAATCGTACCTCTGAGTCTGATTTCCAGGGAACCAACCCACAACAACCGTTTATCAAGACCAAGGCACGTGATGAGAAAGAATCCCTGAAGAAGGGTAGAAGCTTTGTAACAAATACTTTTTTTTTCTCTTTTGGAATTCAAAGAAATTGTTGGCCTTAAAACAGATGAACCTGGCTAGATGATAATCTACTTTTGCTTTTTGTTCAATTCCCTTGGACTATCGTCAGTCATCTTTAGCTTACACTTGTCTGTGCTTTTTCCTATATTGTGATTACCTTCAGTAACCCCATGCGTTGGAAATTTCTGTTTTACTCAAGTAGCTGTAGAAGGTGATTTGGGAGGAAGAGACTAGGATGGTAGAAGTATAACCTTTTCAATGTCACACCTATGTTACCATGCCAGGTTCATTTTTGGCCACCGCCCAGAAAGCCAAACACTCAGACAACGAGATTGCAGCAGAGAGAGGGTTTACTCACAAGGCAGCCATGCGAGGAAGTAAGAGCATAAGTCTCAAATCTGATTCCCCCAAAACAGGAACTCAGGGATATTTATGAGATAGAGGGGCAAGGTAGTCTGAAATGTGGAGATAGGTGATGGGAGGTGAGGAGAGGTGAGGTAATTGATGACGGGCGCAAGTGTAGTCAGACGCCACGCCTCTTCATAGGACCCATGCTCACAAAATGGCAGTGTTAGTGTGATCTGAGGGTAGAGTTTTTAGTCTCCTGATGCCAAAAGGTCGCCTATCGGACGGACATCAGCATGGGCCCAGTTGATGAGCTGGTGGTCTCAATTGGTCTGGAGTGGACAACAGCTCACACACCCGTTACCTTGGTGACCCAGGCTCCAGAGAGATGTTATCTATAGGAAGCTGGTCAGATATCATGTTGCCCAAACAGCACAGTTAACAGTGGGCAGGTTAAACAGCTAAAAGCTGTAATCAGTAATTGCAAAAAGGAAAAAAGAACTTTAGTTCCTAGCTACTTAATCATCAATGGCTCACTGTTTGCAGGTTTCACCTATGCTGAACACCACCAGAATAGTAACAAGTCACACCAAAGGGGACAACAGTTCCTGAGTTTCAGATGTCGACCAAAAGAAAATTAAGAGCTAGCCTAGAGTGAAGCTGAGGGTGACAGGAGGAGCAAAGTACAGACCAGGAGAAGCAATAGCCAAGTAGATGAATCAGGAGGAGAGGACGCACATATTCTCTGTCCCTAATGTATGTGGAAGGGAAGAGAGGCTGAAACTTCTGTTATCACTCATTTCACTGCATTCCAGACCCTGTGCTAAGGGCTGATAACAGAGCATTGAACTAAACATACTTGGCCCTTAACATTTATAAGCATTTTGGTGTTATTCCTACACAAAATGGTGATCCATGTTTTATATTCCATGGAATGTGGAAGTATGGGAATGTCTCCTGATTCCACTCGCTGCAACACGTTTACAAAGGTACTCACACAAACTTATATGCACTATATAACACAAGCCTGGAAAATCATTTATTATAAATGTAGTTTATCAAAATATTTACCATTATATTACTTATGTATATTACTCTAATGTGTTTATTAAAATATACATTTTTAAATGCTTTTTTTAAATTAAAAAGCAATGTGTGCTATTGTAAGGAACCAGAAAATATAAATAAGCAAAATAAAATAAAAAGGAAGCAGAGATAACTATTATCATAAAAGCATTTTCACGTTGTTGGTCATCTACAGTATAAAATTTAACATAAAACACTATGGATTTTTATGTGATGTGTTTTGAACCAGACTATGTGACTTACATTTAATCATTAATGGTTAACAGACATTTTTTGTAATGTCTATAATGTATTTGTGTAATTACATATCTGTGTCCTGCTTTGTTTCAGGTTATAGATAAAACTATATACAGAACACATGTAATATAATATAATATAATATTATATATCATATTACCATTGATTGTATGTTGCATATAAATTATGTATAAATTATTGAAGGTAATTAATTATATATTAATATTATATTTGTAGATATATAATTTATTAATTCTTAACTTGTGACTATAAAATTGTAAAAAAATATGGTTTCTCCAGCAGATTTTTTGAGAATCATGATAATAATTGTGAATTGCAATGTTTCAAACTATGGAAGTTTGAGAACAGTGGTATTCCACGTGCATTTAGACCTTGTCCACGACCTTCCAGTTAATCATTATTTCTTGCTAGAATTTATGAGCTGTGTCATAAGACTTAACTGGCCCATTGTCACAATCTGTGCTTTACAAACAACTTACATATTTTTCTCCATCAACGTCTTTTACTTTGTTATCAGTAGCGGTATGACTTGGATTATGTTATCCTCTGGAATTCTCTGAGATCCAGTAGTTTTAAAAGTTTGTGTCTTCTACACAAAACAGATTACAAAATTATCTCACTCGAGAAGAATGAGAACCTGATTCATATCCACATGTTTGGTCCAAACAGGAAGAAATCACATCAGAACTCTAGCCTCTATTTCTGCAAATGAAGATTTTGTCACTTCTGTCAAAAATAGACAAGTCCAGCAATACATTCTTTTCCATGCTAACTTTTTCATCACATATTACTGCTATTTATGACAGCAGATTTACATTTTTAGGGGGAAAGCAAAATACTACATATCTTGATTAAGTAACATAAAATCTAGTGCACTTTGAGAGAAGAGAAATTTGTGATAGTTTTTTCAGTTATTCAACAAATATTTTTTGAGTACCTGCTAAGTCCTGGTCACTGTTCTCGTGTTGAGGATACAGCTATGGAGTTAGATAAAACATTCCCCTCACTGATTTTCATTTTGTTCCTAATCTAAACACAGTGTGAAAGTTTAGCTCATATTTCCACTCATATGGTTCTATTACCTATTTTAGTTAGAAAAAGAAATCTGCCCCTCCCTACAACATTTATTAGTGATATGTTTATTTCACTCTGACAGTGAAACCATTGACGAGAGTTTTGTTGAGTGATACAGAATTGTCACACCACTTTTTGTTTTTTAAAACAGCGTGACTTTCTTGATTTTTAGGCAAGCATTGATTGGGAAAAATCACCTCCCTTCCATATTGCTACCAATTATAATTTTCCTTAACCTTATGCTTCTCAGTTATGAGCAACATTTTGTGTGGGAAACTATTTTATTAATTTTCTCTGTATTAATTTTCTCCTATTATCTCTCTTTTTCTGCCTGGCTATTCTATTCCAATCAAACAAAAGAAGAATCTTGTGAAGATGTGATATAAAACACGACCATCTTTCAAATTAAATAATTTGACAACTACTGGAATAAGAGGAGATAATAGTGTCTTTCCAAAGCCAATAAAATATTTATAGAAATAAAAGACAATATTTAATTTTTGAAATTCTCTATTCTAATTGCATTTAGATTTGGTGAGACATGCCAATTTACATGATTGACTAAATACAGTAATCAAAAGGAAAAATATTACTCAAACTGCTATTCCATATTTGCATGAACAAGTAAACGTAACACTTTAAAATAAATGAGCATAATGGGGCTGGCCCCGTGGCCGAGTGGTTAAGTTCGCGCGCTCCGCTGCAGGCGGCCCAGTGTTTCGTTGGTTCGAATCCTGGGCGCGGACATGGCACTGCTCATCAAACCACGCTGAGGCAGCGTCCCACATGCCACAACTAGAAGGACCCACAACGAAGAATATACAACTATGTACCAGGGGGCTTTGGGGAGAAAGAGGAAAAAAAATAAAATCTTTAAAATAAATGAGCATAAAACTATGTGTTCCTGGACATCACACTGATGAACAATCCTTTTAAAAAAACTTGCTATTACATAATGTAAGCTGGGTCCAACTAATTTTTTTTTTTTATTTTAAAATCTTTGTAGCATCCACATCACATGCATTTTCCAAAGCATTTATTTTAAAATACTTATATGGCCAAAGAGGAGAACAGTATCATGGAAGGCGATACTGGATAATTTTTAAAATGATATACTGTGATATGTTTAAAAAGTTTATATTCTTTAGCAGCAACTTGTCAAGAAGTTGAACCATCAGTCTCTTTTCTTTATGAAGAATTATCCCTGAAATGACGTGTTGAATTTGAAGCCTTAATTAAAGACTTAATTAGCTGGCAAGCTTGTTAAATTATACAAAGTAAAAGCGCATGACGTTCAAATGGAACTAACTTGCAGTAGATTTAGACAGCAGTACATTCATCCGCCATATGCCATTCTCTGGGTAATTGACTTTGCTCTCCACATGACCTTAAATGAAAAGGGAAGCTACAACAGACAGTCCATAACCTGTGAAGAACTAGAAATGCTGACATAGCCAACCCACACATTTGCATTACATACGCTAAACTAACAGACAATAGTATTTACAAGGCATCACTAAATGCTTAAATCTATTTTGTGGACAAAAGGATTTTTAAGTTAGTTCACTTTGTGAAGAGAATAATTTAACCAAGTTAGCATTTTGTTGACAGAATGATGATGAAATTCATTTTGTCTACATAATTGATTGGACAGTTAACAGAAAGCATTGCTCTCCAGAATGAAAAATATGCAAGGTTGTCAAACAGCATTTCCTCCTTGGTCTCAAATCATTCTGTCAACAAAATGAATACACAATCCTTTCATCTACAGTATCGATGTGGGTGTTAATTATTGGGGAATAGGATGCAAAGTCAAATTCTTTTCTGTTAAATATTGATAGAAAAAATTTCATACCACCCATTAACTAGGCATTAATCTCACAAAAGGATTGTTCTGGAAAAAGCTTATATCTAATCTGTATAACAAGGTGGTGTGTGGTTTGTTTTCTTCACCTTCAATGCTACAGACATGAAATAAATACTTTGGCTAAAATATAAATTGAATGACTAGAGTGAGAAAGATCAGGAAACCATTGAGAGAGAGTACAAAGAAAGTTGCAAACAGTACATGATAGGAAATAGTGAAGGCTACATAAGAAGATCTCAACAGTAACTGTAAATTTACGTGGTTCTCCAGATGCACTTTTAATTGAATTAGATGACTGTATTATTATCCACTTAAGTCTAGAGGCTTGCACGATGAAGATGAGTGTAGTAGCAGGTGCTAATAATGGATCTATGCCATTCAGTTCATGCTTCTGCACATTTGCATATCACCTATCGTCAAAAAAGTCTTTGAGTACTCAAAATAGACTCCTAAAATATGGGTAGACTGGGCCATTCTCAGGACACATAATTGTTGGAGATGCTTTTTCAGACAGCATTTGTTTTAAAGTCGAATCTCTCTATTCTGGATATTGGAGCAAGAAAAATAGATCGGATACATTTTGTGAGAAGAAAAAACTTTTGGGGGTGGCTACTCAGAAAGTGAACTAATGTGGATCATATGTTAAGAATCTGCGATTACTTAGACTTGTAGTTTTTTTCCTTTATAAATCAAGATTATGGAAGCATTTCCTGTCAATTTTCAACTCTGTGAATCAGCCCCAGTGAAAATCTCTAGCTAGTGAAATCTAACTTGGAGATGAATTATTCAGGATAGCCCACTTTAAAACTATCTAGATAATTAACATAATTAGGCTGATAAGGCCAGATGTTAACTATTTTGAGACATAGGGTCACTTCTTCCTTTATCTAGTATTTTGTGGTTTAATTGCAAACTTCTGCCATCTACCATTTTGTTTTAAAATTACAGACCAATGCCAATACTCAACTTCAGGTTCAGTGGAACGAATATGGACAGAATCAGGCAGTTGTATTGAGTGCTGTTTTGGAATAAACAAGAAAATTTTGCAGGTATCTACAGACCATTTGAAAGTGACTCCCTTGAGCCAGGAGTAAACATTTGAGTAGAAAACCAGAACATATTTAGTAGAAAATATACTTTGGTAGGAAAGTTGGAGAAATTGTATAACTGAAAATTGAGAAACCACTGATTGGTATAAAATTGAGTCATACATGATGTAACTGTAAGATGAACTGTTTTCTCCACTTCTATCTCCTGCATTTTCCTGGAAAATATTTTGCCAAATATATTCTGTGTGCATTTATAAATTGCTTATTGCCCATCTCAAACCAGTTGGGTTTGGAAAAAGGACAAAACCAAGTACATGATTCAATTTCTCTATCCTTAAATTAATCATAATTAATTTGAGAATGTAGTACTCATATGATGCATTTAGGAAACAGTTCTAAGGCCACATGATAAATACATGTCATGATACAAGCCTATGCATTAAATACATACATTCTCTTAAATACGGCCTACTATAGGGTCTAGAAACATAAATATTAATAGAATTCAAAAATATATAGACTAGACAAGATTCTTTAATTAAGTAATTTAGTATATTTAAAATTTTATATCCATCTTTAATCAAAACTCTTCCAAGGATACATAAAATAAAACATGTTCACATGCATTTTTTTGTGGCAGAAAGTAAAACAAGGGTGAAAATATGAAATGGAGCCAAATATGAGATAGATACACATAGCACACTTCACATTTGGCTTAAAACTTTAAATAATTCACTACCTTTGTGTACAACTGTTTTAACACTCTTATCTTTTCCAGTATTCACACACGTACAAAAAAATTGGAGAGGGGATTGTTATGTTCATTTATAGTGAGTGATAAGAATCCCAAAATTCATAGACGGTAAAAAACTGCCCTATCTCAGAGGAAATGAGCCAAGACTTTAAAGAAGGAACTGGTCCATAGACCTGGCTCTTCTGAGACAAATACAGTTGTCTTTTCTTTCTATAAGATCTCTTATATAGTAGACACAATCTAACTAGCAGGAAGGAGGTAAAATTTCAGGTTAAATCTGGTGAATGGTGAATGGGCTTACCTGATGGAGAGCTTAGTTGCCAAGCTGAAGTCCGACCTCAGAGAACAAGGTCTCAAGAAAGTTTCTAGAAGATGGAATGTTGGCATCTATATTTTGCTTTCAAGATTCCCTTTTACAAGAAAGTTGTAATGAAAACAATATATATGCTGCTTGAGGTATTTTAACTTCTTAGAGCAAAAGAGCAAATGAGGGGGCACTCACCTCAATAACATTATTATTTGATAAATTTTCAGCGAGTTATTTAGAAATTAAAATAAT
The DNA here is from genome assembly GCF_041296235.1 of Equus asinus. Taxonomy (NCBI): domain Eukaryota; kingdom Metazoa; phylum Chordata; class Mammalia; order Perissodactyla; family Equidae; genus Equus; species Equus asinus. Next base: position 26,496,026 of record NC_091808.1, on the reverse strand, counting down.
TTTGCAAGACATAACATGTTTCTAAGTATCAGACATAGCTCAAATGAAGAAGGCCCTGGTTATTCAGGGTTGTCAGCAGCAACACGTACCGGGGATGTGGAAAGTTTCCTTGGCACTGAATGCACTCAATTCACTAAAAGGACAGAGAATGAACCTGATGGCAGCCATGGAGTTCAATTAAGTGGCATATAGCTGAACAAGATAAGATATTTACAAAGAAAAATAATAGTGAACTTAAGGTAAAGACGGCAACTTGAATGCATCACCTGCTCTGCATCTTTTAGACACTCCTCTAAAGTGAGAACAAAGAGATTTATTTTTAAAGGCCTAGATCCACAAAGACTGGGAGCACAGGAAAAGAGACTAAAGAAACCATAGTTTTACCAGGGGCAAAGGACACAGACCTGAGAAAACAGAATCCTATGCCCGTGGTAAAAACATCCATGAAAAAACCTGGCTTGACCCAGAACCCTCAGTGGCTCATGGATGAGCAGCACTGGGCGTCCAGGTTATCAATTGCTGCAAAGCAAACTATCCCCAAACTTAGGAGTGTCGGGCAACAACCATTTTATTCTGTTCACAAAGTCTGCAGACCAGGAATTCAGAAAGTACATGCGGGGACAGCTGTTTTCTGTTCCTTGATGTCTGGGACCAAAATAAGGATGATTTGAATGGCTGGAGGCTGGACCAGCCAGGCCAGAGAACCCACTTTTGAGGTGATGTTAGGGGAGAAAGATATATCCTCTACCCTCTGGGTTTTTCTGCCCGGGCTATGAATTAAATTCACGTGAAACAGAATAACAGGAGAAAATCAGACAAAGCTTTATAGCATGTATGCATGGGAGACACACAAGAAAACTGAGCAACTCACCAAAATGGCAGAGGTTCTCCTCTTAAATACATCAGCTAAAGACAAAGTGTTACCAAAAGTTCAGTCTCTAATCCCAATGCCAATTCAAATAATGAGAACAGAGTCTTGGGAGAAAAAGGAAAGGCTTTACTTTGCCAGGCAGATGGAGCAAAGCAAAGGGCCAATGCCCCAAGAGTTGCTTGCTTCACATTAAGAAATGGGTAGGGGGTTTTTATTTGGGGTTTTAGGTAGGGGAGGGGGACCATGGACTTCTTGGTCAGCATTTTCCCATAGGCCCGTGTCTGGGGCCGCTTGCAGTGGAGGAGACAAAGGATTTCTCAGATGAGTGTCCTTAGTCTTTTATCTCCATGGCGGAAGGTAGACTCTGATGTCAGGAAGCCGAGGAGTTGGACCTGGGAAGCTTCAGTTTCTTGATATTCTCTGGCCATTAGTTTTTCTGTAAAAGAACTTCAAGGTCCTGAGATTAGCTACAACTTTAGTGGGAGCCCAGTGTGAGGTCATCTGGACTTTAACAATTTGTAACTTCTATTTGGCTGTACAGCTCAGGGAGTCAGAAGTTAAAGAAACAAGCATTTACATATGAGTGTAACCAAGGAACCAGGGAATGGAAATGCGTGCTTTTAGTTTTAATCCATATATGCTGAGTTCACTGTAGGGGAAGCAATACCAGGGCTGATATTAACTAAGAGCCAGTAACAAAAGGAGGATGATGGGAGTGAGGGGACTCAGTTATGTGAGATGACCAGAAAAGCACTATCAACAAGAATAAGGTTGTTATGCAGATCTAAGTCCTTGCCTTCTGCGTTGATAAGTGTTTCTAGAGATAAGAACATCCCCTCTTCTTCCTGGTACAGAGGGAGACACCTTTACAGACAGAGATTTCCCTCACAAATGTAAATGTCTCTTACAAAGCGTAACTTCCACTTGGTTTTCAGAGCTTTTCCCACGTCTGCAGTTTTTAAAAGTAACTAGCCCAAAACAGTCCTCATGCCAAACAGAGACATTGTGGGGTGGCTAATTCTGATCCCCCACAGCGGCTTCTTCATGTACAGCCTAATGACTGGGCTGGATTAGACAAAGAACAGCTTAAGCTTGGATTTTTGACGGAAATACCTAGATTTCCAGTCAAAATGTATTATCTCCAGTGTTATCAAGTCACTCAGGTTTTTTGTGTGATAATTCAGGACTCCAATAGTAAGTATTGCCAACCAGCAAAATGGAAGCTGCCTTTTATGGCCCAGGCTTGGAAATCACATAGCCTCAGATCTCCCACCTCTACTGGTGGCATCAGTCACAAGTCCACCCAGATTCGAGGGGAGAGGACATGATCCTCACCTCTCAGTGGGAGGACTACCATGTCAGGGACTTTCTGAAGTGGGAATGAAGGATTGCGTTAAAAGAAACGTCCGTTTATGAAGCAGATACCCCTCCACTATCCCACACAGTAGGGTATTGCTCCTCCCTGACTACGACAGAAGACTGGAGGTTCGTTTCCTGGAAAGAGTAAAACAGCTGTTCCCTTGCTTGGGAAACACCAACACAATTGAGAGCAAGGATATGAGAGGGAAAACAGAGGGCCAGGTGAATGCATGCACGCGGATTCTGACAGTCCCCAGGCCTCCTTCCACATAACTTCCAGAACACTGCACAGTCTAACCTCTCAGCAAGAGATTCTTTTCTGGGAAGTCTGACCAGCCAGAGCTCGACATGAAAGTTCCTCAGCTAAAAAGCTCAGGCAAGGCAACCTACAGTGAAGCCACATCCACAAGCTCCACTTGCGACCTTTGAATCAATTATTAGTGTCCCAGCATCAGAAACAGGCAGCCAGTCATTACTGGACAGTTGAGGAAGTCCTCTTACATTAGAAATAAAGGGGGAAAAAGAAAATTGGAGAAAATGGAGCTATGCATAGAAAAAAAGAGTAAAAAACTGTTGTCAGTAATATTCTCAGTGATGAGAACAGATTTTGTAGCTATAAAAAGGACAAAAAGGATAATACAGTAAAGATTTATTTTGAGAACATTAAAAGATTTGGGAGATAAAATTGAAGAAATCACCTTGCAATAGAACAATAGGACAAAGAGACAAGAGAGAGGAAATATAAAGAAATTAAAGTATCAATCCTAGAAGTCTAACATCAAAACACAAGAATTTAAAAAGGAGAAAAGGGAAGGGAAAATCAATAAAATAATCTAAGGAAATTCTCCCAGAAGAGAAGGAAGTAACTTTTCAGATTGAATATCCCCTGAATAGATTAAAGTTGACATGCAATAAAGCCTATTGTCATACATCCAGAGTATTCAGGACAAGGAGAAGTTCCTACAAGTTTACGCAAAAGATCAGGAACCATGAGACCTTTGGACCTCTCAACAAGAAGAGTGGAAGCTAGAAGGTGGTGGGAGAATGCTTTCAACATCCTGAGGAAAAATCATTTGCAAACTTGAATTATACACACAGCCAAACTATCAACCAAGAATGAGAGTACAATAAAGTATTTTGTTCGAGGTCTCAAAATTTCACCTCCCTTGTATCCTTTCTCAGAACGTGCTTCACAAAATTGGGGAATAATCCAAGAAGTCAAGGGTTAGAGAAAGTACAAGATCCAAACCCAGGAAGTCGGTGAAGGGAAATTTCAGGAGGCTAGCTGCACACCAGGAACAGAGGACAGCCAGTTCAGATTGAGGCAGGTCAGAAGTGTGGGGGACTGGAATTGGCCACCTCAACACATATCTCTTTGCTGTGAGGAATATTTTGGGCTGGTTACTTTTAAAAACTGCAGACAGGAAAGAAACTCTGAAAAGTAGAATTTACTTGCCCTTTGTTAAGAGACATTTACATTGTAAGGGAAATATCCATCTGTAAAGGTGTCTCCCACTCTGTACCAGGAAGGAGGGATGACCTTATCTCTAGAAACTCTCATCAATGTGGAAGGCAAGGACTCAAGTCTACATAATAACCTGTCTCTTGGGTACTGTACTTGTGTGGTAATCTCCCATGATGGACTCATCCCCCCGCCCCACCCCAACATCCTCCTTTGTCTTTAGCTGAAGATGATATTTAAGGTGGTGGCTTCAGCCATTTTGGTGAGTTGCTCAGGTTGCCTGAGCCTCTCCCATGTATACATGTTATAAAACTTTGTTTAATTTTCTCCTGTTATTCTGTCTCATGTGAATTTACTTCATTCTCCAGCCAGGAGAACCCACAGCAAGTAGAGGAAAAGTCTTCCTCCCCTACAGAAAGTTCTGGGAGAGAATTCTTCAGGAATATGCTCTTAGTAGATTACCTGAAACGTTTAGGATGTTTTGGGAGATATACGCAATTGGCTAAAGGCTTTGAGGTAGATTATTTAAAAAAGAAAAAGAACATAGAAAACTAAGCTTAATAAAAAACAATAGGGCAATTTTTAATACCTCTGGAGAGAGAGCAAAAAATTGTTCAGGAAAATAAAAGTACCCATATCTTACCACATTGTTCAGTTGTGATTATAATTAACATAGCATAATGTAAACTTGGAAAATGATCTATACAAAATGACAACCTTAGGATATTATGAATATGAAGGTGGAGCAAGGAAAGGAAGTTCAGGCTGTGGGATTAAGTGAGGGAAGAAAAGAACAGATTCCTCCCTCCCATAGCAGGAGATCAACTTCACATTATTTGAAGACATTCATATAAACACCAAAATTATTATCTAGAAGAGATCCAAGGGGTTGTGTTCTGAGGAATGGGAAATATGAGTGAGCAGGTAGGGGACTGCTACTTTTTGGTTACCAAGAAACCTTTGACCTTTTAAGTTATGCACATCTATAATTTTGTTTAAAATTAAAGCTAAAATTAAAAGTTTTAGATGGAAAGGGAAAAGGAATCATATTACTAGAGGGCGGCTTAATTAGATGCCAAATAATAGCATCAGACACTGAGCTAAAATACATATTTGTAATATCTGTAACTCCTTAAGCACTGAATATATATATTCACACACACACACACACAGACTATTAGAAAGCCCAGAGGGATTAATGAATTTTTATGTATTCCAAGACTCTTTTAAATGTCCCATATCCTGTGGAATTCTTTGTAAAAATATATATATTCTTTTTTTAATATATTGCCTGAAGAACTGCTTGCACTCTGAATAGTAAATGTGAGATTATCCAAGATGTGTCTTTATGGATGAGACCAAAATTAATACTACATCTCATTCAGTGTCTGTAAGTAGATGCATTATCAGATCTCAAGAGTTTTAAAAAGTCATTCACCCAGCAGTATTTCCAAATGCAAATACACATTTTTTGTATTTATTTCATGTTAACATGCTGAAGAAAAATACTGGGTATGAAATCTTTGCCTGAAGTCTAAATTAATTTTAAATTTTCAATATTTTGTATAACTTGTACGTCATTACCAGGTATTTCTTGGTTAGAATTTTTTAACATACTTAACCAATTAATTAATGATAATTAGAAAAGGAGTGAAAAATATTACAAGAAAAAATTTATGTAAAATGGTAATTTAGTGGAGCAAAATATCTTCCATTTTTAAGACAAAATTTTGCAAACTCCAGAAGATTCCAACAATCACCAAGTAAATGTTGATGATTTAGCTCCTTTGTTGGCTCTCATAATTGCTAGAAAAGTTTAGATAATACAGAGTATGTTTTTAGCAATTCTTTCCACTAGTCATTCCATCACAAACCTAAAGAAGTACTATAAACGTACAGGAGCTGACTCAACAGAAAGATGTTTGTTTCTTTCAAAGATGCTTGTCAGTTACAAGGACACCATTGTCTCTGAAGGCAAAGGCATGAACTCTTAGTACCTTGGACATAAAAGGAATATTGCATTTCAAAAAATATCCTACAGAAATGACCCTGAAAATGGTCTAACCTGCAATCAGACCAAGACAAGCCACTTGTTTAAGTAAAGGCAGTTCTGTTAGAATGTGGCTGTAGAACACTGAGAAAGAAAACACAAAAACAAAGTTCCAGTATATCTCTCAGGATATGATAGGTATAGCTCACAATGGAAGTATCAAACAGAGTTTCTATAAAATGTATTGTTTTTAGCAGAAGAAATGCATTGTGTATTAGATATACCCTTCACTGCTAATTTAAAGAATACCACCATCCTCATCTTCTCTGTCATAATTACTCTCCTTGTTAACATCTCCTAATGAGGAAAAAGCAAATCAGTTGTATCATTATACCTTGCTGCTAAACAGAAGCAACACAGCCATTAATGACTTTAACATATGTTCACGTTTTCCTGGCCACTGGGAACTTCATTCATCTGTTTCTCCTTGAGGAGGCAAGACTTGTCTGTTAATAACATGATTCTGAATTTCTTTTTCTCTGGGAGCTGATATTCAGAACAAAATTTTCAGCTTCAAACTTGGAGGTGAAGCAACTGAGAGAGAAGGTGTCCATAAGGGATGAATGGCCATAGGAGCATCTGTTCCCACCTCTTTCTCCCCAAGCCATATGCCTGCCTTCATTATAAATCAGTCCACTAGGTGGCAATATAAATATGTAACACTACGAAAATAAGGCGTCAGAATCTTTAAATACAATGCAAAGGGTTCATAATGTCAATACAAACATCGCGTTAAGCAGTACACTAAGTGTTTGACATTGACTTGGGGACCATGAATTTTAATCTTAGATTTGAGAGTTAAGTGATTACCAGATAATTAGCGGAGTAATTTAAACTCCCCCCTCCTCCCTCCCCAAGATAAAAGATGTGTTTTTAATCTTACATGAATCATTTAGCTAATTGTTTCAATTCTCAATTTTTTTCTTGTCAATTCCATCTAGTCTTGGTCAAGTTACTTAACCTCTTCATATCTCCTTTTCGTCTAGTGATCTAATGTGAAGCAGCACTAAAAAAAAAAATGATTATAAAACACTTTGCAAATTTTAGTGCCAAAGACAACTACACCGCTTTGAAGTCACCAGAAGTGTGACAAGCGTTCCGACAAGTACATAATTAAACTGTCCAAACTGCATTAGCTATTGATGGCATTTAACTAGGGCTGACTGTTCCTATCAAACTGTGAGTTTAAATTATATCAGCCTCCGTAACTCCCCCAGAGTTTCCCAGACTAGGGGAACAGAGAATGGGCACTGAAGTCTGAAAGTTTGTGTGTCTTTAACGACAATAGTGAAAATATTGTCAGATTGAAAGCTCTGCAGTTTCCCATAGAAGAAACGGTAATTGTGTTAGTTGTTTTTAAGGAAAATGTTGAACGCCATTAAAATAATGACAAATCAATAGCACTATGGTTCAAAATGGAATGGTTTTGGTAACCTGTGTTACACCACTCCGTGAGTGTAATTGGAGTCGCATTACTATTTGTGCCTGAGTCTCACCTGCTCACACAGGAATTCTATTACTCCACAAGTGTTTCTGAGAATCCTCGAGAGGACTTAAATGCATCCTAAACTAAGCCTGGTTACTACTCACTAACTCGGGTAGCTGAGCTGGATCCCAGAAGCTGCCAGCATCCCCTACAGCACCACGAAGGGGCCACTGAAGCCCAGCTGCCCTGCTCCCTCTCCTCTGAGGTGCACTGACCCTTGTCTATGAGAAAAATAGAAGTCACTTCAACTATTTACCACAAAGGGACTTTAATGCAGGGAAGTACTTACTTAGGTGATGTAAGGGCTGAGAATTCTAACAGAGGGTCATGAGCAACCCTCGGATTAGTAACAAGAAGCCAGGATACACTTAAATGGAAGGGACAAGGAGGAAGTGATGTGACCAGAAGCCAACAAGTGGAAACTGCAACCACAGAAAGAGAGTCTGTCAGGAGCTGGCTTCATGAAAGAGGTGCAATTACTGCTCAAGAAGCTGCCAGAAGCAGAGTGGAGGGAGAGAAATGGCAGGCTTCTTTCCCTCCCTCCAGTCTCCCCCTAGTGCCTCTCATTATCTTAACCCAGCTGGAGGCCGGCTGACACAGAAGCCTGCAGGGGGCGCGCAAGGTTGCAGGACAGAGCAGAGCAGATCAAGAGGGAAAATGGACAGGAGGGCAAAGAGGTGCAGGCTCTGGACAAGCAGACGGGCTACTGTTGCTGACTGATGCTGTTGGCTCTGCTGCTGCTGGCTCAGACCCTTCTGCTGGCTAGCAGCTGCTCTGGAGGGTTTGAGTAGCATGCCCTACTTCCAGAACAGGGGTTGGTAGACTTTTTCTCGAAAGAGCCTCATAGTAAATACTTTGGACTTAGTAGGCCATACTATACTATCACAACTACTCCATTCTGCTTTGTAGCACAAAAGTATCCATAGGCAGGATGGAAACAAATGAGCGAGGCTGTGTTACAATAAAACTTTATTTACAAAAACAGGTGTGTTGAGAATTTAGCTAAGCTACTCCATAGTCTTGCTGTCTCGCATCCATTTTGTGTGACCAAGCAGGCTATGAGGGCCTCAAACTGACACTAGTCTCTCAGGCAAGTGCAGGCCCTGGAAACCAGCCCCCCAGAGTCACAGCAAACGCAAGTTCCCGATATGACTCCCCCAACAACCCTTGTGATCAAGCCTCCCCTGCGTCCCACTTGTGCTGGCCTCATAGAAGACCCTCACAGAGCTGTCCAAAACCCTGCTCTTTTTGGTTTGAACTGAGCAATCCGGCCTCAGCTGGGAACCCCAAACACTCCACCCACAGACTCTAATAAAGGCTGTGCCTGGGGGCCTGCCTCTCTCTCTGCTTCTGCCTTACTCCTCCAGGTAATAAACTTCTCTAGTTCAGTTTCTCTGTGGCCTTTGGTTGAACCCTGGCTCATCATCCAGCAGCCGGTGCTCCACTTAACAAAGCTTAATTTAAGATAACCATTGGTGTCACAAAAAGGATGGTAGAGTCACACTTGCAATTGACCATGGGAAATGACTTTCAGTGGGAAAGAGCTGGCTGGCCGGATCTCCCAGGTAGGTAACTCTATCTGGAAGGGTCCACTGAGCACTGGCATTTGTTTGGCGACCTTGTGCTGCAGCGTCCTGCCCATGCAGAGTGCTGCCACAACGCAGCTCTGAAAAAAGCAGAGTCTTCCGGCCCCTGCTCCCTGGAGCTGGTGGGAAGGGCCTGGATGTGTTAACACCCCGCTGAGGGTGACTTCCCCAGCAGGTGTTAGACTTGGGTGTATTTCCCAACTCTAAGCATGGACCCAGGTTCTGACTATTAGGAGAATTGCTACAATTTTCACAAGGTTCTTCTGTTTTAGTTAATTACTGAGACATGCGAACGGCAACCCCCACCCAAGTGTGGGCTACCCGAGGAAAGCGCCATGCAGTACCCTTGGAAGGAGGAGAGCCAGCCTACCCTCCCCTGCCCACTGTGTTTGCAGGCAGCACCAGGGCTCCAAGTCCTACCTGGTACCATAGGCACCCCCGCCCTGGAGAAGCCTGGCTCCGTGTAAGGTCAAGTGCAGCCGGGGCCCACAGTCCCTCCATTGCTGCACAGTGATGCCAGTGGCTTCCCATTCCAACTGCAGCTCTGTCACACCTCATCCCCAGACCTGTGGGATATCATGGGTCCCATCCCTGGCACATGGTGGCACAAGATCTATTGGCCTGATATAAATAGCACGAGCACCTCATGCCAGCACCGCCTAAAACACCTCAGGAAGTCAGCAAGCTTCTTGCTAAATATAAAACACCCAGAGAAGTAGCCCAGGCACTACTCAGCACCACAGAGCACAAGCATGCCGAAGTGCGCACGGGGGGCCAGCCCCAGTGAGCCTGCCACCACTGCGAGAGTGGAGGCCCACCCCAATGCAATGAGGTTGACCGGGCACCCTGGAGAAGGGAGCAGCCACCTACAAGTTCAGCCACCAGGGATGCCCACCTCAGATCTGCCAGTGACAACTGGTAAGGTCAAATCAGTGGGGGTAACAGAAAATTAGAAACTGAAACTTGAAATTTTAAGCATCTCAAGATTTGAAATATTTTAAAAGACTCTACAGCAGGAGGGAGAAAAGACGGCCGACTGGCTGTTGAAAGTGTTTCATATTGACTCTGAGCTTCTACTCACTGCCACAGAAATGAGACTCCCAGATGTGCAACCTTTACAAAATAAAAAATCTGGCATCTAACTGCTGCTGTCAGCAGATACAGGCCAGGACCCGACCTTAGACAACAGGGAAACGACCTCTGGCTCCGAAGCACCTACTCTCCACCCCCGGTCACTATCCAGACTGCTCGTCCCCTAAAGGAGTTCCACGAAGCCAGTCAAACATAAATGCAGTAGCACCCATACGTGTAGCTCCATCCTGAGCCGGGTCTCTAGCATATATACTCAAAATTTAACACCAGCCAGCCACTCTTACCCTTCAGGGACCTCCACCTGGGAAGGTCACCCTCTGGGCTGGCCTCCGCCATCCCCAGGCACACAACGCCTCAGGTTACATCACCCCAGCCCAAGATTCACTGTTGGAGATGACTGCACCTCAGAAGGCAATGCCACAACCTCAGAGAATGAAGAGGGAGACGACGCATCCTAGTCTTGCTGGACAGTGAGGCTTCCCCCTCCCAGATCACCTTTGCACCAGGAGGAAAATGACTGTGGGGACCGTCAAACTCAAGGCTGAATTGCAAAAATGACTCCAGTTGATCCACCCTTCAGTTGATGGACTCTAAGGACTCTAGGGCACTATTTTTTTGAAATAAGTAACTTTGCCTCAAGAACCTAGCCTCTATCAAAACACTTGCAAAACTCTAAGTTCCCCGCCAGCTGCACAGCAGCACTAGACATCAGATCCACTGTTAACGACAAAGCACTCCACCCACAAACCCTAATAAATACATGTGCCCCAGGGCTTGCCTTTCTCTCTCTGCACTCTGCCTTGACCTCCCATGTGGCGCCTTAAGGTGCACCATGTACTTCCTCCAGGACCTGTGGGTTGTAAACTTCTCTATGTCAGTTTCTCTGGTGGTCTTTTATTGAACCATGGCTCACCATCTGGCACCCTGCAGTCCACTTAACAAATGTTAATTTAAAAAAAAATAACAAAGTGGCAGCCTGAGGGCAGTAGTCTGCTGACCTCTTCTCTAAAACACTGCGACGACTGCTTGTTCTGGACTCAGGATATTTTAGTACAAAATCAAGAGAGCAACACTGCCTTGCTTCATGCTACATGGTAAAGAGAGTTTTACAAGAGGATTTCTTGACCTCAAGTATTAAAAACATAATGGGCATAAATCTTATTTCTCAACCTTACTATTTCAATAAATGTCACATATATTTATTTTTGAGTTAAGTTGTGTCAGAATTAAGTCAACATCTCAACAACTCGGCAAAAATTTCAACATTAGTCCTTTAAGGAGCTAGCTACCTGCTCCTAAGAATCAAAGAAAATAGGAAAGTATATAGTTTTGAGAAAATTAGATGAATGCCTTTAATCTTTAGACTGTCATGGTCACCAAGGATACTCTCCTTGTTCTAGCAACACACTCCCTTGAAGGCTACAACTCCGCACAAGTCTAAGGATGGTTAGGTAGGGAAAGCTTTTGCAGTCAACTCCCGCACTCCACAAATCACACTGCTATCCAGCCAGTCGGCCCTGCTGCTGTGTGTGGCTCCTTGTTCTGTGATCTTTTCTCTCTGGAGCAAATCTTTCTTGAGGACGTCCCTGATCATTGCACCAAATATAGTTCTATGTGCTAGAACCCAATTCTGGTGGAAATCCCAGGTTACTCTTTTGTTAAGAGACATCGTTAATTCATTTTTGTTTTGTTTCAGCCCACATGCCAACCAGTGAATATAAAAACACCTGAGAGGAGGGCACAGCTCTTAATTCCATACATCAGCCCTATCTAAGTCATGGTTTAAGCACAACTAGGATGGCTGTTACACTTTATTTGGTTTTATAACCACCTGACAACTTCCCTAAAGGGACTCAGAAGCACCTGGCATTCTATGCCTTATTTTCAAGATGGCTTTGTGAATAACCCTATGCGTATGTATGCTGCTAGTCTGAAAACAAATCTCTCTGATTCTAGAGAACTTGTTCTGAAGATAAAGAAGCCAGATTTTGGGTGAACCAATGGTTGGGTAGAGTGGAGGGGATTTAGTTGAATTCACTTATTTGCACCTGTTTGTTGGGGGACTGTGCTGCTTCTTTCACAAAAATCGGGAAATTTAGTCTTAGATAGTCTAGAAAGAACCCTGTAATCAATCAGATTCAATACAGGGTTTTGGAGAAGCCGTCAAAACTCTGGAGGGAAAAGAGAAAAAAATGAATCTAGAGATCCACAAAATGGGATAATTACATGTTACAAATTTGTGATAGATATATTACAGACTTCTTTTATAGATTCTATAAAGAATAACAAACAAAGAAGCAAGCAAAAACTCCTCACGATAGGTATTTGTCCGTTTGGGCATTCTACAGGGAACAGAAGAGAATGTTCTCACTTGTCAGCTTGGACTTAGGTTACAATCACGCATGACACGGTGAATACAGTCCCATTGGAGTATAATGCTAGTCTTGCCGAAGGTTGGTCAGTGTGACTCAGTTCCCCTATTCAGATCTGCATATCCTGACAAAAACGATTTCCCAGGGCAGGCACTTCCACCTGTAGACGTGGTCAGCTGTCCTCAGTGGGGTGATTTTCTCCCACACTGAAAAGGATCAGGTTTCCACTGGAATATGTCAGGTTAAAATCTGAATGTGTAACTAACTGTGTTCAATGAGACAAAGATTTTGAGAGAAAATCTGATGCAGAGGCTGCAGCGCTGTACGATTGGTGAACATAAGAAATGAGGGACTAGCAGCTTGGAGGAGGAGGGGAAGGGGTATGTAAGAATACAAAAGAGGACAGAAGGCAGAGAGGGAGGATTTATAAGAGCTCAGTTCATGTGCTCTATTGTATAAAATGAAATAGGAAAACTGTGAATGAGGCTGTAAATGCATGTCAGGATTTGGAAGAATTTTATTACCCACTAGAGTTTTGCTCTTCCACATTTTGATAGTACTGGGCCCTTTTCAGAGTAATACACACTTTAAATTTTTCCCAAACCACATCAAAGCAGTGTTCTGAACAACAGTTGCTACTATTTCAGGAGTTATAATTTTTACTTTTATTTTTAGTTCAGAGAAGTCAGCAGTTTCTAAAGAGTAACCTAAAGCTTTTTTAAAGACAATTTCAGTAGTCTACTTTTTAACATTTTAGTGCCAGTCATGGGTTGAAGGAGGAAAAAAGTGAGGCCATGTTTGAATATGAAACAGAGTGATACATAGATAGTAAAAAAGAAATGTTGATTGTGTTTTCTTGTTGTCCTTCAAGAAGTGGCAAATATATAGCTTTTGTAGTTAGGACTTGCTTTCTAAATGTAGAACATACGTGTGGTTTTTACTAGAACATACGTGTGGTTTTTACTAGAACGTACGTGTGGTTTTTACACAGTCATGCCACAGAATCTTCGAATCTGAGGTTGGGAGGGACAGTCCCTCTAGTCCTACATTTACCACCCAGGCAGGAATCAGCTTGTCATAATCCCTGACAGAAGCACACACAGCTTCTGCTTCAAACGCCTGAAAGAGATAAGGCCCTTGCAATTTCACAGGATCATGCTATACTGAGGTGTCTAGATAGCTAGAAAGTTGCATCTTATATCAACCCGAAGTCTGTTTACTTATAGCTGATGTACATCTTTCCCGGTGGTGTTTGTGGAACTACCCAGAATAATTCAACTTTCACCCTAAAGTCCTCCAAATATTAAAGCAGTACCGCTGTACAGGAGGGAGGGGCTGAAGCTCTTCCACGGCCGCTGAGAAATACATAATCCAAGAAACATTCCAAAGCTGTGTCTTAACCAAACTCAGTCTTTATAAAGAAGCATATGTTAGACTCCTATCAAATTTACTATTTAAATAAAACCTAACTTATTTGTTTATACATAATTTAAATGTCACTGTATCATTTTTTTCATTATGCATTTTCATTAAGTCAGCGCACAGCTCCCTTACGCAGCTCCTCCGTCTGATATGAGGCAACCCTGCTTCACAGGTAATATCACTGGTGGAGAGAGAAGAGAACAAGAAAGGAGAGATTTAGTGCTGTATTTGATTGACTCTAACAGGCTATTGGTTACAAGATACACCTTTATTATATGGACCACTATGGATCGATGAGTTAGGTTATTTATTAGTTTGAGATATTATGTAACTAAATGGAAGCTGAACCAGACCATTCTTTCTCATCCTGTTCTGGTGAGGGTAAGGATGGCTGAGGACAGCAGCAGGACTACATAAGGTAACTCTTCCTCTCTGTATTTATATGACTTACACCAAGTTCTAAAAGCAAATATGGAGAGTGACTAAGGATGTGGAGTGAGGGCCAACACAAACAATTCCATATTTTTAAAAAATAGCATCATTTGAAGGTAACTAACAGCCTAGTGAGGGCTCTCTGGATGACAGCAATCTTCCTATTTCTTTATACTAAGGCTTTCCGCACTCCCGGCGCGTAGACAATAACTGTGCATGTCATTTATTAACCTTATCAATTGCATGCCACTTTGTGTGAGGCTTTCTCTTCTTCTTCTTATTTTTAGATCTTATAGAAACCAATGATAACACGATGAAGAATAGACTGAGAACTTTGGGGTGGGGCTGGGGGGAATCTGGAGACAGAGAGAAGTGGGGCAAAAAGGAGAACCAGAGACTTAATTTCCAATACCGTGTTTCATTACATGCTAGCCAATGTCTGTCTTAATATGTTTAAATTACCCAGTTAGAAGAACAAGTCAACAATACCACACATAGGAAGAAATAATGAAAACTAGAATGAAGGAAAAGAATGTGTAAGTGGAAGGATTTGCCATTCATAGTAGCAAAGACATATTAAATATTCTGCTGCCGTGGACACACGACTTAGTGATAAATATTATCATGTTTTAAAAAATTAGACCTGGGTTAGTTCAGCGTACATTCCATCACTAAATCAATGCTGACATTCAGGAGAGGGAATTTCACTACAGAGAATCCCTTGGAGAAAATATAGATTGAATTTGTGCTGTAAGAAAAACAGACTAAAGGTGACAGAGAGACACGCAAGAATGGTTTAGTAACCCTTTGCTGAATTAAATAAGCCATGTCTTCTGAAAACTTCCTTGAATTTTTGGAAGACAAGAATGTTTTACTAAACTTGTTTATAAAACTTAATTTAGCTCAGGGGTCTACCTATCATCTGGCAGTTAGAAATCATGACTTGGCATTGCTCAACTATGTTCACCAATCACTCATTGTTTTTTTGTTTGTTTGTTCGTTTGTTTACAGTCCCTCAAAATAAAGAATATTGACCTGGAACATAAGGATCTGCAGATGATTTTACAGGCCAACCTGACATAAATGAGAAACCACAATCTTAGGCAGAATCAGAAGTTTCCTTTTCATTACTCTGGAGAAGTCTTCACTCCTACTCTCTTTTTTCTTTTTCTCCCCTCATTTTTCCCTTTGTATTTCATGTAGAAAAATATGCTTTAGTCTTTATTTTATCTTACAACATAAGGGGAGAAAACAAAACAAAATTCATTTTCTTCTCTCAGCTCTTGATGAGGAACTCTGCAGATGCTAAGACCATAACATGAATTATTGGCAGAGAATGGTGTCTGCAGCTACTGTCAACTTGACACTGAAGCCCATGTGTGAAGTGTGATGCTTTGTTCTTTCCCTAGACATTCAGAGGAATCAGAGTGCTATTATTCAGTTCTCTCTTGTCTCTTTATTCGCAGAAGAAGAAAATTATTTTATTGAATTATGGTCATACATATGGCAAAAATTATCTTTCCAAGTTACTGCGAATGAAACGTAACATGAAGAACAGAGAAAGGCTACAGTCTAAACAGGACATTCTTTCTCCTGCTAGAATGTGACCCTATCTGGACTATGGTATATAGATTTCAAAAATGGTTCCAATTATTCTGCATATCCATGCGTTTTGCAACATCTTTGCAGCCTCTGCCATCCAGAGGGATATTTCTTTACCTCTGAATCTGAGATGGTCTTTTGACTTCACTTGGATAAAAGAATGTGATGGAAGTGATGGTATTCCAATTTTGAGCATAGATCTCAAAAGGCTTTGCATAGTACCACTCTCTCTCAGACACCTAGCTCAACCAAGAAGATAAGCCCCAGCTAGTCCAGTGGAGGATGAGAGACCCTGTGAAGCAGAGCTCAGAGAGATGAGATCATCCTAGACTTGCTGGTCCTGAGTTAACCCACCAGCTGACCCAGATGCATAAAAAACCTGGTCAGCCAAGATCAGCTGAGTCTGGCCTAAATCAAGAAGACCTCTTTGCTGATCCAGAGACCCATGAGCTTAAATAAGTGTGTGTTTTCGTATGCCACTGAGGTTTTGTGGTTATTTGTCACACAGAGTTATTGTGGCAAAAGATAACTGATCTAGGGATGTTTCTAAATCAGAGCCTCTCTTTCTTTCTCAACTCCAGTGAACCAGCGGGCACCAACAAGTGGCAGTAGGTTGAGGCATTTACTTCTTTCCTTGAGTCTAGTTCAAAACTTCTAGAACTTCCCAAGGGAAATAAGCTGTTACTTGTATATATATTTTTTTCACTTTTCTTGCTACTTGTAGTCCCAATTTTTTTTCTCCTGGTTTACCACAGAAAAAAATTGTAAAAAAATCAAGTCCATGTTTGGAATTTTGAGTTTCTTTTTTATTAATCTTCCCACGAAGATCCCCAGGCACACATGCCTTCTTCTTATAGTCTCCTGTCAATCTGTTCTAGAATCCTTGACTCACCTCATTCAGGTGAAGGAATAAATGAATAAAAAGGCATAAAGTGTTCTGGAAAAAGTTGATTTTTAATAGAGCCGAAAGCTTTACCTTACTTTTCCTTAAATTGTAATCTTAAGGAACTTGTATCAGATTCATCCTGGGAAGATGACTAAAATGCATAATCCTAGGTCCCACCCAGACTTACTTTATCTGGGAAAGCATCTGAGCAGAAATGGATATAATTACATTTGGCTGCAATTTTTGTTTATTTGTTTGTTTTTTGTTTACTGTTGTTTTCCACTGCTGAAATTATGAAAACAAAGTCAGATCAGCAGTCAGCTCCTTCATTTTACTGAAATGGAAGTTTTGTTTGCAGTCAGGGATCCATCAAGAAAAAAAAAAAAACACCCTACGTATTCCAATTATATAGTTTATATTTGGATGTAAAATTAGAAAAAAATAAAGAATTGCTCAACTACTGTGAGTGCTAAGGGAACAAAGATTAGGAAAGCTGTCACCAGCAAGCCTAGCCTACAGTTCCTAAGCAGTTAGTTCTTAAGAAGTTAACCTAAAGTTTCCTTAAAATGTTACCTCTGACACAAGCCTATATGTCTATCCATGACCATCTCTGGAGATTAAGGTTTATCTTTGCCTTTTGCTGCCCAGATTTCTTGCAAGTGTCTCTCATTGGCTGACTAACTTGAAACCAGACGGAGAAGGGGATTCTGGGAATGTGGTTCCCAGCTTCTCCTCTGGGATGGAGAAATATTTTAGAGGCAGCTGTGAAGAGGCCAAGTTGACAACAGAGAATCCAGCACATATCCAATCCCAGAGGTAGTGACACCAGTCTGAGGTCCAAAAATCTTAAGGAAAAAACTCTCCATCTTTAGGGAGAAAGCTAGTGTATGAGTGATATCTAAATATTATTTGCACATAATTTTGAGAATTAAGCTGGGAAAAGATTGAGGTGGGCACTCCTGTCATACTGTGTAGGTGTCAACAATTTGGTCTTCATAAGGGGCTGAGCCAGTTTCTGTCTTTCATTGTATGTTTAAAGTTTTCCCCTGAATCTTTAGTAAGCTGTATACTCTGTTTTCTAATTGTGCAATTTGTTAGATCCTTTCTTCCTAAGTTTCATGAGATAATGTGCAGCAACATTTGGCCTTCTCTTACTGGTTTCATAGGAAATATTTCTAATTTTATTTCTACCATATGGCACTGCCAGCACTAACATTGCTTTCGTACTCATTGAAAATGACAGAATTAATACTCTTTGTAAAATCCCTCAAAAATAAGGCTAAATACAACAATACACTAGAGGTAATAAACAATAAAATTGACACATGTGACTGCTCAAACCTCTGGTGGTGGTGGGCGTATTGCACAGATTTCTATACCTTCACTTACCAGGGAAAGTCAATCAGCTCAAAGCTCATGAACGAAGGACAATCTGTATACATATGAACTTCCACCTCAAGCAAAAATAAAGGTCAGATGCATGGTAGGGAATGAGAGCAGCTTATATAAGTCAAGAATTTTGCCTACGTAATGTCTTAAATGCTCACAGCAAGCCAGTGAGGTATTATTCCTGTTTTGTACATGTTGGAGTTGAGGGTGAGAGAGGGTTAATAACCCGAAGTGACACAGTTTATAAAAGGCAGAGCCACAAGTTACATCTACAGCTTCTGACTCCAAACTGTGTGCCTCTCTACTTCATCTCTCTGCCTCCATAAACACTGTTTTCCAACATATAAAGTTTTTTTCTGTTTTTCAGAAAGGAGAATACAGCAGTTTTCTGTCTTGCCCTTGTCTTTTCAGCCTCCACTGCTGATTCCCAAGTTGGGAGGAGCAAGAAGCTTCGTGTATAAAACCTCTACCTTTCCTCTCTGGGGCTCCTTCTCATTTTCTGTCACCAAAGGTGATGAACAAAAGTTGAAAATCAAATTGTATCTTACTTTATTGTGGTTGATATTTTTTGTTTTACTCCTCCCAGCATCTACTCCTTCCTCCTAACAGCACATGAATTTCTTTTCAGAAGATCTCCTCTCTCTTGTTGTGTGTAGTTTTAGTGGAACCTTGAAAGCAGGCATTTGCCTCCTACTATGGAAGCTGAAGTGGACAAAAGTGATGTGGCGTGGTGTGTAACTCTCTGCTGGTCTGTAGTTTTATCCATGGAGAGGTCTACCAATGTTTAGAGGGATGGGTCAGTGACCGACATTCAAGAACTACTCCAAAACGATTTCCCTAAAGTATTGTTGAGAACTGAGTTTAAGTTTACACTCTAGCAATTATCTGCTGGGCAGCTCTTCCATGTTGGCCGTGCAGCAGATGGTTAATCTGGCATCGTCGAATTGGAGGAACTGAAGACAGAAGCATAAATACAAAAAAACTGCTTTTCTGCTTGGAGAAAGGGAAAAGATTGTCTTAAGCAAGTATTAGGCAATTTAAAATGAAGGAATAAAGACAACATTAAAAGTAATGCCGTAGGGGGAAAAATGGTGGTAAATGTAAGACATCAGTTAAATAGCTTCCTCTTTGGAAGGAATTCACAGCTGGTTATACAACCCACTGTCTAACCAAAGCAAGAAAGTTATGACATCTCAAACAAATTTATTTGTTAATTAAAAAAATGGATAAATAACAGATACAGAGAAAATTAAAGGACATTTAAAAGTTTACCTAGCTCTTCTAAATAAAAATAGAACTATAAAAATCTTGATTAAAATAACTATTTCCTAAAAATAAAATTTTTCAAATCTGACCATAGGAAAATGTAAACAGAATGGTTACTAGGAAATTGCTGTAGACTGAATGTTTGTGCCCCTCTAAATTCATCTGCTGAAGCCTGAATTTCCAACACGATGAGGTTTGGAGGTAGGACCTTCGGGAGGTAATTAGGTCATGAGCGTTGGACTCTCCTCATTAATAGGATTAGTGACCCTACCAGATGCCAGAAGGATGATCTCTCTTTCTCTGCTGTCTGCCATGTGAGGATACAATGAGAAGATCGCCATCTGCACACCAGGAAGCAGGTTTTCCCCAGAACGTGACCATGCTGAGACTCTGAGCTTGGACTTCCCAGCCTCCAGAACTGTGAGAAATAGACGTTGCCACTCAGTTTATTTGTTGCAGCGCTTAAACTGACCAAGACAGAAACTGAATAGAGAACTTTATCAGAATAATTGACTGAAACTCAATGATAGCAATAATTACATAAATGGTAAATCAATAGTCTGTGGTGGGCAGAATAGCAGTCTACAAAGATGCCCATGTTGAACCTTTGGAACCTGTGGATATGTTACCTGACTTAGCAAAGGGGATTTTGCAGATGCGATTAATATTATGGACCTTGAGATGTGGAAACTGTTTTGGATTATCTGGGTGGGACCAATATAATCACAGGAGCCTTTAAAAGTGAACAACCTTTCCTAGCTGGAGTCAGAGAAAAAGATGTGATGATGAAATTAGGATCAGAGAGATGCTATATTTCTAACTCTAAGAATGGAGAAATAAGATTATGAACCAAGAAATGTAGGTAGATTCCAGAATCTGGAAAAGGCAGGGAAATGGATTCTTCCCTACAGTCTCTGAAAGGAAGACAGCCCTGCTGACACCTTGATTTTAGCCCAGTGAGATCTGTATTGGACTCCTAACCCACAGAACTGTAGAGTAGGTTTGTTTTGTTTAACTTTTTGGTAATTTGTTACAATAGAAATGGAAAATTAATACATACCCCAAGTACAAAGTAGAGATCTTCAGTCTGGATTAAAAACAACAACAATAACATGTTGTTTAGAAGAGAGATACTTGTATAAATATAAGAATACTCATAGATAAAGTAAAATGCAGAAAGAAATATACCATGCAAAAAAATTAACCATAAGAATTCTAGTGTGGCTGTATCAGTATCAAAGTTCACTTTAATTAAAGGTAATTTCATTTAATTACCAATTATAGACAGTAATGTTATATAGGGACAAAAGGGTCAATTCAACAGGAAAATATAATCTTAAATGTGCATACAGCTGATAACATAACTTCAAGGTATATAGGGCAAAAATGACAGAACTGAAAGGAGAAAGAGACAAGTCTATAATCATAGTAGGGGGTTTTAAGACATCTTTCTCAGAAATTAAAAGAATAGCAGACAAAAATATCTAGAAGTTATAGAATATTTGAAAAACCCCTATTTGCCAGGTTGACCAAATTCACATGTGTATCTATACAAAGCAATTACAATATATGAATTATTTATTGTTATTTTGTTGAGGTCATATTGGCTTAAAACATGTAAATTTCAGGTGTATGTGGATGCAACCTAAGTACTCATCAATGGATGGATGAGTAGATAAAGAAGATGTGATTTGTATGGAATACTACTCAACCTTAAAAAAGACAAAATTGTGCAACTTGTGACAAGCTGGATGGACCTCGAGGGTATTATGCTGAGTGAAATAAATCAGACAGAGAAAGACAAATACTGTGTGAATTATTTTTAAGTACCTATAAAACATTCACCAAAATAGACAGTATGCTGGGTCACAAAAAAAACTCAATAAATTTCAGAGGATTGATGTTATACAGAGTTTGTTCTCTGACTACCCAGAATTAAGAGAGAAATCACAAAAAAAAGATACTTAGAAAAATAGCCATCTGTTTCAAAATTAAGCAACACACGTCTAGATAACCTATTTTCCAAAGGTGAAATCACAATGGAAATATAGAATGTTTTAAATAAAATGATAAGAAAATCATACATATCAATGTTTGTAGGATTTAGCTAAAGCAGTGCATAGAGGGGATTCTTTTTCAGCTTTAAATGCATATATTAGAAGACAAAAATTGTTTAAATCAATTATTTAAGCTTTAACATCAAGAAACTGAAAAAGAACAGCAAAGATATCCAAGTAAACCAAAGGCAGAAATAATAACGACAAGGACAGAAATAAGTTAAATAGGAAAGAGACATTCAATAGAGAATATCAAGAAAGCCAAAAGTTGTAAAGACCCATAAAAAATGATAAAACCTTATCAGAAGTCACCAAGATAAAAATGTGAAAAAAATAGCAAAATCAGAAATGATAGTTAATATCTCACCATAGATCCTATAGGCATCAAAGGATAAGATGATACCATGAATAAGTTATGTCAATAAATCCAACAACAAATTTGAAATGTGCAAATTTCTTGGAAAATGCAACATACTGAAACTGGCACAAGAAGAAAAAAAATTGAATAGTCATACATATACTAAATATATTTATATATTTAATCATATTTATATACTTCATCAGTAGTTCAAAAAATTCCTCTCTTGAAACATGCAAACATAACTGTAGACCTAGATGGATTCACTGGCGAATTCTACCAAATATTTAAGGAAAAACATACCACTCTAACAGAAGGTCTTTCAGAACAAAAAGAAAGGGAAAATGTTTCCTGAATCCTTTTATACGTCTAGTAGATTACTAATACCGAGACCTGGCAAGGATGTTACAGGAAGAGAAAATTACAGGTCCCTGTTTCATATGATCCTAGGTGTAAAAATATTCATCAAATTACTAGCAATTTGAATTGACTGGTACATTAAAAGTATAAATTGAACATCAGGGATATTGGTCTGTAATTTTCTTTTTTTGTGATGTCTTTGTCTGTTTTTGGTATTAGAAGTAATGCTGGCCTTGTAGAATGAGTTTGAGAGCCATATTTTCTCTTTAATTTTTTGGAATATTTGAGAAGGATATGTATTAGCTCTACTTTAAATGTTTGGTAGAATTCACCTGTGACATCATTTAGTCTTGGACTTCTATTTGTTGGGAGTTTCTCGATTACTAATTCAATTTAATCATTTATAATCAATCTATTCAGATTTTATATTTCTTCCTGACTCAGTCTTAGAAGATTGTATGATCCTAGGAATTTATCCATTTCTTTTAGGTTGTCCAATTTGTTGGTGAATAATTGTTCATAGTAATCTCTTATTATCTTTTGCATTTCTGTGATGTCAGTTGTAACTTCTCTTTCATTTCTAATTTCATTTATTTGAGCCCTCTTTTTGTTTTCTTGATGAGTCTGGCTAATGGTGTATCAATTTTATCTTTTCAAAAATCCAGCTCTTAGTTTCCTTGATCTTTTCTATGGTTTTGTTGTTGCTGTTAGCCTCTATTTTATTTATTTCCACTCTGAACTTTATTATTTCCTTCCTTCTACTAACTTTGGGTTTGTTTGTTCTTCTTTTTCTAGTTACTTTAGGAGTAAGGGTAGATTGTTTATTTGAGACTTTTCTTATTTCTTGAGGTAGGCCTGTATCACTATAAACTTCCTTCTTAGAACTGCTTTCACTGCATCCCACAGATTTTGGAAAGTTGTATTTCCAGTTTCATTTGTCTCAAGGCATTTTTTGCTTTCCTCTTTGATTTCTTCATTGACCCATTGGTTGTTTAGTGGCATGTTGTTTAGCCTCCATGTGTTTGTGTTTTTTCCAGTTTTCTTCTTGTAATTGATTCCTGGCTTCATATTGTTGGGGCCAGAAAAGATGCTTGATATGATTTGCCTTCTTAAATTTATTGAGACTTGTTTTATGGCCTAAAAAGTGATCTGTCCTGGAGAATGTTCCATGAGCATTTGAAAAGAATGTGCATTCTGCTGTTTGGGGATAGAATGTTCCATAAATATCTATTAAGCCCATCTGGTCAAATGTGTCATTTAAGGGCAACGTTTTCTTATTGATTTTCTGTCTGTATGATTTATCCATTGATGTAAGTGGGGTGTTAAAGTCCCTTACTATTATTGTTACAATTTCTCCTTTCATGTCTCTTAATAATTTGCTTTATGTATTAAAGTGCTCCTATGTTGGGCATAGATATTTACAAGTGTTATATCCTCTTGTTGGATTGTTACCTCTATCATTATGTAATGTATTTCTTTGGCTTTCATTACAATTTTTATTTTAAAGTCTATTTTGTCTGATATAAGTATCATTACCCTTGCTTTCCACACACACAGATCAATAGAACAGAATAGAGAGCCCAGAAATAAACCTGTGCCTATATGGTCAATTAATCTATGACAAAGGAGGCAAGAATATACAATGAGGAAAAGATAGCCTCTTTGATAAGTGGTGTTATGAAAACTGGACAGATATATGCAAAAGAGTGAAACTGGAATATTTTCTTATACAATATACAAAAATAAACTCAAAATGGACTAAAGACTTAAATGTAAGTCCTGAAACAACAAAACTAGAAGAAAACAAAGGCGGTAAACTCTTTGACATTGGTCTTAGAATATTTGTTTGGATATGTCTCCTCAGGCAAGGTCAACAAAAGCAAAAGTAAGCAGAAAGGATTATATCAAACTAAAAAGCTTTTGCACAATGAAAAAATCCATCAACAAAACAAAATGGAAACCTACTGAATGGGCGGATATACTTGCAAATGATAAATCTGATAAGGGATTAATAATCAAAATATATAAAGAACTCATACAATTCAATATCAAAAAAAGCCCCAAATAATCCAATTAAAAAGTAGGCAGAGAACCTGAAGAGACATTTTTCCAAAGACATACAGATTGCCAACAGGTACACAAAAAAGGTGCTCAGCATCATTAATCATCAGGGAAATGCAAATAAAAACCACAATGAGATATCACTTACATCTGTCAGAAAGGCTATTATCAAAAAGACAACAAGTAACAAGTGCTGGCAAAGATGTGGAGAAAAGGGAACCCTTGTGTACTATTGAAGGGAATGTAAATTGGTGCAGCCACTCTGGAAAACATTATGAAGGTTCCTCAAAAGATTAAAAATAGAACTACCATACGATTCAGCAAAACTACTTCTGAGCATTTATCCAAAGGAAATGAAACCACTAATTCAAAAAGACATGTGCACCCCTATGTTCATTTCCCCATTATTTACAATAGCCAAGACATGGAAGCAACCCATGTCCTTTGCTAGATGAATAGATAAAGAAGATGTGGTACATATACACAGTGGAATACTACTCAGCCATAAAAACTTAAATCCTCCCATTTACAACAATACGGCTGGATCTAAAGGGTATTATATTAGGTAAAATAACTCAGAGGAAGAAGAATATCGCATGATTTCACTTATATATGGTATCTAAAAGACAAAATAAATGAACAAACAAAACAAAACAGAAACAGACTCATAGATCAGAGAACAAATTGGAGGTTGCCAGAGGGGAGAGGGATGGAGGAGAAAGGTGAACTGGGGGAAAGAGATAAGAAGTACAAATCTCCTGTCATTAAATAAGCCATGGGGATGTAACATGCAGCACAGGGAATACAGTCAACAATATTGTAATAACTTTGTATGGTGACAAATGGTTACTACTCTTATCAGGGTGATCAGTTTTTAATGTAAATAAAGGTTGAATCACTATGTTGTACATTCTGAAACTAACACAATATTGTATGTCAACTATACTTCAATAAAAAAATAAAATAAAGCATAAATTGCCATGATGAAGTAGAGTTTATTTTAGAATTACAAGCTTGGTTTAACGTTAGAAAAATAATTAATGTGATTCACCTCAGTGACATAATAAAGGAAGAAAAGCATTGATTTTCATAGGTGTATACAAAGTTTAATAAAATTTAATAACTTTCATAAAAAAGATCTCTCAGCAAACCAGAAATAGAAGGAAACTTCTTCAATTTGCTGAAGAGTATTTACAAAAAGCCTCCAGGTAACATCAGACTCAACCATGAAATATTGAACGCTTTTCCCTCAAGATGAGGGGAAAAAAACAAGGATGTACCTGATCATCATTTTTATTTCACAATGTGTTAGAGGTCCTAGCTCATGGAATAATGTAAAAGAAAGAAAGGAGAGAGACACAGGGACAGAGAGAGAGTCTGAGAGAGAGACAGAAATCTGAAGTGAAAAGTAACAAGCATAATTGTCATTATATGATCTTGAATTTAAAAAACACAAAGAAATCTACAAACTACAAGACCTCATAAGTGAATTTAGCAAATTCACAAAATACATGATCGATTGCATATCTATAAACTAGCTACAAACAACTGGACAAGAAAAATTTTAAATTGCATTTACAATTTCATGAAAAACATAAAATATCTAGAAGTAATAAACTACATGAGAGACTTTTCTGAATACTATAAACAAAACATTTTTTAAATGTGGTCTAAATAAATAGAAAAATATACTATATTTATGGATTGAAAGACTGTAAACTGCTAGATGTAGATTCTGTCTAAACAGACTTGATGTAATCCCAACTAAAATCCTAGTAGATTTTTTGTAGAAGCACACAAGCCAACGCCAAGATTTATATGAAAATGCAGAAGACACAGCAAGGCCAAGACTACTCCTAAATCTATAGCAATGGAAACAATGTCAGGTTTGAATACGAAAGAGACAGAAGAGTCCAGAAATGAACCTACACATTTACAACCTCTTGAATTATAACAAAAAGCACCCATACAGTTCAACGGCAAAGTAAATACTATAAATTAAATTTCTAATAAGGCAAAAACATAATAATTTGGGAATAGTAACACATTTCTTGTCTTCAAAAAAAGTGTACACTGTCTCTTCAGTTCAACCAAATAAGACCATACCCATAAATCTAATTACCAAGAATCAGTGCTAGTTGTAGAACTATTGTTTCTTAGCCCCATGTCCATCTTTCTGTCTTCTTTCTGAGATGCTAGAATTTAGAGTCTCCGAAATATATTCACTAGACTTTCTTGTTGGCTGGCTTTCTGTTAGGTTCTGCCAATGAGAGCCACTCGCCAGAAACTGGAAAACTGACTAAAATGCAAAGGGACTCTATGTCTGCTTCCAAGTCCTGTCAGCTTCCCTCCCACAGCAGAAGATGGCCACAGCCTCCAGATTCTTTGGACATAAAGAATAGTTGTGTGTTGCCCTCCACAGAGATTCCATCTCCAGCTTTGTGGGGGCTTCTCCTTCAAGCTCCAGGATTCTGGTAACACCATCTTGTCCCTTTTGTTCTTCCCACCACAGGAGTAGTAGCTGCTTCCTGTAGTTAATAAGATTCAGCATCCCTTTTTACTCTTTCAACTTTCAAACATCTCATATACCCAATTCCTTATATCAAGTTGTCTTTTACAAATAGCTGATGTTTTCTGCTTTCCTGGCTGGGCTTTGAATGAGACAGAGCCCATAACTCCCAAAAAATGTCTCTCTCGAGGCAACTACATGAAAGTTTAACATATTCTTTTCCAGTATAAATTTTTTAATTGAGTTTTTAAAATCCTCAGGCCACCTCACCCTTCTCAGCAACTAACCTTCCTAGTTCAGAGATGAGTACTAATGGATTCCAGGGCAGTTAAGGCAAGAATGAGAGCATCAGAAATGATTGCTTTATACAACATCCAAAATATCTTTCTTAGAGGCAGCAATAAACACCAATTGGACTAAATATGACTTAATCTGTGACACAATCATCCAGAGTAAAAATTTCAAGGTAACTGCTCAGATTTTTCACACTTGCTGTGGTTTCTCATCACCAGTTTCTGTTAACAGGTAAGTTTGACAACATATTTCCCATTTAGGTTATCACAGTTGTCCTTGTGGCCAACAGCAACTTAATTGATCATGACACCACAGCTCCATATTGGATCCCAATATACCTGTTGCCAATCCCAGCATTCAGGTGCCCAGAGGTGATTGGCTCTGTGATGAACAAGTTAAAGTTAATATAGTGTATGTCCAAGAAAAAGGATGCATTTTGCCAGGAGAAGGCAAGGGTTAAAATAACCATATTCAGATTTACTACAGAAGAAAGCAACAGTTGAAGAAAGCAAAGTATCTTCAGAGGAAGTTCCTGCCTTATTTCTGCTCCAATTCCTTTCCTTGACAATCAATAGATAAGAGACCTAAAATCAGGCATATAAGATATGTGTGGTCTAAATTTTATGTATCTTACAGGAAGCAAGTGTTAAAATCTATCCTAAGAGCTCATCAGAATTTAATTATTGTAATCTTTCACCATATTTTAGGACAGAAATCTCAGTCACTGAAGGAGCCCACTCCAGAGCATGTACCAATTAGTAAACTATCCAACTAACATAAATAGTAGCAGTAATGACAACTACATGAGTACTTATTTTTTACCAATAATTCTAAATGCTTTAAATGTATATCATCATTTAATTCTCACTAAAGACCAGAAGCCATTCCTACTTCCATTAGGTGCAGTGCTTTGACTGGCTTTTTGGGATTTCTCTTTCCTTAGGTGAGTTTGGGCTTGAAGGAGCTGTAAATTAAGGGGCTCAGTCCTCACAGAACTAAATGGAAGGCACGTGACCCAGACTAAGACAATTGAACTCTTTATCTCAGAACTTTGAATCTTGATCAGAGTGATTCAAAAGCAACAATACCTTGACAAGATTCTCAGATTTACTAACTACTAGATAAATCCTCGTACCTGCATGTTTGAGCCTTTCCTTTGATTCTCTAAGCTACTCAGTATCCACCCAGAAAAATCATTTTTCTGCTTGAAATTATACATAGCCAATGGTTGTTGCTTGCAACAAAAAATTTCTAAAAGATAACCTCTTTTTACATATGAGAAAATTGATGCTTAATGGGGTTAAGTAAATTGTCTAAGGTCAAACTGTAAAACGCAAAGCTGGGATTTAACCTAGGGCCCTCTGATCTTATGAAGCTGGTGTTCTAGATGAAATGGCTTTGTAATAGATGTGAAAAGCAAATGTTATTCTATTCAAGGTAGGATATTTTTGAGTAGATTTTAGAAATCTGAAAGGCTGCAAGCATTGGTCCTGGTCATTCATACTGTGATGGATCCTCCTGACAAATGTCACCTAAACAAATGAATGAGACTCTTAAAGCAAGAGAAAAGCTTTAATATGAATGGGTAAAGATGGCCTCATGGCCCAGGCTCTTCCCACAGTGGGGAGAGGGTATAATTTACCAGGCGATATAATAATGGGGCAGACCTCATCTAGGGAAGAGCACTCCCTTGTGATTTCTTCAACAAAGGAACCTAAAACTACTTAAACATAATATTCTGGTAGGAGAACATAATAACAGTTTAAAAGTGTTCTTCAGAAAAAAAATTGGGGCAGTCCTTCAAAGAGTTAAACACAGAATTACCATATGTTCCAGCAATTCCACTCCTAGGTATATTTCCAAAAGAATTGAAAACAGAAACTAAGATACATGTACCGATGTTCAAAGAAGCACTATACGCAAACCAGAATGTGGAAACAAGCCAAATGTCCGTCAGTGGATGACTGAGTAAACAGGAAGTGGTATAGACATACAATGGAATATGATTCAAGCATCTAAAGAAATGAAGCACTGGTACATGCTACCATGTGGATAAACGTACAAACATTATACTGAGTGAAAGAAGACATATTGGATGATTCCATTTATGGGAAATAACTAGAAATAGATAAATCTATAGAGACAGAAGGCAGAGTGGTAGTTGGCAGGGGAGGGGAGGGGGAAAATAGGGAGTGACTGCTTAATGGATACAGGCTTCTATTTTGGGGTGATCAAAATGTTTTGGAACTAGGTAGAGGTGCTGGTTGCACAAAAGTGTGAACGTACTAAATGCCGCTGAATTGTACACTTTAAAATGACTAGTTTTATTTTATGTGAATTTCACCTCAGTTAAAATAAAGTGGCTCCTGTGTTCTAGGCACAGTTTTAAACATTTTCTATACAACACAAACTTAATTTCCAAAACTACCTCACGAAGCAGGTTATTATTACCATGCCCATCTTACACACAGGAAAACTAAACTATAAGAAGATTAAGTCTTTTGCCCATGGTCACAAAGCTGGCAGAGTAGTGGATCTGGAATTCAAACTCAAGAAGTCAAGCTCTGGCTCCCAGTTCTGCATTTTCAACCTTACACTCTTATACTGTCCAAAAATTGAGAAATTGGGATTATGGTCCAGACCAGCACCGTCCAATAGAAGTTTCTGTGTTGATGAAATGTTCTGTATCTACTTTGTCCAATATAGTAGTCACTGGCCACATGTGGCTACTAAGCACTTGAAATGTGCCTAGGACAACCAATTGACTGAATTTTTAATTTTGCTTAGTTTTAAATTATTTAAATTCAAGTAGTCTCGTGTGGCTATGGGCTACTACATTGGATAGCACAAGT
Organism: Equus asinus; assembly: GCF_041296235.1. Classification (NCBI taxonomy): domain Eukaryota; kingdom Metazoa; phylum Chordata; class Mammalia; order Perissodactyla; family Equidae; genus Equus; species Equus asinus. The sequence continues at coordinate 26,466,260 of NC_091808.1, read as the reverse complement.
TTAGACTTTAATGGTTTCTTAAGTTATTCCTTAGGGAAAAAAACTTCCTGAAATGTGTATTTCTTCTTTCTTGGAATTATGAAAAGGTAGGAAAAGAACTGGAGCATTTCAACGTCCATCACCTCCCTGTGCTTTGAGAACTTTCCAAGTGTGAGAGGCGGATTATCAATGCCAACCATTGTGAAGTATCACGAACCTCCTCTTTTTTGTAGCATCAACATTCTAAAGGTCAGGAAGACCTTGATACCCAAAGCAGAGGCATAGTTGGGCCAAATTGAAAAATCTTATTCAGGATACCCTCAAATACAATTCATAACAAAGAAAGCCAGTCAGTGGTAATATGTAACAACAGCATTCTACCATCATCTTGCTGAGAAGCCAGGCAGAACGAATTTGCAATAAGATATTAGACAAGGAGCACACCTTGCAATGAGATATATTAGATGCTTGGTATAAAAGAACGGCCAGAACTGTAGCTGCGGCTCTCCCACGGTGCTTCAATCCACAAATGCCTTCTGCAAGATTCGCTTCCATCCGTTTCTTCACCAAAGTTAAATTTCTTTCTGTTTCAGTGCCCAAGTTGTCATGTTCTGCTTTTTCTTCCCCTTACATTTGTTTGTAATACCTATCTCCTCACTGAAAACAATCAGGAATGCCAAGGGAGAATAAACGTCTTTCAGCCCAGCTCAGGCACACACCAGCACACAACTTATAACCATAACTAAAACTATTCTCAAAAAAGAAAACAGAAGATATTAACATTACCCTAAGCCATAGCCACTTGTGTTAACTCATCACAAATTAATCCTGCACCTTGCATATGCAGAAAGCAAACGATTACTTTCATTTGTTCCAAAAATATTTCAATCAACATGCTCGATATTATGCTAAATACTGAAATGCCACACCATCCAACACAGACAAAAATCCTTCTCTCATTAAGCTAGAAAAAAATAATTATTATAGCAATTAATAGTTAAGAGATATAGAACTTAATATGTTCAGGCATAGGTTCTGGGGGCATCTGTAAGGGGAGCATGTTTGTGCACGAAGTTCGGATGTTCAATTTTGGGCATATGTCTGAGGAGACTAAAAGATATATAAATTTAGAAGTTGAATGAACAGTGTTTTGGGCAGAGCAGAGACAAGTATGGCAAGAGCAGATTGTGGCCTGAGTATGGTAGAAAAGAAGGCCAGAGAAGGAGAAAGAGAGAGGGATGGACAAGTTGGGTCGTATGGATCCCAATACAAACTTTAGATTTTACTCGGATTAGATGGGAAAACAATAGTGGGTTTTAAGCAGAGAAATTATCTGACTTAGGTTTCACAGGATCACGCCTTCTACTGTGTTAAGAAAAAGACACTGGGAAAGCAGACGGAAGACAGGGAAAGGATGAAGTTTGATTCTGGAATATGAATTTGTGATGCCTATTAAAAGTACAAATGGATGTTGAGTGGGAATTTGAATAGTGAGATGAAATATAGGTGTAGGTTCAAGGGGAAAAGCCCCCATACAACTTCTCTCGTCTGTGTGGCCTCTCCCTGATAGGAAATCATCTTAAAGAGTGTTGCGAATTGACCTGAGCCAATGTGGTCATATACAATGTTTGAATTCTTTTTGGTAAACAATGAGACCCTCTAGATGAACTAGGAGAATTAGCTACTCTGCGATACCCTTTCTGCCAGGTTTCATTGAAAACAGGTCTTGGACAAATTCTGCTACACGTATTTATTACACAAATGTTCAGAAGACACACAAAACACTTCTTACCAGGTTCTCTGAAGGCTCAATGATGGCCCAGTTCTCCGAACTTGTAAATGTTCCCAAAAGCACCTTGCTGGACAAGACAGCGTTCAAGAAATAGGTTTCTCTTTACCTTATAGTGGACATAAGGCAACCAAAATCTTCCTGAACTGATGGCTGGACACAGGACTATTTAGGAATAAAGTCTTGAGAGACATCCTGGAATAAATGGAAAAGGTCTCATTGATTATCATCCTGATCATTAAGGATGTTTTTAAAATATTTTAGCCTGTTAACATCGCGTGGTAATCTCCGATTTCGTCTATGAGAATCCGTTTAAATATTCATCAGGCTACTTAAGATGTGGTTAATTGTAACTTCCTTACGCTGATTCAAAGCGTCTAGTGCTGCGATGCGCAAAGCTGAAGGGCTGGTACCCGCCACCTCTCGAGGGCGGATTCGCGCAGTGAAGGGCCTCGTGCCCCAGGGGATAGAGCAGGGCGTGATGTACACCCTGAAAGGGAACGAAACATTAGCTGTCCTGAGCCGCCTGGTGGCCCATGCGAAACAGCTGTTCCTCGTCACCAACAGCCTTTTCAGCTTCATGGGCAGACAAGGGGTGTGGCGCACGGTGGGCCCCGACCGGCGCAATTCTTCAATGTGGTCATCATCCAGGTAGACTGGCCCAGCTTTTTCACCGACTGGCGCAAGCCTTTCCGGAAACTGAGAGAAGGGCTCGCTCCAGTGGGACGCATCACTCGCCCGGAAAAGGGCACAGTCTCCAGGCTGGGGAACGTGTCTGACTGCCTGCACGTGACGGAAAGCCGCGGGTCCTCCTTGGGAGATCACCTCTACTGCGATCCAGCGGCTGTCTTCCTGCCCACGACGGGCGCGGGCGCTCATCCCGGAGCTGAGACCCGCATCAACCGCAGGAGCCGCTCGGGTGCCTGGATGGAGCCGCAGGAGCCGAGGTGCATCACTAAAGCCTTGTCCAAGGCTCAGCTTGGAAGCATCTTCCGCATTTCCCACAGCCCCATGGCTTCTCAAGGCACCTGGTGCCCTTCTCCGACCTCTACGGCTTCCCTCGGCTGGCTGTTCAAAGACCTCGTAGACTTCACCTTCCACCTGCATTGCAAGCTCCTGCCGCACTAGCTTCCTCTGGACACACCAGGTCTGCACAGGCTGCATGAAGATTCCCTTCTTCACCCACATCCTGGAAAGAAAAAATGGCTCTAAACTTAAAGCTTAAACGAACGAATGTAAACATAATGTCACACAGACATTGCAACAGGGGGTGCTTTAAGATGGCTCCAACCCTGCTCTCTTCATGTCCTGGGAAAACTGTCTCTGCCATGATCTGAACCCTCGAGCATCTCCTCAGCAACCTTCTCGTTCTCTTCTTGCTGTTAAAGTGGTTCCAATTAGACTCTTTTAGACTTGCCAGGTGAGAGTCATGTGTGTGCCCCTTTTGGGGTCCCCAGACTCCTTGTAAAACAGTTCAAATTCGACCAAGAACTCTGTAAACTTTTTCTGCTCTGGTCCCACGGTCTGAAGCTTAGCAGACATCCAGCCAGGAGGCCCAGCAAGTGTAAGTTTCTGCTTTGGCAGAAAACTCCAGTCTCTACTAGTGGTTTTCTTGACGCCCTCACTGGGTTTGAGGTGAGGTTGAGGGTGGAGGGTTTAGAAGGTGAGGTAGTGGGTGGAGGAAAGGACTCCTTCTTTTCCCTAGGGGGTAGGAGGGCAATGGCACAGCCCTTCCTGAAAAAGGGAGAGGGTTCTCTTACTCCTCAGGCCCCCACATCCTCTAGACAGGAATTGTGGAACTTTCCTCTATCTCCTATCCTGCAGGTTGACCAGAACCTCTCTTAAGAATGTGAAATTACTTCTGCTAAGGGTTTTGGGCTTCAGATAATTTTCACCTGCAAATAAAAACTCTCAAGTAAAATCAGCATTAACAAATATTTACTGGGTGCCTTCTTTGTGCCACTCAATGTTCCTGACATATGATGTGTCTAGAAGGACATGGTCCTCGCTCTCCACTGGTAGCCTCTGGGGAGTGGGTGGCTGGCTTTTTACCTTTTTCTCCCATACAATTTTATCCTGTGGGATTTTTTTCTAGCAAAAACCATATATATTTTTTCACATTAGCAAATGAGAACTTTCAGAAGGGTAGCAAAACCTTCTCTATTTCTATCCACATACATGCTTTTAATTTCTTTACCTAATATAACAATCCAGTTACTGTATTTTGAAAATGCAGGATGCTAGTCATCTTTCCCCTTAGGTTTGTGACAGTCTGGGACCATTGCTTACAAACTTTAAAGAAAGAAAAAACTCGCTGCTGCCCTAGTGACTATTTTATTTAGTAAGTGTGATTGCTCCTCTATAAAGCATTAAACTTTAGAATGGAAAAGGTCATATGCAGATTTATGCAAGATAAGACTGCATCTTACTTGCCAGTTTATTAAAAAATGACATTGCTACTTACCTTGTCTTTCTTTGTGTCCCTAAAAGATCTCTTTGGGATTTATAGCAATCAACTAGAAATGTATATCCTAGATGCAATGAACCCTTCTTGAAAGTCTCACTTATCTCAGTTGTTCACTGCGCCTCACAAAAGCAATTAATAAGAGATGAATCTTTTACTTAAAATTTGAGAGAAGTGGGAAAGAGGATTCATATAGAATACTAGCTAACAAAAACTTAATCAAAGCCTATGCATTAGTGATCTTTTGCAGAGTGTAACAAATTACTGCAAAACTCTACTAGCTTAAAAAATTAACTGTTTTTTCTCGGTTTTTTTTGGTCAAGAGTCTGGACATGGCTTAGTTGGGTGCCTCTGTTTCAGGATCTCTTATAAAGCTGCGATCAAGATGTTGGCTATGATTGCTGTCATCTCAAGCTGAACTTGGGGAGGGTCTGCTTCCAAGCTCACTCCCACAGTGACTGGCAGGTTCTCACTGACTACCATCCAGAGGCATCAGTACTGTGCCATATAGGTCTCATCTAGGTCTATTCACAGCATGACAGCCAGCTTCCCTAAGACCAAGGGATGAGAGAGAGAGAGAGGGAGAGGGATCCCTCAAAATGGAAGCCACAGTCTTTCCATAGTCTAATCTTGAAAGTGACATCCTATTGCTTGACTTTAGCCTGTCTGTTAGGAATAAGTCTCTACGTGGAGCCCACCATCAAGGGAAGGAGATTAAACAAGGATGCGAATACTGGGAGGCTGAGCTCATTGGGGGCCCTCTTACAAGCTGCCTGTAACCACTTATTTGACATTTCCTATCTCTGCCCCTACCATCCCCACCCCTTTGAAGCTCCTATTCTTAGTCAGAGTATCTCTCTTCTTTTCTTCTTCATAGGCAGTCTGAAATTCTCTCTCTTTTTCATTACAACATTTCTCTTCAGTTAAAGCACCCTGCTTAACGAAGAAAAACACATTAACAGAATGTGGACTCAGTTGTTTCTTAAATATGCCCCTTCAGCAGTCTTAGTAGTATAAACGGAACCACATGTAAACTTACTTAAATGTTATACTTAGAGTTCATTATTTCATATGACTATATTGCAGTTAAGACTTATTACTATAAAATACTTGTAATAAATCTCAATAATTAAATCCTTTGGGGAAGAGAATCGGTATTCAAATGAATTCTGTGTTATCATTGGTCATATTTATAGACAGGTTTTCCTGTAATAAGTTGTGATTCTCCAAAGAGTTTTCTTTTTTTAAGTTAAATTTTATTCAAGCAAAAATGTGTGTTTGTTTGTTTCCAAAGTCTCTTCTTATCCCTCTCCATGTGTCTCAGTACTAGGTCAATTACGGTGAAGAGGAACACAAAGCTTTTGACATTTGGGCCAAGAACAATTTTGGTTATTAAACTCAGTCTTACCTTGGAACAAGCTGCCTCCTCAGAAAACACTGTTGTATTTTCCTTGTTTGCAGAATCAGTACCGAATAATGCCATATAGCCTTGCGTGTTCAGTGAACAAATGATATGGGCTTTTGAAGAGTTTTCAGAGCTTAGTGGTTTCTTTCCCTCCACTCTTGATATTGTGATTTTTTTGTGTGTGTGTTCTAGGTTAAATTTAAGCCCTTTCCTGAGCTTGTCCAAAAATTTCAGAGGGAATGAACTCTCATGTAATAAGTCTCAGACAGACTTTTATCTATTTTAAACTTTTCTCTCTAAAGTTTGGAAACAGATTCCTCTGACATGTGAACGTGAGAGGAGACATCACGTGCCATCACTTAGCAAGCTATCTGCAATAACGTGACTTGATTATTCCATGATGCTCTTCCCCAGGAAGATGAAATTGCAAATAACTATATTGGTTGTTTAAAGACCTTTTTGAAAATCTCTGAGTACTAGAAGACTCAGCCAGCCCTCATGAAAGGACTCAGGACAATAGCTAGCTCCACCAGGCCCATCAAATGACTGTTTACTTCTGAAGACTTAACTTGGAACTCTGGCCTCACTGCATCTACAATCCTATGTTATTATGTTGTGAATTTTGTCCAGTCCCAAGAAGACCTTCACAGTGAAAGACTTACTTTAAATCAGATCCCAAAAAAACCTCATCAATATTTTGTCTTTGTTCCCCCCACCTCCAGATACTATAAAGAGTCTACCAATGATCTCCCTAAGTTTGGCAAGCAATGGTCTTATCTACAAGCTAGCTACTTTATCTTGCTTTGTCAACAAGTTGTTTTGGTGGTCTTTTCAGGGGATGGAAAGACACAGCCAAGATATGCCTATACAGGGGAAGAAGTTCTGTGTTAATTACTGTTTATTCATCTCATGTGAATCCTACTTTCCTCAGTGAGGGATTTAGCAATAAACTCAAGTTACATCATCTAAAAATGATGAAGGAAACAGCTTTAGGAAAAGTAAGACAAATAATTTAAACAAAAATACGTAAAGTTCAGCAGTCATGTGTCATATTACCTGAGATGGAATTTGAGGCATCTTGGAAGTCAGGCAAGTAGACAGTTGAGGAATAAGTGGCAAAGTTAGGTTGTGTTCGTTGTCTCCTTTCATCAGAGTTATGTGGCTAAGAAATAGCAGAGCAGATTCAAGAGAGAGCTTCTGCACACTTGCAAATTGCAAGGTCTGCAATTAGGATGTTTGCTTTGCAGATAAAACTGCATTGAGTGTGAACCTAAATGGTCATAACTTGAAGAAGGCTTACCAAAATGTTTACTGTCATGAAGTTGAAGCAGGAAAATGCCACTTTGGCTATAGTGATGGATCCAAAAATCAGGATGGATGTAATACACTGTCCCCTGAAGCACTGCTATTGAGCATAAAATTCCCTTCCAGATATAGGTATGCATTTTCATTGTAGCAGCATCTCTAACAATTTGGATGATCAATTATCTGTCTTGTTCAATTAGAAAAGAAAGATATCACCCTTGTTCCTCTGCTGAAGTTGTCCTTGAACACCAAGCTATAGCACCTCAAGGGTGGTCTTCCTGTCATTGGATTCCTGCAACCACAGTAACCAGCACCCCAGCCACTCAGCACTGTGGCTGTTTTTGAACCCAGTGAACTTCATTTGTCTCCAAAGTAGAAGAGCATTTGAAGTTCTTCTTCTTATCAAGTAGAAATTCTTGGCTTTCCTCGATGAGAATATAGAGCAATGGCACACTGAATCTCAGGTAACATGAAATGAGGCTTCAGGAAGGGAGAGAAGCAGAAGTTGAGTGGTCCCCCTCTTAACATGACATTAAGAAATAAAATGAGTACATATTCTCTCTTTCTTCCTTTCTTTCCTTTGTTTTTCTATTTTATTTTGAGGAAGATTAGCCCTTAGCTGACATCTGCCACCAATCTTCCTCTTTTTGCTGAGCAAGACTGGCCCTGAGCTAACATCTGAGCCCACCTTCCTCTACTTTATATGTGGGATGCCTGCCTCAGCATGGCTTGATAAAAGTGCGTAGGTCTGCACCTGGGATCCGAACTGGCAAACCCTGGGCTGCTGAAGCAGAACAGGCGAACCCAACCTCTGCGCCACCAGGCCGCCCTCTGTTCTTTTATTTTAACACAGAAAATGCATATCGGCAAGGTTATCTGTTTTTACTTGGTGCGATAATATTTAAAATCTGACTGTGTCACCCATTTGCCATTTTGTGAGATTAAAGTAACTGAAGCACATACTTGGTAAGTGGGCTATCGATAGTCTAGCAAGTGTCTCTACATCAACAGGACGAATCAATATAAATTTTTCTTGTAGTATTGTGGTAGCCTTCTTATCTTTGAAGTTTACCATTTTTGTATAGAGTAATGCAAGTTTTCACTTCTTGATGCCAGTTCAGTTCCTGAAAGTGTTTGTCAAACCTGTTCCTAATTGACACAGCAGACCAAAATGTGGTATCTCAGTTAAAATACCCAGAACCTCTCCTATCACAATGAAGGGACAGATGGTTAGAGTGACCACATACATGAAAAGATTGCATATGCATTTATAAAATTTTATTTTTTTATCTGTAAAAGACTCACTTTTTCTGATTTCAGACTCGTTTTTAATTTACTTTGCAAATAGTGTTCATAGACATTTTCAAAATTCCATGGTAATGCAAAAACCACTTTCAGCTCTAACATTCTTTGTCTGGTAAATGCAGAATTCCCCACTGGTCTTTTTCAGGTTCTTTTTAGAGAATTACTAAAACACCCGCTTCTGAATAAAAACCAACAAAATAATGGGTATTTTCTTGTCAAAGCCATATGAGTGATCAGTTTTCTATTGCTGTATAAACAATCACTTCAAAACTCATTGCTTAAGATCAACCACACATCTGCACGTTTCTTCCTTTCAAGCTGGGCTGAGTTGCGAGGTTCTTAGGCAGAATTCCTTTGGGTCACCACTAGAGTTGCCGTTAGGAGACAGGACAACTGGGGGCTAGTGGTTGCTGGATAGCCTCATTGATATGTCTAGGACATGGGCAGGGATGGCTCTGAACAGCTGGAATGATTCTTCACAGGAGGATAGCAGCAGCCTAGAGGGAAAAAGTAAAAACTGCAAGGCTTCTTGAAGTCTCGCTCAGAAGACACGTGACTTCACTTCTGTCTCATTGTGGTGTTCAATTCAAGTGTGCCCAGATTCTAGGAGGAGGCAAATATATTCCACGTCTTGATAAAGGAGATTTCAATAAATTGTGGCCATTTTTATTCCATCAAAATTAGGATTAGCAATGTTATAATTAACATAACTTTAGAAATTCAGTATATTAATAATATTAATAAAAATATGTTTGTAAAAACTATATTTTCTCCAAAAGGAAGAAGATAACTTAAATCTTATAATTTTCTTGCTGAAGGTTAAATTTCAAACCCAAACAATAATTATTCATATTTTAATTGACTTGAAGATTGCCTGATGTATTCTTAAATATATAGGTGCCGGAATAAATATTCAGGATCTTCTGGTAAAATTGAACTTGAAAACAACAGTTTTTTTTAAAGTGTTTAAATACAATGATGTAAGACTATTGACATAGGTAACTTATTTTAGAATTTATGAATGTGATAGTCAGATTGAAATCTGAAAATGTGACACGTGAGTATCTCCTTAAATAAAAACAGAATGCAGAGTTATATTACATTGTTGGTAAACTTGAAAAATTGACCTCAAATTTCTCATTTTTTCATACATTTATCATGGATAGGGAACTTTAAACAACTTATTAAACAAGTTATAGTGCGTGTATACTAAATTCCAAGCAGATTTTATGATTATTGAAAATAATTTCCCTTTGAATGTCTGTATGGAGTTACTTACAGGCTTTTTAAAATGTCTGGAGAATAATGGTGGCTATCTGAATTTGAACCTCTCCACATCTGACAAAATAAAAAATCTTGACTCAACAAGGAGTGCAAATAAAACCACACCTGACCCTTCATCATTACTAGGGGTCAGAGAATATCAAGGACTTCCAATTACTTGTAAGTAGAGAATAAACACAAAATTCCGACACAACTACTGCTGAAAACACTGTGTGCTTCTACGAGACTCTGGTTTCAGGGAGCAGGAAAGATGAAACTTAGAGACTCCACGCAAAAGAGGAGAGGGGAGAAAAGTTGCGGACTTGGAGAATACCGAGACGAAATCAGCCCCACAGAACGTCAGACTGTAGGTCTAAATTCTTGAACTCAGGACTAAGACTTAGTAGATAGTCCTAAAACTGTAAAAATAATTTCAGAGCGTTAAAAATTAAGGCAAACTTCAAAATTCTTTTTGTGAAGCAAATATAACACTTACAGCTAATCTTGATAAAGATAGAACAAAAAAATACAAACCACTATCACTTACAAGTTTCAGTACAAACATTCTAAATAAAGTGTTAGCAAATAGACTAAAAAGCCACAGAAAGAAAATAATAAACCCTGGCTAAGTGGGGTTTTATATCACTAACGCAAGGATGGCTCAATATTAGAAAACTCTATTAAGTTGAATTCACAGTATTAATAGATCTGAGCAGAAAAATTATATGATCATCTTCATATATGCTTAAAAGCCTATAGCAAAATTCAACACCGATTTTTGTTAAAATTTTTTGAGAAAATAAGAATGGATAGGTTTTTGCTTAGCATGATAAAGTGTATAGCCCATCCTATGTAAAAGAAACGCTAGAAACATTTCCACTGTGGTCAAGAAAAAGCCAAGGATGTCAACTACATCCACTTTTAGTAACTTTTTATAGAGGTAATAGCCAATGCAATTTAAAACGAGGAAAAAGCAAGAGACTTAGGAATTAGAAATGAAGAAATTAAACTCTATTTTCAGATGATGCGTTGTTGTACCTAGGAAATGCTGGAGAACCAACCAGTGATAAAACTAATTCAAACAGTAAAGAATTCAGCAAAATAGCAGGATTTAAAATCATCATGCAAAAATCAATATAGTGTATATACTCAAATAATAGCCAGTTAGAAGATATAACAAAAATCCCATTTAAAACATCAATAAACAAATAAATAAAAACTTAGGAATAAAATTAACAAGGTATATTCAAAGTTACACATAAGAAGCTATAAAATACTCCTGAAAGACATAAAAAGCCAACTTAAACATCTAGAAAGATCTCCCTTGTTCTTGGTTAGAATATCTCAACATCATCAAGATGTCATTTCTCTCTAAGTTGATTTATAAATATAATACAATCCCAATAAAAATGCCAATGGAACTAAACAAGTATATAGTAAAATTCATATGGAAAAATAAGTAAACACACAGGAATAGATGGAAAACTTCAAAGAAAGAATTTTAAGAAGAGATCACTTCTACCAGGTGTCAAAATATACTATAAGATCTCTATAATTAAAATCACGTGGTACAAATGAATAAATAGACAAAGGAATTTATTGGATATATTTCCAGGCAAACTATCTAAAAGGAAAAAATAGGAGAAAATATTTGTGACTTCAGGCAAAGGTTTCTAATTAAGATACAAGCAGAACCCAAAAAAGAAAAAGTATAATCAATTCAACTTCTTCAAAATTAAAACATTTGACCTTCAAAATTAACTTGAAAGAAAATGAAAAGGCAAAACAAACTTGGGAGAATATGTTTGCAAATTATATATCTGACAAATTTTATTTATCAGTTTATATCAAATATACCTACAATTCAATAATAAGAAAACTAAGAAATCAGCCCAACTAAGAAATGAACAAAGTGTTTGATGAGACACTTCACAAAAGTAGATATATGAATGGCCAATAAGCACAGGAAAAGATGCTCAGCATCATTAGTCATCAAGAAAATGTAAATTAAAACCACAATAAAATATTACACATATCAATTAGAAGGGCTAAAATTAAAAAATAATAATAATGCAAAATGTTGGCAAGGTTACGGAGTGAATGGAATTTTCATCCATTGATGGTGAGAATGTAAAATTTTACAAACACTTTGGAAAACCACTCCCCCAATTTCTTAAAAGTTTAACATTTAACTACCATGTGACCCGGCTATTCCACTCCTAGATATACACTCGACGTAAAGGAAAATATGTGTCCATACAAAGACATGTACATGTGTTTATAGAACCTAGAAGTTTTATTCATAAATTCTGAATCTAGAAGCAAGCCAAATGTCCATCAATAGGCGAAAGAAGGAGTAATTATTTCATACAATGTAATACTACTCAGCGTTAAAAAATCCATTAGTTACTGATAGTACAACAACATGGATGAATCTTAAACCATCATGTCATGCGAAGGAAGCCAGATACAAAACATGGCATACTGTATGATTACATTTTTGAAAAATTCTAAAATAGCAATACTGATTGTAGAAGATCAATAGTTGCCTAGGGCCATGAGAGGAGCGAGAAGTTGACAGGGAAGAGACACAAATAAACTTTTTTCTTTCCTTTTCTTTTCTTTTGAGGAAGATTAGCCCTGAGCTAACATCTGCTGCCAATCTTCCTCTTTTTGCTGAGGAAGACTGGTCCTGAGCTGACATCCGTGCCCTCCTTCCTCTACTTTATATGCGGGATGCCTGCCACAGCATGGCTTGCCAAGCGGTGCCTTGTCCCCACCTGGGATCCGAACCTGTGAACCCCGGGGCTGCATGAATCGGAAAGTGTGAACTTAACCGCTGCACCATGGGGCCGGCCCCCCACAAATAAACTTTTTGAGGGGATAGAATGTTCTATACCTTGATTCTAATGTGTTACTCATTATATATGTGTGTGTATATATATTTATACTCATATACATATATAAAAATGTCATAACTAATCAAACAATACTCTAACATAGGTGTGTTATTATATGCAAATTGTGCCTTAAGAAAATAATAAGAGAAAACAAACCCGTCACCCGTGAGGTGCGTCCGCTGAGTGCTTGTTGAAAAAGATGCCCTGAAAAGAACACATTATCACTTATGTAGTATCCAATTAATGATGCATAACCTGAACCTAATCATGGGGAAATAGCACACAATCCTAAATTGAGAGAGATTCTACAAAATAACCGGCCTGTGTTGCTCAAAAGTGCCAATCCTAAAAGACAAAGTAATCTGTTCCAGGTTAGAGACTAAAAGGAAATGCAACAGGAAATCCTGAATCTGTGCGTGATAAATAATATATGTGAGTCAACAGACAATTGAAATATGGTGATGGTTTAGTTAAAAGTGCCGTGCCACTGTAAAATTGTCCAAATTTGATAACTGTACTGTGATTATGCGAGAGAACACCCTTTTCTTAGGAAATACAGACTGAAGTGTTAAGGAGCAAAGAGTTACGATGCATGGAAAAAACCCTCAAATGGTTAGAAATGGTTAGAAAAAATAATATATATATAAATTTTATATGTGTATATACACAGAAAAAACGAAAAGCAAATATGTCAAATGTTCAAAATTTGTGGCTTTATTAAAGAGCGCGTGGTCTTTCTCAGTAACACTCTTGCAAATTTTCTGTAAGTTAGAAATTATTTCAAAATAAAAAGTTAAAAATCTAAAAATGTGAAGTTTGAATAGGGTTTGGTTCTAACACGTTATTAGAGAATGAGTTAGTATTCAATCAGGGTCCTCAAGTCAAGATATTGGATAAACACATTCCCCCCCTTTTATTCATGTTCATTGGCTATGAATGCCAATGAATTTCAGTATTATGAAGATATAACTTTCTTTTCTTTCAGCACAAGTTTTGACTTTGTCTCCAAGATATTCCTTCAAGGTCAAGCTAGTGAGATAAATACATCCATTGTATCTTAGATATGTGTTTTTGGATTCCCTGAGAGCTAAGTTTAGTCAGATAGAAACTATCATCAGCTGCCCAAGATTGACTTCACTCACAAAATTGTAGATATATGAGACAAGATGAACATCCACAATTTGCAGTGTTCACAGGGAGTACTAGATTTCACATTCCAGTATTATGGAATGATATTTATATTCCAGGGCATTTCCTGCCACAAATAAACTCAATTTTTGATAAACGAGACCCTTTAAGGTATTGCTAAGCTCAAAGAAGTGAAGGAAGGGAGAGCGCTGAATCTCTTACTCCACTAGCAACAATAAAAAATTTTAGCAGGGAGCAGTGAAGTGAAAGCACATTTCACATGCACAGTCACATGGAAACAAGCAGCAGTCGCAGTAGCAGGTTGTGCTGCTGACCTTGACACTTTCTTATTAAGGTAGGAAACTGAAAGTGGTCTGAAGTGGTCTTAGATAAGGGAGGCTCTTGGATGCTGGTGAAAAAAAAACACAGATCCTCTCTGGAGGAAAAATCTCAAATTAGGCTTCTAGGGTTCCCAGAGAAATATTCAAATATGAACTTACAGTCAAAGATCACCAAACACACAAGAAAATAGCTCCCATGATTGAAAGTCAGTAGAAAAAAACATACAGGAAGAGATTTAGATTTCCAAGGGCTTGAAATACTGAAATTATCAGATATAAAAAACAAAAATAAACATATATGAAATGTTAAAGGAAATAAAAGATAAACTGACAAAAATGAATATACCTTAAGAAACTTAAAAATAACAAGGTGCTGTAGACTGAATTGTCCCCTAAAATTAATATTTTGAAGACCTAACCCTCAATGTGACTATATCGGGAGACAGGGTTCTTGGGAAGTAACTAGGGTTAAATGAAGTCTTAAGGGTGGGATAGCAATCCAGTAGAATTAGTGACCTTATGAGAAGAAGACGAGAGAGAGATCTCTCTCTCTTTCACATGCACAAAGAAAAGGCCATTTGAGGACACAAAAAGAAGGCAGCAATCTGCCAGCCAAGAAGAGAGCCCTTACAAGAAACTGAACTCTGTCAGAACCTTGGTCTTGGCCTTTCCAGCCTCCAAAACTGTAAGAAAATATATTTCTATTGTTTAAGGTGCCCAAACTGTGGTATCTTGTTATGGAAACCTGAACAGACTAAGACACAAGACATATGTGGGGGAAAAAAATTCTAGAATTAAAAATATATAATCGTACCAAGAATTCTCAACTGATATTTTAAACAAAATATTAGAAATTGCTAGAGAGAATTAGTGAATTGAAGATGATCCAAAGACATTATTAAGAAGTATTAATAGTGAAGCCATGCATTTCATAGAACTATTGTAATACTTATACATAGTAAAGAACATATCCATAATATATAAAGAGTTCTTATAAATCAATAAAAACATTAACAATCAAATTTTTAATGCATATGAAAAATAGTCATCAGAGAAAACCTAATTAAATCCACAATGAAATACCACTGCTAACCCACTAGAATGACTAAAATTAAAAAGACTGGTCATATCAAGTTTTGGTGAGGCTGTGGATCATTTGGCGGCCTTATGTTTCCTGTGGACTTGCAAATTGGTAGAAGTACTTTGGAAAAAGTTTTGGTAGAATTCACTAAAACATTCTTTACTTGTAACCTGTGACCCAATAATTCTACTTCTGGACATATGTCCAAGATAAGTAAGTGCATATGTTAAAAAAAGACATGTACAATAATGCTCGTAATAGATTTACTTGTAATTATTTAAAACCGGAAAAATCTCAAAAGCAGCATAGGTAAAAATTGTGGTATATTTACACAACAAATTACTACATGGCAATGGATGAAAATAAATTACTATTACATTTTAATGCATAGATTAATTCCACAGACAATGTTTAACAAAAGAAATCAAAGAGAAAAGTGTACATACTGTATAACTGTATTTTTACAAATTTCAAAAGTGATCAAAATTAGAGTGCTAGAAGGTAGAATAGAGGCTATCCCTGTGGCGGACTCAAAGGGCACATGAGTGAATTTCTGGGATGATAGAAATGTTCTATATCTTGATCTGGATTGTGGAAAAATATTCTAAAAATTCATGGAGAGGTAGGATAGAGATTTCAAAAAAAGAAAAGATGAATTAAAGACATTTCACATAAACAAAAACTGAGAGTTTACCAATACTAGACTTTCGCTTAATGAATGCTGAAGAACATGCTTCATGAATAAGGAGAATGACCCCAAAGAAATATTTGAAATGCAAGAAGGAATCGTGAACAAATAAACTGTGGACATGTATATAAATGCAAGCAAGTAGTATATGTGTAACTACTATTTATTAAATAAAGTCTAAATAAAGGGTTAGAAAGTCAAACAAGAACCAAGGATATGAAGGAACGAATCTTGAAGCAAGAAGGGTTAAAGCTTAGGTTTAATATTGCTTTTCCCTCCCTAACTTGGCAAAATTCCTTTAACTACCATATCTATATATTTAAAATAAAAATGATTGTAACTTTCCTGCTCATTTTACAAAAGTGGTTACAAATATCAAATGCACTGATGAATATAGAGGATTTGGAAAATTGTAAAATATAGTGATTAAGATAGCATGATTGTTATTATTAAATTGTAAAATAAGATAACTAGGAAAAATTTTTAAAAATCATTCATCCTTTTCCGCATTAGATGAGAACCAGAGCAAGGCTAAGTGTTGTCTCCAAATTATACATTAGTGGCAATGCTTGTACTAAAATAAAACAGGCCCCCTGACTCCTAGTCTAGTATATTATTTTCTTACATTTTTGACATTGAGATACTTAAAGCACTAACAGGAATGTCTCCTGGATGTTAAGTAGAAAGAGAATAGCTCCCACTTCTCTTTTTCCAGGGCTACCTGAATGTCTTTGTGAAGAAAATGGTATGGACAGTGGACATGTTGAGAATACGATGCAAAGGTCTTATCATGGCACCTCAGCTTATTTCTCTGAGGCTTATTACCTTTATAAAATTGAGGTTAAAATTCAGCTGACATCTACTACCTTCATATACATACACACATGCAGAAATAACTCTTTGAAATTAGCTTATGCAAATGCGTTTGCTGAGTTTGCTAAGGCTATTATGGTAACATTGCCATCCTCTCTACTCTCACCAGCTTTTTCTTCCTTAAACCTTCATCATAAGCCACACAGGTGTTTTCTAGGTGTAGTGCAAAGAAAAAAAATCTCTATTTCAGGTCAAGGAGACAAGTGGTTGGAAAGAATCCAAAGGAGTATCTTTTAAAGCCTTTTGGTGTCTCATAATCCTTTGGACCCTTCCTGAGGAAAATAAACACACACATACGTACATACACACACAGAAGGCAGGATCACTCACACAAATTTTGCATAGAATTTCAGGAAGCCAAAGCCTAAAATTAAGAATGCTTGGTCTAAAAGAAGTGGATGGAAATGGAAGAGAAAAAGCAGCCCCTAACATATGGATGTTCTCCCAGGAAACATGGTTAGGTTTCTGTGTCAGCAAGCACCTAACTCCAGATGGGAGTTTATTCCCTCAGAGGAAGCAAAGCCTTTCAATATTCCATTGCCAGAAACTACAACTAGTGATCTCAGATTTTAAGTATTCGTCTTAAACAGCTCCCCACCAAAGTAGAGTTCAACCTTAAGGTTAAAATCATTTTATTCTCTAGTAACCTTGATCTTGTTCTCTATCAACTTCTCCTCTCCCTCTTGTCTGTTTTATTTATCTGTGTATCTTTTATTTATTTATATTTATTTTAATACATTTTCTTTCGGAAAAGAAATTCTAAAGCTTTGGTGGCTCAAATAAAATCAATAAGCCTCCTCTTTCCGTGGCAGTCCTTAGAACATTTCAAAAGTTTTCATGTTACTGCTAACAGGATAATCACAAACGGCTAAAATTTTGTGAACCTGTATAAGCTGAATCTACATAAAAGTGAGCAAATTGTCGGTAACCCTCTGTGGTTCCTCCCGCGCTCCACGTCTGGGTGTTAGACTGGGGACTGTTCATTGGGAGAAGAATCCACTGCTCTCTTTTCTTTTCCCCTCGGGTTGCGAAGTCTTGCAGGATTCAGTCTCCGATTTTCAGCAGGAGTCCTTCAGTGCTTGCTGCTTTCTTTGCTGCTGTGACCAGATGGAAGCATCACGTTCTTTTCCAGAAAGTCTATGAACAGGCAGAGTAAAGGTGACAGCTCACACAGAGTAGTGCCAGATGCTCTTGTTTACTCCAGAGTGTGAAGGGATATTTATTGGCAGAAGTTCAATGGCTTTTTGCAGGATTTTCCAAAGAGTCACATTTTGGGGGTGAAAATTTGTTTCTGTGTGCAGTCCCAATAAGGAAAACATTCTCTGCCCCTAGACATGGCTTTGTTTTTCTTGGTTTACATTCTTTCTCCCAAAATGCAGGAAGGTTTTTAAAAACCCAAGCATGTGTACTTCACGGGGTTGCAACATTTTTGTCTACTTGTTCTCTTTAAGAGAATTGGAAATTGGTACTCAGAGCTGAAAATTTGCCCCTTTTTATCTTTCTTTTTATTTCCTAAAACTGGGTCATAATTATATTGAAGTAAAAGTTATTTTAAAAACTAAATACGTGATAATAAGTGCCAAGCATGTTTATTTTACTATAAACTCAAGCTAGTTTAAGACTGGGAAAAATATCTATCCTAGTCTTGTTTACTCAGCAAATTTCTTACACTCCCATAGAGAAGGTGGTATTGTTAGTGATCCAAAGCATGGGCATTGGATTCTAGGTTTTGTACCTTCTCAGCCATATCACCTTGGCGAAGGTGCTTTTGTATGCCTCAGTTTCCTCATATGTAAGATCCTCATCATCACAGTAGCCGTCTCATAGGATCTTTGTGAGGGCTAAATGACTTTTTTCACGAAACGTGTTTAAAAAGTACTTGGCAACACAGTAAGAACTTAATAGCCATTGTCATTATCATTATTATTTTTATAAAATCATTTTATTTTGATCCATTGTATTATAAAATGTGTATTCCTCCTTCTTGGGCAACACTTGTTTAAGGAAAAATGTGTCAAAATTATCCTATTAGAGATGGCAGGACTCGTAAGAGAATGTCTGTCCAACCTCAGCTTCACAAATAAATCACAGAAGAAAGTGTTTATTCCATTTGGGAACTTTCCAAAGAAACTAAAACTAATATTTCCTTCATGATTTTTTAAACTTTTTAATCACCCTTATGAGCAACAAAGTCATGTCTCACTTTCCGCATATATATATCTTTCTTATAGCACCATCTGTTAACAAATAAAAATAAATCTTTTAAAACGGAAAGCTAAACAATTATTTTAAAAAGAAAACAAGAAGGCTCATACATTTTACTACATTGGAAACATTTTCTTGTGTGACTATTCTTACACTTGGAGGAAAACCAGTTTTAGACATATATATGTATATAGCTATATATAAAATAAGACATTTCTTCAGATAAACCGTAATCAGAATATCTTTACTTATGAATTGCCAAAGTTTGGATTTCAAATCCTAGGTGACTGCATTTATTAATTTAATTAATTAAATTTGTTTTAGAAGTTAATTTAACGTAATTAGTTATAGAGCTACTGGTGATATTTGAATTTGCTTAAGTTTGGGTATTTTGTCAAAGTGAATCAGTTTCTGTAATTCTAGAATACTTGTGTTACTTTAAGAGTATCAATTGATCCAAAACTGGTAAAATACAGCTGTTAAAAATGTACACTTGGCTGCATACCATATAAAAGTATGTGATGCCAACTTGATTGTTTACATATAAATAATTGCTTTTGAGTCTCATTAACTCTGTTCCAAGACAGTAATAAACACTTCTTGAAAGAATGAGCTCAAAAGCAGAAGAATTTGGAATGGAATCTACAGATCTCAGTTGTAGTGACCAGTCATTGATGGCTTCCCCCTGTGTAACCACATCACGTGCAAGTTCCACCCACATTTGTTCTCGGCTCTGGCCATATGGCAATTTTCCTGAATGATTTGGCTTCTCCTTTTTCTTTCTCTATCATTAGACTATTTTGGCTTTATTCTCTTCAACTCTTGCCAACTGGGAAGCAAAAAGAGTATTATTTTTGCCTCACTTATTGCTGATCCTTTTCTGAGTATCCTTGGTTGCCTTAAACATGAACTTCATGCTGCCCACGTCTACAATTTAAAGGATTCAGTTGGTGAAAACTGTTCTAGTAGATGAGTTTAAAGGTCCACATTCCTCTAATACACTTTGTTTTTCAATTATCTTTTAAGGTGGGTGCTGTGGAGTGGAGACAAATTTGGGGGGTTACACATCCTTGCGTATAATGTGTATATATTGGAGAAAAGCCTTGAAAACTGTCAATGTCTTTTTTAAAGGGCAGTCTCCTGGCTATAAACACATTTGGGTTGGCTCTTCATGACCAAAAGAACACTCCTGTTATGGATAAGAAGTTTGTGACTCGGTTTCTTTTAAGAATCATATATAGCAATGTCAGTAGATTGGACAAATTGAAGATTAGATGCTGCCTTAAAAAAGCAATCTATAACATTGCATTTTGTAAATGCAAAAGTTTATTTCCTGAAAGCATTAACCTGAGGCCAGCAGCAGTAGGCTGATGGAGCCTGCTGTGAGGTTCGTGAGGGGCACAGGCTTCTGCTTGTTCATCGCAGGCAAGCCGGCCTCGCAAGAGCACATGCGCACCCAGGGAGGGTACCAGGTGAATACTTTGCTGTGATGACAGAATTACTCACTTTCGAATAAAAAGTCTGTAAAATGTTGATCCACAAAAGGAATGTTTTTAACAAAGAATTATAATCTTAATATCGGAAAATGATCCATTATTTATCTTAAAAAGGAACAGAAAAATAAGATAAAACAAAACACAATTTTTGTACCTAAAGAATGCTTAGATGCCTCTGGGGAAAAGATTTAGAATGATTCACATTGTAGTGACCTTGAGTCATCTGCATATTATGGGTAATTTTATCATACAGGACTGCACTTGTTTCAGATTCACAACCTCTCCTAATTACATATGGTCTCTTTTCAAGTTCCCAAAGTGTGTTCTTTGAAAATAACAGTTAAATAAAAGGATGACATAGATTCAGGTTTTTTTTTTAAATTCTTTTGTGTGGGGGAAGGAGAACATTGATTTAAGAAAAAGGAATTCATAAGAAATTGCCTGTCATAAAATAGAAATTATATCATGCTTTAATTAACCAAGGGTTCAAAAAAGTAATCCTTTTCCTGGTAATTGAGTCTGTAGCTACACATGTATTTATTCAACAGTTGATTTAGTATAATACTTGTGATATTCTACAAAGGTTTACTAAGTTTTTTAACACTTCAATCTATTTCTAAATGGTTTACTAGTCAAGAAATGCCTACAATGTAAATGCTATACTCCTGAAGGATATGTCAGGTGAGTGTTCTGTGTAAACCATGCCTGGTCAATAAAGATCCAACAGTGTTATGCACAGAAATAGATAATCACCATCCTGGATTTTCCAATTATCAAAGCATCTTAACCACTTTCAACAGGGATGAGATTAGAGAGCTTACATTTAGATGGTTGTCTGATCCAGTAACAACATGTTTTATTGACTAGAATGTAACTGTGAGAATGTGTGAATCTCATCCATATTTTCACATCATCTGAGAGACTGCTGGCCATGTATGTCCACGCTCATCATATGAGAACGTATAACTTCAGTCAATTGGGCTGACTTTGAGTATATGATATTTTAATTTTTCAGTCCTAAGAGTTCAAAACCCTTTATTATATTTGAAATGCCACTATGATACCTTAACTTTATAAATTTTTTTCTATGTTTTCATCATTGAAGGATAAATGACTTCTATTTAAAATAAGATTTTCTAAATTCTGACATTTTTTTCTCTCAATTAGACTATACAGAAAAATCAGTCATTAGATTTGATTTATTAGTATATAACTGGGCTTAACTGTCTATATCTTATTTCCCCCATCTTTAAAATTAATATAATCCCAGCTAACATTCAGGTCAGTTTTAAAGGTTGAATGAAATTTTATGTATCTGAATCATAAAGTGCATATCATAGTACCAGCACATGGAGGTGGCTGTTACTGTTGTTACTGTCACCACTGATGATGATTGGAGACAATATTAAGGAAAACCTGGTTAAAATTAATTTTTTTTTAATTAACAGAGATCCAGAAAACAAAAAGGTCCAAATGGTCTTTAAGTATGGTGCTTTTTTTTTTCTTATTTGCCTAAAATATAAAGGGAAAGTTTAAAAAATTTCTTAAAATATTAAGATTCTTTTGGTGGCAAAAGACAGAAAAATTTCACTCAAATGGCTTAGGCAAAAGAGGACTTTATTACCTCATCAGACTGGAAAGTTCAAAGGCAGTGCTGGCTCCAGTCACGCCTGTTGCAGGGGTTTGAATACTGTCACCCAGCCCTGTTCTCCTTTTTTTTCCTTGGCTATACTCACCTCTGTGTTGTCTTCATTCTCAGCTTCCACACTGTGGCTGCCAGCAACACTAGACCTGCTCTTTGTCAGGTTCAAACGCAATGCAAAAGAGAAAGAGTACCTCTCTGTGTATGTCCCATTGGCTATGATTGGGCCAGTTGATCATTCCTTTAACAATCACAATGTGATGCTTAACTGGACAGACATGTTTGCAACTCTGGGAATCCAAGGCAAATGAGTTTATGGTAGACAAAGGATGGTTCCTCAGATAAAAGTAGTGGTAGTCTTACTAGAAGAGTAAATGGATTTGGACCACTGCATATAACATGCTGAATAAAATCAGAATGTATTCGAAAGATGAGGCTCATTCCTTTTCCTATTTTGCTCGTTTTCCTTCCTCTTCACTCTTTTAGATACGAGTCTATCCTAAGATTTTGTTCTTGTGTCTTACTTTTTTTCTCTCTTTGATATCTTGGTGGCACTCTTGGCTCTATCATCTCACTGTGGAAGACTCACAAATGTCTCTTGAGCTGTACTTTGTGTGTCAATTACCTTTTATTGCACGGAAAATCTCTCCAAAATTTAATGATCCTACAGTTTGGTGATTTTGGCTGGGATCAGCAAAGCAGATCCTCTGGTCTTGGCTAACATCACTCATGAATCTCAGTCAGCTGCCACACTGGTTAAATGGAAGCACATTACAGTACTTAACACATAGTAGGAGCCAACATTTATTATCACTGTCACTAATTATATACAGTTTTCCAAATTAGGAAAGTAATTTCTCTTTCCTTGCTTGAGTCCAACTCTCTTTATAGAAGGAAAATCTTTATATATTTTCCTGTAGCATTGCCTAATCTGTATATATTTACAATACCACCACAAATGATGGATCCTCTTTGCTATAAATATCCTAATAAACTTATAAGCCAATGCTATATAGGGATATCATTGACCATATCTTATATTTATTTTGTCTCCTCAGAGACTAACACAATGTCTAATGCACAGTAACAGTCAACAAATGCTTACTGTCGCTGCTACTCCTCCACTGCTGCATTCACCTTAAAGATCACATGTTAGTCATATTGATATTTCTTTAACTGTGTGCTGTGAGCGCTGGGGAGCTCTGGGAGTGTCTAAGTGTGCCCAGGAGACCAATGATTTAGATTGTGTCTGTTTGCAAATAAAGAGTTCTCTTTTTTGGCTCTCCATTCCCAACCATTCTTCACTATCACCTGATCTCACATTTACCATGTCTCCCATTTACTGTTTCTGTTCACCCAACATTATAGACATAGATGATATAGTATAGATGTAGTACAGATATAGATATAGATATAAATATAGATGAGTGAGATGAGAAATGAGGGATGAACTCAAGAGCTTTGAAAAAATTCTGGACCATTCAAATACTGGATTTATTCTTTACTCCTGCAAATAGGTTTCTGCTTAATAAATTCGTAGGCTAAATGTGGAAGACTATAAGTTACCACATGAGTTACATAGATAGCACTTGTTGCAGTCAAAAGCTTCTATTATGCAGTTATTCCTGAACACTGTTTTCCTTTTTGAGAAAAAAAAGAGAGCAAAACAAAAATGCTCCTAAAACAGCCACAAACTTTTATGTGAGTATATTGGGGGTTGGAGTGAAGACATTGAATTAAAAAAAAATTACTCAAGTACAGACACTACTATCCTCTACTTACTGGTGCTTTTTGGGAAGCGTCTCCTGTCATCTTCTCTTGTATCTATACCTTTTCCACCTTTGTCTTGATTGTCAGTTGCAAATGGAGTTCTATCCACCAGTCTACAGGCATGCGCTGATGTCCTTTCCATTTTCATGGGTGCCACTTGGATCTCTGAAGTTTAAAATTGTTCCCTAGTGTTATCCTGGATCCAGTTCTAACATATTTCCCTAAGTTGACAAAAAGTACAAAATTGATTTTGTCTCTATTATTTATTCAGAAAAGAATCATTGCCTATGATTAAGGAAGTGAGTTATGTAAAGTGAGTTGTGAATAAATGTTGTTCATAGAGGGTAGAGTCCTTGAGAGCAGGACTGAGTCTACCTTATCTTTGCAGCCCTTCCTAACTCTTATCATTGCTAGCAGATAGTAGGTATTTAATTCTCTTCATTGAATGAATGAATGAGCCAATGAAGGAATGAATGAATTTTTCTCAACTATATTTTCCTAGAGAATTTAAATCTACAACAACCCCTCCCCCTACTATGGAATAATCTTCTTAATATCTCAAGGAACAGCTTTTCAGTTGAGGGAATCAGTAAATGAAAAGACCGTTAACAATAACCACGAAAAGCTTGTTTGGGGAACATCAAGAAGGCTAGTATAGCAGGCACCAAAGCGAGGTAGTAAGCTAAACAGCATCTAAATTAAGTAATACCTTGTATGCTTGAAATTGTCGAATGAGCTATGGGAGTTTTTGAGAAGAGGAGTGACATGATCTGATCCAGGTCATTTAATGATATTTTTAAAGAGTATTTTGACCGTGGGTGGAAAATGAAAGACAGAGGATGTGGAATAAAGAGAGAAGCTAGGAGTGGGGGCAAAGCATTGTCCAAGAAAGAGATATTGATGGCTTGAAAGAGTCTGGCAGCAGTGGAGATGGTTTAAAGTGGTCAAATTGAGAATTTAAAAAAAATTGAGTGGACTAGTCTTGACTGATGGATTAAATGTTGATTGTGAGAGAAAGAGGTGAATGAAGGAGGATCGACTAGGATCTTTTTCAAGAGACGGAGAAGACTGGAGAGGAAATTTTGAGAGAAAACTTCAACAGTTCAGTTTTGAACATGTTACACTTAAGACTCCTATGAGCAATTTTTAAGATTGGGACCCTAGAGTCTGACTGCTCCACTACTTACTAGCTGGGAAAATGGCTTAATAGTTTTGTGTCTTATTTATATCTTGCAGTAAATATAATCATAATAATAGGTTGTTTTGAGGATATTAGTTAATCCATATAAAAATCTAAGAATAGTTTTCAGCGCATTGTAGGGACTTATTTTTATCTTCCATGTAGAAATGCAGACAGTGGTTATGAGTATGGAACACATGAGGAAGTCAGAATTAGAGCTATAGACAGGATGTGAAACCACAGGACTGGATCAGACCACATAAAATATGAGTACACAGAAGCAAAATAAAAGAGCCAAAGGCAGAGCCTGGTATATTATTCCAAGATTTTGAGGTTGGGAAGAGGAAAAAGAGTTAGCAAATGAGACTCAGAAAGAGCTGCCAGTGCAGTTGGAGGAAAACCAGGAGTGTGAGATGTTCTGGAAGCCAAGGAAAGTATTGCTCAAAGGAGGGAATGATCATTTTTATTGGATGGAGATTAATAAATGAACATTGGATTGAGCAAGATGGAAGTTGTTGGCAACTTGGTCATTCAGCCTTCAGTGGAATCATTGAAATGGAAACCTGAATAAAGTGACTCAAAGGCAGAATGAGTAAAAAGAAAGTAGAATCAATTGGAATCAATATTCCTTTAAAACTCTTGCTTTTTGTGGAGCAGATAAGTATGGTACGGAGTTGGAGGAAGATGGTGGTTAAGGGTGAATTTTTATTCAATGGGGAGACATATCACCAAGGTTGCCAAGTGACGGGAATGATCTCATTATAGACATTAAGGGAATTTTCCCAGTCTCCTTTGTACTGCAACAGCCTTGAAATGGAAAGAAGGCACATTTGGATAAAGGGAACATTATCTACTTACCTCCACATAGAAATGCTGCAGTTAACCATAAAGAGTAGAGCTAAGATTTTGATTACACCACTTTCCATAGTCTATTTGCGTGAACAAGAAAGAGGACCTTTGTTTTTAATGTAAAGAATGTGGGAGTGAAACCCATGGTACTACTGTTTTTCTTGACAAAGAGACAAATCGATCTTTCATTACTAAATGAAAGAATAATTTTATCCTTATTCAGGATAAAATAATATCTCAGAGTACATGGGATATGTATACTTCATATTACTAATACTGTTATTAGACCATAAATACTAAGTTTTTAGTATATAATAATAAGTAAGAAGTTGGCCCACCTGTCTGAGTTTCTCTACTCAGGTCCTCCAGTCTAGACAGATCCAGTCTTTCACTGTACCTTTATGCAGCTTGCTTTCTCCCAACTAAGTTCTATGTTCTTTATAAATGTGGCTGATAAATTTCCAGGACAATTGCAACTCAAGAGTGTACAACTATACATCTCCCCAATATCCTTTCCCTTTTTTTGTATAAAACTTATTCCAATGTATTTTTTAATGATTCCCTGACAACTAATCTCTTCCAAAACTGTTTCCAAGATTAGCATCAATCTGTTCTGACCATTTGTCTTTGCTCTATATGTTCTAATCATTTCCATTTGCAGTTGTAGGGACCTGAAATTGGCCACCCCAAGATATGTCTCTTTGGCATCAGGATTATTTGAGGCTGATTGCTTTGATAAACTGGGACAGGGAAGGAGGCTCTGAGGAATGGAACTTGCCCTTTGTTAGGACACTTACACTTGTGAGGTAAATCTCTATCTGTAAAAGGTGCCTCCTTCTCTGTACCAGCAAGAAGAAAGGAGGTGACCTTCTTTCTAGAAACTCTTAATCAATACCAAAGGCAAGGACTTAAAATCTGCATTTTATTGTGCTTCTCTGGTAACCTCCTGTAACTAACTTCCCTCCCCCTCCCAACGTTGGCATTTCTTTAAGGATTAAGCATCTTTCCTTAGGCTAGGAACTGATTGCTGCACTCACCTGTGACCACCCAGCTCAAGACAATAGACTTGCCTCCTGCTACGCCCTCTGAGATAGCAGACCACTACCTGCTGTGTCCATCAAGCACTGTGCTGACAGGGCAATCTTGTGACTATTGTGGGAGGGACATTTCAATCACATGTGAAACACCCTGTTTGGGGGTATATAACCACTCTGTGCACCCCACTTCTTCGGTGCCCTTTCTTCCTTTGGGAAGAAAGGCCCCGGGCCATGGTTCCTCATAAAGCTTTGTTTAATTTTCTCTTGCTATTCTGTCTCATGTGAATTTAATTCGTTCTCTGGCCAGACGAACCCACATTTGGGAAGAGGAAATGTCTTCCTCCCTTACACAGTGATAAATTTGATCATTTATATATGTTAGTGGGCTTTTAAGAGTTTTATGGTGTTTTCTTATAAATAATAATACAAAACCTCTCGAGAATAATTACTACTCTCAAAGAGCAGCATTCTCCCTATTATCATGACCACATTCATTCATTTGTTCAACAATTATTGAGCCCCTAGAATATTCACACTATTGTGAGAGCCCAATACAAAATAGAAAAAGCCTCAATCCTGGCCATCAGAGTTACTTGTCTAGTGGGAAAGAACACATTATACATTATGAGAGGAGAAAAAAAATGGGGATTTACATTATGAGAGTCAAAGAGGCATCAGGGAAAGAAGATTCTTTGAGAAAATTATCCTTACCTTAGTTTTGAGGAATTATAAGTATGCTAGATAACAAATCCAAAAAAGGGAAATAACTCTACATTAATTCTATTTAATTAATTTAATTAATTCTATATTCTACATCAGAGTTAATACACATCTGCACACAGAGGGACAGAGAAAGAGAGAGAGAGATGTGGGTGCATGTGTGTTTATTGAGAGCTGGAGAAGAGGAGAGTGGAAGAAGCTGGAGAGGATTTTCAGGAGGGATCTTATGTATGAAGCTGAGCTGTGTGCATCCCATCCTGAGTGCTGTGGGGGGATATCAAAGGATTTGAAGGAGAGGAGAAGTAGAGTCAGGTGTGCATCTCTGAAGGCAGCAGTGGAGGCTGGGCTGGGGGAGCATAGGCAGGCATCTGGCACGCTCTGGGCCTCCTCTAGTAAGCATGTAGGGTAACAGCCTACACTAAGGCCACAGGAGAGAACCAGGCATTGTCTATAAAACATGAAAGATCTATGTGACTCCTGGCCCCCAGGAGAGTAAAAACATGTTTTCTTCTTAAGAAAAAAGCAAACGAAGCCTCCCCTCTCTTTTCTTATAGGCTCTATTAGTTTCTTATTACTGTTAGAACTAACTATCACAAACAGTAGAGGTTACAGTCCTGGATGCCAGAAGTCTTGGATGGATGTTACAGGTGACAATCAAGGTGTCCACAGGGCTGCGTTTCCTCTGGAGGCTCTAGGGACAATTGTTCCCTTGCCTTTCCTAATGTTTGGAAGCCACCTGCACGCCTTGGCTCACGGTCTCTTCTCCCATCATCAAACTGCTGCTTCCATCATCGGATCTCCTCTCTCTAATTCTGACCCTCTAATCTCCCTTTTATAAGGACCCTGTGATTGCACTGGACCCACCCAGATAATCCATCTCAAAATACTTTATCGCATCTACAAAGTTTCTGTGACCATGTAAGGTAACATATTCACAGGTTCCAAGGCTTAAAATGGGAAATCTTTGGAGGTCCATTATTCTGGCCACAATACTGAATATCTGTGAATCATTGCCACCCCTACCCTAGCTGTGAAATAGGACTAAATTCTATACTTTTGCCTGTGTAGACCAGGCTGAGATCCTGCTAGAGTCTTTCCCTGCCCTTCTTTAGCCCTGTGATGTGCTCACTGACTGGTTTAGCATAAATAGATGGAAGAAAGAAGCTATTTTTGCTACAATAAAACGCTTTTACCTCCTTTGCCCACCTCCAAGGTAAATATGGGTTGCTGTGTCAGAATATGCTTGATATGAGAAGCTTTCAGTTATGCATATTAGACAAGTGAAAGATTGGGGGTCAAAGTGTGTTGGTCATCAAACAGGGTTTGTTTAAAGTATCCCCTAATTGGAGTATCACATGCTGATGGCTTGCAAGTAAAATTCATGCCAATAAGTTACAATAGATACCAGAAAATTATTCCTTTTTAATCTCATCTTTTTAAAAGTCTAATGTAAAGACTTTAAATTAAAGAAAATCTACAAGCTATTATTATTATTATTTTGGTGAGGAAGATTGTTGCTGAGCTAACATCTGTGCCAGTCTTCCTCTATTTTGTATGTGGGGCGCCACCACAGCATGGCTTGATGAGCAGTGTGTAGGTCCACACCCAAGATCTGAACCTGTGAACCCCGAGCCCCCAAAGTGGAATGCACGAACTTAACCACTATGCTGCCAGGTCAGTGCTCTAAAAATTATTATCATTGCCCAATCCTCTCAATAATGCAGGGGGAATATTTATGCTTTTATATTATCTTCACTTTCCAGCTAATATAATAGAGGAATTGAAAAATTAAGATTTTGCCAATTGCAAAACTTATGCAGAATCAGCACCAATAACATGCTGTGTTAACTAGTCCACTAATGTTCTGCTCTAATACTCGTGAATCATTTTTTCTTTTTTATTTAACCCTCTTCCCCTATAAAAATCATCTGGTCTAGAGGTTAATATTCGGCACTCTCACCACTGTGGCCTAGGTTTGTTTCCTGGTCAGGGAACCACACCTCCCGTCTGTCGGTTGTCCCACTGTGGTGGCTGTGTGTTGCTGTGATGCCGAAATCTATGCCACTGGGATTTCAAATGCCAGCAGGGTCACCCATGATGGACAGGTTTCAGCAGAACTTCCAGACTAAAACAGACTAGGAAAAAGGACCTGAACACCCGTTTCTGAAAAAATTGGTCACGAAAACCATATGAATAGCAGCAGAGCATTGTCTTATAGAGCATCGGAAGGTGAGAGTAAGGTGCAAAAAGACCAAACAGGGTTCCGCTCTGCTGGACACAGGGTCACTAGGACTCAGAATGGACTCCACGGCACTAACAGCCCTGCAAAAAGATTTCCTAACAGTACTGTCTGATTATGCTACGTTCCATCCTGACACATAATCAGAAAGGATTACTTGGACTTTCTTAACCATGAAAACAAACAAACACTGCTAGCAGTCCCCAAAGACCGTCTCAATTCTGCTGACAAAAAATCACAGATTTAGGTCTTAGCCTTTCAAAGCCGTTTCTCTCCCTGAGCTCATGTTTATCTGAAAATGAGTAGAGCTTGAACACGTTGGCTATGATAAATATGGAATATTTTGTAGGTGATATTGCAAGGCAGGTACACTTTATGATTTAGGTTTTATAGGCTGCCCTCTGGGGGGTCTTTCTATTTATTGAATAAAGAACTCAAACATTTAGGGGCATTATATATATATGTATATATATTTTTGCCTTCTATCAGCCTTGAGAGAGCAACAGACGTTTATCATTTTCACACATGCTGAATAAGAATATCAGGTTTATTTGTCGTATTTATCCTCTTGGTAAGCCTTCCCTGTAATATGCCTAGATGGATTGATTTTCAAGATACGCAGTATGTTTTTCTTATGTTGCTGCCCAGTGCTCAAGTAAATTAGATGCTAAAAATCAGGAAATGTACATCTGTCATTGGCTTTGAGAAGGATTTAAAGAATCTTTTCCTGGCAAATCATAATTGCTGATGACTGCTTATTTCATGCAAATTTTGACACATGTGCGACTATTAATGTGGCAAAGCCCTTAATGAAATCGTACAGCTGCTCCTGAAAGAGCAAAATCGCAAACAATATGATGCATCTGAACGGCCTATGTGGCCCCTTCAGTGACTGGAACTGACGCAGTTTCACAGAGGAGAAGCTGATCAAAACAAAATTGCGACATTTTATTAATTTTCATTTGGAATTCATTATGAATACTTTTAATCAGATAACTACAATTTTATATGTGTTTCACAAAGGTTTTATAATGCTTATCTCCCGAGGCTCTGATTTAATTAACAAACCTTTCCAGATTTCTATAGTTTTTGTGGTACTAAGATGAAATCAATACTAATTTCTCTGTTCTATTGTGCTTTCTGAAATTTATCTATAATTATGGTAGCTGCGCCTAAACTCGTCTGTGACTGTATCTTTATTGCATTGTTGATGTCATAGCACTAAAATAAAAAAGATTATGTGTGTGTGTGTTTTAAACTTATGTTAAACTCTGTCTTGGTTAGGATGTAAGGTTAGTTGACTGCTAAAGTAAAGACTAAATAACAGCCGTATACAGGTAGAAATGAGTCTCCCTCTCGGCAACGTGCAAACATAAGCAGTGTGAGGCAGTGTTTGCAGCTGCAGTTTTGGGGTTTAGGGTCTTTCTCTCTTGTTCTGCCAGCTTTAATGTGCAGCTTCCATTCTGCGGTTTACTGGCTTCTCTAGCAGTGTCAGCAGGAGAGAGAGGGACAACGTGGAGAGCACAAAGTCTTATTGTAAAAGTATGACCAGGAAGTTGTCATATCACTTCTCCCATCAACAAGAACTTAATCATATGACCACATTTAGCTGCAAGGGAGACTAGCAAATATGCTCTTTAGCACAAGCCCTTCTAGGATTAGAGTTTCTGCTACTGAAGGAAGGAGAGGAGGAGGGATGCTAGCATCCGGTCAGCAGCCTCTGCCTTACACTCTAACCTCACTGGGGGTGCTTTGAAAATTCCTGTGTGGAGGAGATTCACAGACAAGTAGCACGCCTATGGACGTGTCCTCCTTGCACAGAGGGGCTGTCTTAAGCAAAGGCTTCCTTTCTTATTTCCTTCCTTCCTTCCTCCCTTGCCCTCTCTCTTCCTCCAGCTCATCTCCTTCTGCCTTTCATTATTTTATCAGCTTCTGTGTGTCAGGTATTATCTTATGCACTCAACTACAAAATGCATTTTCTCTCTCACATAGTCGTATAGAGGAAAGCAATAGATTAGTACAATATGACGTATTTTCATAATATTAATTATAATATTTTAATTGTTTGACAATTGAATAATTTACTAAATAATTAATTATAATAATTGCAATATAATTTAATAATATTAATTGAAAAAATAATAGTTTAATAATACACATTTAATAATATGCAAGAGACAGAGAACTAAATCTTCCTAGGTAAGTCAGGAAAACATCACCAGGAGGTGACATTTGAAGTTGATCTTCAAAATGGGATATGCAGTGCTACATGCTGCTTGGCTCTGTTCCTTCCCTTTGTCTGGTTAAGCTCTAATCCTTCTCTAGATAGCTGAGTGCTAAAGTCTGGTATTATGAACACTAGTACTGCTCCCATTATTTCTAGTTTACCTCCTTCCAGACATGAATCAGGGTTGC
The DNA here is from genome assembly GCF_041296235.1 of Equus asinus. Taxonomy (NCBI): domain Eukaryota; kingdom Metazoa; phylum Chordata; class Mammalia; order Perissodactyla; family Equidae; genus Equus; species Equus asinus. The sequence goes on along the minus strand of NC_091808.1, from coordinate 26,434,186 downwards.
ACTCACCCTCCCAAATTTAGAAGTGGCAGTGTGACTTCCTTTGGCCAAAGGTACGTAAGCAGAACTGAGAAGTCTAACTTCTGAGCAGACGCCTTTATAAGCTGCTCTGTGAGTCTCCACCTCTCTGTTGTCCTTCTGTAGTGGCAGTGGACTCACAGTTTGACGTGGAGGTGACAGAGCTGAGCCACCACATGCAGGTCAGCCGTCCCGGATGAGCGCCCAGCCCTGGAGCATGCTCTCCAGAGAAATAAATTTTTGCTGCTTTAAGACACAGAGATATACAGGCTGTTTGTTAAGCAACATAATCTAACCCTCTCTAACTAATCTAAGGCCCAATCCTCCTGCCATCAGCTCTTCTCACGTGCCCTTTCATGCTCATCTTCTTTAGTCCAACAGTGAGGGGGTAGTGGTGATTTATGAGTAAGGGTAGAAAATTAGGAAATTGTAGATTTTCCTCAATAAAGGATATTCTGAATTATCTTTAGATAGTGAATGTCTTTACTAGATAAACATGGTGATTCCTATTTCTTTGCACAAGTCATTGGGGTTTATTTTATATTGGTAAATTTGGATGTATTTTCTTTACAAGAAACTGTTAAAACATATCATATCTATCCAATCAGAAGGCAAAATAGCTAACGTTCACTAACATTCATTCAAAACGTGATAAGCTTTAAAACATAGGACAGGAAAAAGGATGCAATTTTTGTTTTGCTAAAATAAACATTGCAATATGCCATTTAATGTTATCAATTCATAATAAAATCTATTTTGAGAGTTTAATGTCTCTGGCATTATTCACCCTATAAGACATAGTCTTCTCTTTCACTTGCATAGAGCGTAAGCTGTCAGGACACATCATTATTGAAACACGTACAACATTATAATTTTTAGCCTAGCAGAAACATATGTCAGGTAGGGGAACAATAGAGAGATGTGTGCTTGGTAACTGACCCTGAGAAACTGACTCTATGTTCATCCCCTCTGTTAGTGAGCGCTGAGAAATGCTTGGAGCTATTACCAGTTCCTTGTCCCCAGAACAAAATGCAAAGGGACTCTCAAAATCAGTCAGGACCAGTCAGGAGAATGTTTGGAAAAAAGAACAGACAGAAGGTTAAAGAGGCCCCAGGGGCTTCCCCAGGTCCAGATGTGTTGTGGGGTGCTCTGACAGACTTGAAGGCCGAGGACACTTGTCCTTCTAAGAGAGAGAATACAGCTTTATCTTTATAGTTGATTTTCAAAGCTAAACTCTTGTCTACTTTACTACATTGAAAGTGCTTCTGTCATTTGCTTGTGTCTGTTAGAGTCTTTCAATCAATTACCATCATCCTGCTGAAAACTACCCGCTGGGAAGTCTTATGTTACAACCAACGGCAAACACAGAACTGCATGGGTGCAAACTTGTCCTGTATTTAATCTTAGGCTTATTTACATAACAAGATGAAGTTATACTTTTTTAATACTTTTTTTTTCTTTGAGGAAGACTGGCCCTGCGCTAACATCCGTGCCCATCCTCCTCTACTTTATATGTTGGGCACCCGCCACAGCATGGCTTGACCAGTGGTGTGCAAGTCCACACCTGGGATCTGAACCGGCAAACCCTGGGCCACCAAAGCAGACATGCGAACTTAACGGCTGCGCCACCAGGCTGGCCATACTGTGAATTTAAACACATAAATGGTCTAGTCTATTTGGTAGAGAAATATTTGACTTAGAAAAGCAGAAATACAGATGTTCATCATTGTTATTGCTAGTATAACATGATCATGTTAACACAATTAAAAAGTAGAGCAGGATGAACCGCAAATCCACCAGCGGAAAGCATGCAAAGTCCAGCATGGCGGGAGATTCAGGGGGCTTGGTGGGAGGACGGGGTTAGGCAGAGGGCTTCACTTACTATAAGGTTTGATTTCTCAGGCTGGAATGAGGATAGGTACATGGGCTTTGTAATAATATTCTTTATACCATTTTGAGTGTCTGAAATTTTCCTAATAAGTAAAAGAAATCTCACACTCTCCTTCTCCCTTTTCCTATTTTATTTTCTAGATGTTTTAGGAGTTAAATAAAAAATCATGGACATAGTAAATCATTTTAAAAAATTGTTCCAATCATTCGTTTTTTTTGCTTTGAATTCGTTTCATGTCTTCAACAGCTTCTGAACCCATTTGATCGATTCTGATGTAAACGTATTATTATTATTTTGTTATTGCTGTTGTTAACTATCAAGAAAATTAGTTTACTTTGATATAGTGAAATTAAAAGACGCATTGTGACAGTAATACTGATAATGTAGACAAGAGTGTCCATTTTTTACTCTATATAGGTACTTGTGGAGAAAACAAGTGATTTGAGGTTTAAGGGCCTGAATTTTCTAAACAGCTGCACTAACCCGATGTTACTTTGTCCTTACAGGTCAATGCAGGAATAACACTGCTCAGGAAAGCATGGGGTTCCAATCTTCATTTCACTGCTTCATCTCTTCATCTGCTCTTATCAGCTGAGAAGCCATATAATAGGTTATGTTTTCCAATGACAGATAGATTACTTCAGTTAAATTTGTCCTGTGGGTTAAGATAAATGGGTCATGTTTTGAATATTTATGAAAAAACTGTGCAAAGAGTGATACTTTGTGTGTTTTTTTGTATTAAATTGTGATTTATAATGTCTTGTTATTAATATGGAAAAAAGGCCTATTATTTCCATCTAACTGAGTTTGTTTCTGAGGTGCAGCCTGACTGACTCTGTTTACATTTTCTGTACCCTCAAAGTATGTACAGATGGTCCTGTGTATCCTCGGTTCCGTGTCTGCGGATTCAACCGTCTGCGGATGCAAAGGCCCAGGTTGGTTGCATCTGTACTGAACACCTACAGGCACTTTTTTCCTTGTCATTATTCCCTAAACAATACAGCATAACGATTATTTACATAGCATTTACGTTGTATTAGGTATTATAAGTAATCTAGAGGTGATTTAAAGCATAAGGGAGGATGTGTGTGGGTTGTGTGTGAATGCTACCCCATTTTAGATCAGAGACTTGAGCACCTGTGGATTTGGGTACCTGTGGAGTTCCCGGAACCAATCCCCACAGATAGGAAAGGACAACTGTACCTCTCTAAATTCAGGGCTTTTTTGGAAAAGAAGAGTCTGAACTTGTCACAGAGCCACAAGACTTGTCAATTTTCAGGCCACTTCCCTGAGCTTATCTTGGTGCGAAGCATGCATATTTGCATGGTGACCTTTGCAAAACCAAACAAAAAAGGTGATTTGAGGGTCTTGTCCTAAACCAGGCTAATGAACTGATTATTCCCCAAAGCCTGTAGTCTGAATAACAATGAAGAGCGGAAAGGTCCGTTCAAATCCTGAGGGGTAAAGTAAATCCCTGAGGTAGACTTTTATTAAACCAATTTCATATTGCAATAAGTATTTAATTGTTTGTTACTGAACAGGCCAGTGCCAAGAGATCAAACTGTTTGCCACAAACAGATATTGTCAAGCCTTCAAATATGCTTCAATTTTTAATTATTTCTTTGTCTCTGAGCGATTGCTCTTTAAAGAGTCCTTTTTTATTGGTGGAGGGGAGGGAGTGATAAAGATTTTTCCAGAACATTTCTAGCAAAGAAAATTTGCAGATATTTTCATTTAAGCTTTATTTGTTCTCTAGGGCAAATTGGTTTGTAAACGAATCAAGAATATTTTTATTATTATTCTTTCCCCATATGTATAATTTCTATACAAGCATATGGTGTAATATTTCTAGATAGGTATCATTATAGCTAGTTGCCATGGAAATGATTTTAACAATATTCCAGTAGGTAAATCTTCCGTATCAGGGCAAATTCAAAAGAGAAGAGAAACGATTTACACTTCGAACTTTTAGATTCAATCAACACACTCAGGTTTTAAACTCATCTGTGCCTCCATGTTCAAGGCTGATGTCTGTGCCAGAGAGACTACTGTGTGATAAAGAGAACAAGATTTTACATGCTTGGTGGCTTGACGTTGATGTTGATTGATTGAATATTGTTGAGTAATGTTGTCATCAACTGATTCTTTTCACTTTATATTCCTGACTTTTTTTACATTCATTAGCTATATTAACAGTTGTATTAGCTGTTTTATTTATATATCAGTCCATCTGGCCTAGTTATAAAATTATCGATGAGTGTTTCACATAATTGATGTCTGCATTCCAAAACCATATTCTGTGCAAAATAAATAAATAAAAGATGAAAGCATTCATGGTTCCCGAGTGTTACATTTGTTTAGTATTAAAGGAGAGTGTGTGGAGGAAAGGACAATAGTATTGCTGCATTGATAGACTAACGTTCCTTTTAAAAATTCTGCTGGTACATAATCCCGTATTTCCCTGGTTTTGCTCCGACATTTCTCTGTGGTGTCTGGTCTGTGTTCTCTTAATCTGCATGTGCCTTCAATTACAACGCGCAATGAAATTCTCTCCTGGTCCTACTCTTTTTTTCAATTTGCACACTCTCATCTATTCCCCTTACCTCAGCTGACAGTACCACATATATATCACAACCTTCTCTTTCAAGTTTGAACTAATACCTTAAACTCTTTATAAGCTACTTCCAACTGATTCTATCTCTGGTACCCTCATGCACTAAAACAGGGCCCATTATGTTCTTTCTCAAAGTCTCTTCTTTTATTCTTTTTATGCTAATGAGATCAATACTTAACTAGTAAATTAGAAAATTGTATCTGCGTTTCCTTATCTACTCCTTCCCCTAGGACCTAATAAATCATCAAGTACTGTCTATTCAATCCAAGAAATATTTCCTGAATCTATGTTTTATTCTGCATTCCAATACCGCCAAGTTAATTTCCTTCTTCATTATTTCTGACTACATTATTTTAAGAATATTCTAATCAGTTTGTTATTTTAATCCATTCTTTGCAGTCAGAATTATGTTTATTTTAGATGGTTAGCATATCACTTTTTTTCTTTAAATACTACTTTAAAAAAAAAAAAGTCGATATGTCATTATGCCACTAATAATTCCCATTGAATCTCTGGTCAATGTGGAAAATTCCAAACTCTTTAGCACACTCAGACCACCTCACTTTACATCTCCAGACTCATTTCCTGTGACTTTTTCCACTTATCCTGTGCTGGTCACACTAGACAATGTAACTTCAACAAAGAATGCTTTCTCCACAAACTATTTCCCAACTGCACCCCATGGGCAGAATTGTTTTTTTGTTTTTTACTCAATGCTCCCATTGCCTTTTGGACAGAAATTAGTTAAGTGCTCTTGTCTAAATAAGGATTTAAGACTAACTTTCCCTTTCAACATAGCTTTATCTGCATACCACAAATTGTGACATGTTGCATTTTCATTATCTTTTAATAAAAATATTTTCAATCTTGTATTATGCTTTGCTTTTTGAGACATGGGTTCTGTAGAAGTTTGGAAATACATTACTTGACTGATAAATACTTGAGAATTGTTAGTTATCTCTTTTAGGGTTAATTTCTAGCTTAATTGCCCTGGAGTTAGGGAATTATTCTGAATAATTTCAGTCTTTGAAATTTTGTTCAGATATTTTTATGGACAATTCTGGTCAACATTACATGCACACTTGGGAAAAGCAGGCATTCCTACATCATTGGGTGTAGTGCTGTAGACTTTTCAGTTAGGCTATGTCAACTCACCATGTTGCATTTGTTCTTACACCCTTACTGATTGTTTAATCTGCTTGTCTCATCAGTTATAGGGAGATATGTATTAAAATAAGGCACTATGTTGTGTTTTTGCTAATTTGTCATTTTTTCTTTATATATATACATATGTATATATTTGTGTGTATATATATATGTGTGTGTGTGTATATATATATATATATATATATATTTTTTTTTTTTTTTTTTTGGTGAGGAGGATTGTCCCTGGGCTAATATCCCTTGCTAATCCTCTTCTTTTTGCTTGAGCTAAAATCTGTGCCAATCTTCCTCTTTTTGCTTGAGGATGATTGTCCCTGTGCTAACATCTGTGCCAATCTTCGTCTATTTTGTATGTGGGATTCCACCAAGCATGGCTTGAGGAGCAGTGTGTAGGTCCACACCCAGGATCCGAAACTTCAAACCTCGGGCCACTGAATCAGAGTGTGTGAAATTTACCGCTACACCACCAGGCCAGTCCCTCATTTATATGTTTTAACACTATATTAAATGGAACATACAAATTTAATTTTTAGAAACATTGCATGACTAAAAGCCAATTTATTCTTAATACAATTGTATTACACCATATCATATCATATCATACTATAGCAAAACCAGGTTTGTTTTCAAAGTGTATCTTTTTCTATTCTTTTACATTCAGGGTTTCTATGTCCTTATATTAAGGGATATGTCTTGAAAGCAGCATATAGCTGAGGGTCTTTTCTTTTTAATTGAGCCTGAAAAACTTTGAGTTTTAATTGGAATATTTATGCTGCTTACATTCACTATAATTATGAATATAGTGGCATATATTTACCATCTCACTATTTGTTCTTTATTTCTCCCATCTGTTTTAGCCTTTTATTTCTTTTCTTTTTGAGCCTTCATTTGAATTAATCAATTATTTTCATTTATCACAATTGTCCCCTCTCTTAGCTTGTTGGATTTACATGTTTTTAGTCTTCTTTAGCTATTAACCTAGAAATCACAGCTAATATTTTTGACATTATATTATAGCTCCACATTTACCATTTCCCAGATAATGCTAGACCTCAGAAGACTTTCCATCTTTTTAACTCTTCTTCCTTTAATGTTATTTTTGTCATGCCTTTAATTCTACCTGTAATCTCATAAGACATTATTTTGTTTTTATGGCCAATATTCATAAATTTATTCACATATTTATTCTTTCTATTGATCTTCATTTTTTTCCCACATTTCTGTTTTTCTGTATAGGTCTCTTTTCTTCTAAAGGGACTACATTCTCTTTGGTACTGCTTTTATTGTAGGTCTGCTAGATTAAATTATTTCATTGTTTTTGGAAATATCTACATTTTGCTTTTAGTTTTGAAGAATAAGTTTAGTGAGTATAGACAGCTAGATTAGCAGCTGTGTGTGTGTTTCCCCTCAACACTCAGAAGACATTTTCTAGTCTCTGGCTTCCATTGTTATGTGGAGAAATTAGCTATTAGTCTTATTGTTTTTACTTGAAGGTAAAGTTTTTTCTGTGATTGCTTTTAAGATTTTTTTTTAACTGTCTTTTAGTTTCAACAGTTTTAATATGATATGCCTAGCAATTTATTTTCATCTGGTTAGTTATAACTCAATTCTTTTTATTTCTCCTGCTTGCTGTTCTTAAATATTTTGAATCAGTAATTTTATGTCATTCCTATGTTTTGGGTTATTTTTGAGTACTGTCTGTCAAACATTATTTTTTGCTCAATTCTCTCTTCCTTCTCATATTCTGGAATTCCAATTCTTTGTATGTTAGAACTTTTCACCTATTTCCTTTTGCATTTTAAACTTTCTTTTTTATTTTTGCTATTATTTTTTTTTTCCTCCATGCTTCTGTTTTGATATTTTCTGCTGCTCTGTCTTGAAGTTCATTAACTCTCTCTCTTTGTGATATCAATTTTGGTGTTAAACCCTTCTGTTGAGTTTTTAATTCATTTTTTTTGGTAAGTTTCATTTTTAGAATGCGAATTTGATCTTTTAAATAGACTCCAGTTCCGTGGTGAAATTCTTAACATTGTTATTTATGTTACTGGACATTTTAATCATAGTTATTTTTGGAATTCATTGTTGATAACTTCAAAATCTGAATCACATGTGAGTCTGTCTCAATTTTATGTTTTTGCCCTGGTCTTTTTGTGTGTGCGTGCTTGGTAATTTTTTATCATATCCCAGACAGTATAAGAAAAATTTTAAAGGTTCTAGACAGTTTTATTTTTCTCAGGAGAGAAAGCCAGAGTTGGACAACTCTTGTAAAGACACTCACTTTGATTTACTATGGAATGAACTATCTGCATCTGGGTTTCAGATTTTGTAAGGGTGAATGCCTCTCATTCACCCTCACTTCTGGAAAGTTGCTGCCTTCCTAGGGTCTCAGGTGAATGCCTGAGTATTTATAGGTGCCCCTCTCACATGTAGGGTCCTGGACTTCAATTTTGTTCCTCCAAAACCGTAAGCTTGATCAAAGTTTTGTTGTGCTTTTCAGCCACTTTCTTCTCCTGTCCTTTTGCTTCTTAGGAATAAGCAAACATTTCTTTGAGAAAACTAGCACTGTCAAGCTCAATTCTCTTACCTCCTTTCTCTGAAAGGTCTTGGGTCCCCAAGTCCTAGCTGTCTTGGAAGTCCCAATTCCCTCAAACTGTGCGATTTCTGAAATCTATGCCAGCTTCTCTGCCTTTTATGTCTCCATAAATGCCTCACAGGAGCTGGGGGAGATGGGATGTTCAAAATACTTGGCTCCTTTCAATAAGCTTCCTTTCTCTGGGAGATGTTGATCTTGGAAGTCCTGGTGCTTCAGAAGCTCACTGACTTTTCTAGTTACTCTAGATAAAGGCATTAATTTTAAATAAGTTACAATGACATAATCAGGAGCTGAAGCCTAGATTTTGAATTTTATTCAGTGCTTTTCTTCTATCTGTTGAGATAACCATATAGTTTTATATATTAAATGTTAAAAATATGATAAAGTGCATTAATAGATTGTAATGGCAATATATTCTTGTATTCCTGAATTAGACCAAACTTACAATTCTTGTAAACCTGAATTAGACCAAATAGCTGGATTTGGTTTAGAATATTTCATTTAATTTTTCTTTCTTCTCTGGAAGAGTTTGCATAAAACCAGAATTATGTTTTCCCTTACTGTTTGTTAAAGCTGATTTGGGGAGGTAGATTTTAAACTGTGGATGTAATTTCTTTTCACGGCTGTCAGTTTATTCAGCATTTCCTCCCCAAAGCCTAGTTGTATATTTTAATTGTAAGTCCTTCTAGTTCTTCTAAGTGAGCTGCCACCACAGCATGGCTACTGACAGATGGGTGGTGTGGTTCCATGCCCGGGAACCAAACCCAGGCTGCCAAAGTGGAACATGCAAAACTTTAACTGCTAGGCATTCAGGGCTGGCTCTAAATAAATGATTATTGAATGAATATCTCCTTCCTTAAGATGGGATATCTTTAAAAAATTTTTATAATTTTTTTTTTTGAGGAAGATTAGCCCTGAGTTAACATTTGTGCCCATCTTCCTCTACTTTATATGTGGGATGCCTGCCACAGCATGGCTTGCTAGGCAGTGCATAGGTCCACACCTGGGATCCAAACTGGTGAACCTCAGGCTGCCGAAGTGGAACATGTGAACTTAACCACTGCACCACCGGGTCAGCCCCAACATGTGATACCTTTTTATGAATCTCTTGTTATACTTTAAATCATGACAGATTAATAATGAATGCCTGTATAGTTATATTCTGATAAATAGTGTCACTAATTTAGTCTTCCTAGCAACTTTCAGATAATCAGTAGACATTTAGTCTTCTATTCCTTCATTTTGGCAGGACTATTTTTTTATTATCAGTGATAATATTTTACGTGTCACAGATATCACTATTTTGTATCAGTGGATAATTATAATAAAATATATGAGTAATGATACATGTCAAAATAAAGCAAATCAAGAGTACAAAGTTAGTCATTAATCTATTCTCAGTTATTTTAATAAACCATGTTCTTTAAAAGAAACAATAATCTATGAAGCATTTTCCTGAGGTCCTTACAACTCTAATTAAGCATAGATAAAAAATATTTCTCAACAATAGAAAACATATACTCAGCTTCTACACGTAGAAGGGAGAAATTTAGTGGAAATATAAGCAAATAATTTATTATATAATATAATAGTTATATTCATAATTGAAAATTAAGAAAAGGAAAGAAAGCTTAGTATAGAAGATAGACTATATGTCATTATCAATGAGGTTCCTTTTTACAGTCTATTCCTTTAAATGGTTTGGGACATATTTCTTAACTTAGTTTTATTTCTCTCAATTATGAAGTTATAAAGATCTTCCCTGATGGAGAGAGATGCAGGAGACAACTAATGGAATTATTATGAAACAAATACTGAGACAGTGCACAAATGCTCAATGGAATATAAATCAAATTTAGATTCAGTTCCTGCCTAAATCCTATAAATTTGGGTGATTTTTAAAATGTCTGAAAGTCCTCTTTCTGTTGAGTCATATCAAGTTCTGTCATATCTGTTTTCCTGATCGATGTACCATGATTGTTGGTTCTCTCTAACTATGAAGTGACCATTTCTTTGAGGGGAAAAGGAAACTTTAGTGAATTATCATATCTGAAGTGGTGAGTAGAACTGATAATACAAAATGGTATGCTCAAGATTGCTAATTTATTTTAAAGAATGTTTGACGTTTTCTCTCTGCAGGTGAACGTTGAAAGTATTTCATCACTTCAACTAGACATAGAGATTCCTATTGTTCAAAAAATCTTTACTGAGCACTTGCTGTGTTCTTGGTCCATACCATAAGAAACAGCTAGTAACAAACAACTCCCACTCAAACAGATAAACAAACAATCCCATTTTGCCATTGAAACCCAGGCATATACAAGAAGGCATAGATGGTGGGCCCAAAAGAAAGTGACTTACAAGTGGAAACTAGGTCCTACAAGAGAAAAGTCACCAAAAATGAAAAATGGAAGAGGAGGTCTGTTATAATGAGTTAAATTGGTACAGAGAGTAAAATGCTTCAAGGGAATACTGGTTTTAGGTAAAGCATGACTTTTGGCAGGTGAAATCATTTGTGATTTGGGAAGCAAAATGTGGTACATCAAAGAGCAAAGAAAAGGTGCTCTCTTACTAGAGTCTGAACTATTTTAGGACCCTGAATTCCTCCCAACACCATCAACTGAGAATAACAATTCCTCCAGGGGAGGAAGCCAGCCCTTTCTTCCCAAACTTTGTATCACTTTGAAGACTGAAAACTTTAGTGTCCGGGGTAATAGGTCCTTAAATAAAACCAAGGTCAATGGAAGCGATGATGGTGGTTCTGAGTCAGGTCTTTAGCAAATGAATGTTTGTGTTGATTTGTGAATACAAATAAGATATCCCTTCCTGTAACATTGACAGACCTAGAGTGGACCATCAAGGAGGGCTAAGAACCTGTTATGCATATGAAGCCTAGGAACAATCATAATCTGGATATTAAGGTATAAGAGGCTTCAAATTCTATTAAAGCCAGGAGACATTCGAATTACATTTATAACATGCCAGACTTCCATCTTATCCCCGGTGAGAAATATCGTGCACAATGCTTGGTTATAAAATAATGCTCTGTGTGCAGTATTAAAATGTCCCTATAGCTATATCACAAGGATTTGGTTCAAAATGCTACACTCTATGTAAAGATCTGGAAGTGATATATTTAGCCTTGGCATTTGTGAGAAGATGCTGAGATGCATGGAGATGTTTGTTGAAGAAAATGACCATTCTTTCTGTTTTCCTTTATCCAAGAAAACACCAAGTGCTGTTAAAGTGATGAAATGCTCAACAAGATGTATATCAAACATGAAATTCTTGCTATTAGGGCCATGTAAAATTTGGTTAAGACTAGATTCTCATGCTGGTTTAAAATAAAAGTGAGGAAGCCAAACTTTATCTAAGATAAAGCCAGTCTCATCTACAAAATCGTGAACATTTCAAAGGCCAATTTTAAAGAAACACATTTTGCTCATCATTCTTTGACAAGATACTTCCATAGCACTGCTGGTTGTTTTGTTGATGGTTCCCTAAATAAGTCCCAAATAACATTCCTACTATTCCACATTTTCCACATAGGGTAGGGCATTATCTTACAAGTAAATTTCTACAAAATTGACAAATATGTGCAATTTTCCATTTAATTATTGCATCTATGCATTTTATTAATATAAGATTCTCTTACAAAGAGAGTGTAGAAGTTGAAGACTAGGATGTTATCATTTTTAAAATTTTTGAATATAAAAAGATAAAATCATATACAGAGGTAAAAGCAAAGATATCTACTCTTGCTCTAGTGAGCATTTCTGAACCTTGACATAATTGACGTTTTTGGCTAGATAGTCCCTTCCCCTTGGCAGGCTGGTTACCCTGTGCATTCTAGGATGTCTTGCAGCATCTTAGGTCTACCCATGAGGTCATAGCAGCACTCCTTCTCCATTTGTGATAAAACTGTCTCCAGATATTGTGAAATGTCCTCTGGGGGAAAATTGCCATTGAGAAATTAGAAAATTGGACTGAGAACCACGGCTCTACTCTTAACAGCCTTCCCCTACCTACCAATTTGCAATCCTCCGTGAAATGACCTTAATTAATTCTCTGAGTGTCCTTCTAGAAGTTCTTTATGTAAACACCTTTTTATTACATGAAAGCATGTTGTTCTTATCTTTGTTTGTGTCACTTAAAGATTTCTAGCACATTATAAAATTTGGGGGATTGTCATAATTTTTAATCTTCTGATAAACATTTGGATTGCTTCCAGCTTTTTGTTATTAAAAATGTCTTAAAATGAGTAACTTTATATATGCATCATTTCATATGTAGACATGTCATAGCAGGATAAATTCCAAGAAGTGGTGTTTAATTTGAAAGAGTGTATATATTTTTAATTTTGATGAATGTAGCCAAATTCCCCTGCAAATGTATCAATTGGTGTTCTCATCAAAAATGTAGTTTCACAAAAAATAGTGTTTTTAGATTATTACAAGTGTTGGTGATGTTTCGTAATTCTTGTTCTCCACTTTGCTTTGATGTCTGGTAGAAAAAGGTAGAAGATATTTAATTATAGTGCTGTCATATTCATATTGTAGTTCCTTTTATAAAAATTTTACTTGGAAACAAATTGTAGTAAAGGTTTCTGAAACTTTGTGAAGTAACTTGGAAAACAAGATTATTTTCAAAGAGACTGAAGAAAGTGATAAAGTTTAAAGTAACTCTGGAGATGTTGAGAAAATGCTCTTATACTCTACTAACCCAGTGAGAACAGGCAATCATCCAACTGGTCTTGAATATTATTTACTACCAGGACAGTTCAAGCAGGGAATTTCAAAGTCATAAACCTATTAAGCATTTCAACAGGCTTTCTTAAGCAAGTTTAGGACAGCAGAAACTTTGGTGAAGCAGGAAAAAACAACCTTAATCATGATTTCAATATGAACATAGACCTTGACAGGTAAAATCTCTGATACTTTTCACTTTTGGAAAAAGCCTTAATGAGTTATGGCAGTGTTAATCTACTGGAAGAGGTGATACACATTTCTTTTAATTTTCCCTTGTGTTTTTGAGTGTGATTATATATATGAACCCAGCTGGTTCGCATCTTCCTCCATTCCATGAGAATTCACTAATTATACAAACTGCTCATAGAAACGCTTTTCCCTTATTCATTTCAAATAGAAGAAGATCATCATGTAGGGGTATGAATCATGACTTCTTCCTTCTCATCACGAATTTTGGCTTCTTCCATATTTCTATAATTTGCCCAAACTTTCAACAAAGAAACCCTTATTGGAAGAACTAGCCAAAGACCTAATTTTGCTCAGGAATTGTGAGCTCATCAAGTATACTTATATGGCGCTCATTAATATCTAACGCTTCGCCTATTAGAATAAAAGCTATTCACTTTGTATTACAATTAAAATATGATTACTTTGGATATCTGAAAGGTTTATAATGCTAGACTTACTGGCACTCACCGCATCAAAGTATTCATTTTTGTGTCTGTAAAATTGAACGCAATTCTTTATAAATGATTATGCTCTTTCAGATATCTTCTCCCAGCCAAGACAACATTAAAGTCATCATGCAGTCAACAATAATGACATAAGAGAAGCTCTAGAACTATGAGCATGGCTAAGCACCTCTTATGTCTATAAATCTGAAACTACTTAGGAGGCTTTAAAATTTATGAGTACTGTAGGTATTATAAATTTTTATCAAGAGAGACCTTCAAAACTAAAGGTTTTATTCATGTTATGTGTGTTTCTTATGCAGCTTACGTGACTAAAACCAACTTTTTATATGAGCCCTGATTGCCAGAGAACAGCTTATTTGATAATCATCGGTCCTGGAAGCCATCAATGTGCCTAGTTCAAAACCAACTTGAATAGTTTAATAATCACTAACTAAATCACTTGCACAGCAGGGGGAAAGCAGCATTCTAGGAAGGTCTTCTCTACGTTCTTCGATGATTATCTCTTTTATTAGGTCTCTCCACGTCAATTCCCTTTGAGAATGTATTGTTGAAATGTGTTCCTTTTCTAGGAAAGTATGAACAAAGCAGAGTTAACTTGGTGAATTTAAAAGTTGACTTTTATTTAATAAACAAAACAATCTTGTGTGAATTTTGTTTTATGCATCCTGGTATATTTTGGCTAGATCCTATAGTTTCTTCATGGTATAGTTTATTTCTTCTCTTAGAAGACACAGCACTTCCCTGACCAGATTATACTTAGACTTAATGTTAATTTTTGATCTGGTGTCTAGAAAAGAAGGGAGATACTGAGGGAGTTCCCCCTTATCTACAATTTTCTTTCTGTGGCTTCAGTTACCTGTGGTCAACTACAGTCCAAGGATATTAAATGGAAAGTTGCAGAAATAAACAATTCATGTTTGGTTTTTTTTTTTTAAAGATTTTATGTTTTCCTTTTCCTCCCCAAAGCCCCCGGGTACATAGTTGTATATTCTTCGTTGTGGGTCCTTCTAGTTGTGGTATGTGGGACGCCACCTCAGCGTGGTTTGATGAGCAGTGCCATGTCCGCGCCCAGGATTCGAACCAACGAAACACTGGGCCGCCTGCAGCGGAGCGCGTGAACTTAACCACTCGGCCACAGGGCCAGCCCCATCAATTCATAAGTTTTAATTTGTGTGCTGTTCTGAGTAGCCTGATGCAATCTCATGCCGTCAAACTCTGTCCCTCCCAGGACGTGAAGGATCTCTTTGTGGATCCCCAATCACCAACATCATTTGCTCCTGACATCCAGCTATCGACATCATCATGGCTAGATGATCCTCCTTCTGACGTATCATATCATCAGAAGGTCAGTAGTAACCTAATGCTACATCACAGTGCCTGCGTCACTCCCCTCACATCATCTCATCATGTAGGCTTTTTATAATCTCACATCATCACGAGACGAATAAGGGTGAGTACGGTACATTAAGGTGTTTTGAGAGAGAGAGAGAGACCATGTTTACATAATTTTTATTACAATATATTGTTTTAATTGTTCCTTTTTATTATTAGTTATCATTGTTAATCTCTTATGTGCCTAATTTATAAATTAAACTTATAGATACATAGGTATCATAGGTATACATACATAAGTATGTATGTATAGCAAAAAACATAGTATATACAGGTTTTGGTACTATTTCTGGTTTTAGGCATCCACTGGGGGTCTTGGAACATATCACCCACGGATAAGGGGGGACTACTGTACTCTACATTATCTCCAAGCCAGAGATAGGAAGCACAAGATTTCAACCAGGAGGAGAATACTTCCACAGATCCAAGGGTTCAGGGAAATCTGGGAATTCAAAAACCCAAATGCCCCATCTTATGTCTCTGGATCCCACTCCTTCACAATCAGGGCGCTCCTTCAAGATATAGTCCTATCACAGCAGACTTGGTAGGGTTGAGAATTTTACCTTCTCTGGAGCTCTGCTATTTTTTATGTCGATCCTTGGCCTGATCCTCAGCTTTTTGTGGCTTCTGGATGCAGTGCATGATAGTCTATTTATGTACTGCCACATTTATCCTTTCTCAGTTTTGGTATTTATCCTTAAAATGATGATTAATCAACCTCAGCCTTTCATTGTCTTTATCTAGTGTATCCAGCGCTCAGAGAAGGAACATCTAAATTCATAGTTCTTATAAATGTTATTTCCCCTAGAGCTGTCAAACGCCTGAGATATTGTACCTTCCATTATTTGGCCTCTCACTGCTATGTTATGCCAGTTAACCACAAGTGAAAGATGTAATAGTTGCAATGCTACCTTTGCAAGGGGCTGTCTATGCTCCACCTTCCACCAGCAACGGGGTCCTAACTGTCAGCCAGGCAGCAGGTGATTCAACCTCAAAATCCTTTTGAGAATCTGCACCCTAGGATTGCCCCCAGCACCAACTGTCATTAGTTGGGTTTCTGGGGAAACAGAGTCTGAGTTAGAGATTTGCACACCCCAGTGTTTTGGGGCTGGCCTATTGGCACAATGGTTAAGTTCATGTGCTGTGCTTCTGCGGCCCCAGGTTCACAGCTTCAGATCCTGGGTGTGGACCTACACACCACTTGTCAAGCTGTGCTGTGGCAGTGCCCCACATACAAAACAGAGGAAGATTGCCACAGATGTTAGCTCAGGACTGGTCTTCCTTAAGCAAAAAGAGAAGGATTGGCAACAGACGTTAGCTCAGGACTAATTTTCTCACCAAAAAAAAAAGTGTTTTTAGGAATAACACTTGTAACAAAGTGAGGGAATAAGGATTGGGCAGAGGAATAAATTAAACCATTAAATAGTGTTAACAGAGAACTCAGCTGATCACATTGGGAGCTGTGATGCTGAGATCTCTCTCTCACATGTATAAACACACACATGCTCAATTATATTTATGTTCTTAAACTTACTCTCTTGCCAAGAGAAAAAATACGAAATCAGAGTCAGATTGACCTACCATTAGATGACTGCCTTTGTCCAAGTCTGCTTTTTCTCTGAGTTAACTTTTTTCATTTGAAAACTGAGGTGTATCTCTCATGGGGTAATTGTCAGAAATTGGTGAGATAATGTAAAACATTTGCCCAGAATTGGATCTAGTACATAATAATTGGTCTTAAACATATTAGCTTCTTCCCCCACGCTTTCCTCATTTTGGTTCTATTTCTCTGGTCTAGAGGTTATTTCATGTTTACAGTTATTTCTATGCTAGTTTTGGTAAAGAATGTATATTTGACAGCTATCAAATTATATAGCTTTCATTAGCAATATAAGCTGCAATGAGAATTAGGTTTTCTGAAGAACACAAGTCGGTAGCTAAATCTAGGAAGTCTGTAATTATAACAGCTCTTACCTATCATCTGATGAAAAGGCAACGAGGTATGCACTTTAAGTGAATAACAGAGAGGAACATGATCACATCTCAAATGTACTGAAAATGTCTATACAGAATGACTATTGTTTTATGCCCAGCAAAAGTCCCTTACTTTCTAATTCCCGAACACTTTTTCCTATGGCAAATCTATGTGGTACAATTTGAGAGGTCGTCTCACAGCCTCCGTCTTCCCCTTTACTCCCTTTACAACAGTAGACATGTAGTCCAGGCACGGGCAATAGATACACCTTTCCGAAGTGATTGGTTGAAGGATGATCCAGAGCAGGACCAATCAGAAATTTCCCTAAGATTTATGATACTAAAAGAGAAGATAT
Source organism: Equus asinus (assembly GCF_041296235.1). Taxonomy (NCBI): domain Eukaryota; kingdom Metazoa; phylum Chordata; class Mammalia; order Perissodactyla; family Equidae; genus Equus; species Equus asinus. The sequence goes on along the minus strand of NC_091808.1, from coordinate 26,416,744 downwards.
CTCTCATTCTTTGGCTCACCAAGCAATAGAAATAGAGACTTGGGGCCTGTCAGCTATCATCTTTCCTGCTATGTGGAAAAACAAGCCTTCTCTGGAAGGAAACTTACATAGAGAAGAAAGCATCCTTTCTGGGATGGAAAAAGACCCAGAAAACAACACTAAAAACTCTGGATCTAGCTGTGTCCTAAACCAGATCTGTCAGTGTGCTTTTTAATTGCATGAGCTAAATGCCCCTCCTTTTAAAAACTATTATGATGGGTTTCTATTACTTTCAACCCAAATGATAAAGCATGTATAAAATCATTATTTATTATTTTTGAACATAGATATATTGGAGAATTTCATTTCTGATTGCAAATATTCTGTACTATATCTTCATTGCCTAGAATTATGCCTAGCATAGCATAGGCATTCACTAAGCATTAGTGGAGTGAGTTATGTTATTCACAGGCATAAAGTTAAACTTCAAAATGTGTAAAACAATAATGTTAATGGAGGAGAAAGATGCGTGTGTTGTGTGTGCGCATGCGCATATATTCACTGGGGGCAAAAGAAAGAAAAATGTTTAAAATATGATTGCTTTGTTCTAATTCTGGCTCTGCCAATGTTTTTTTTTAAAGATTTTATTTTTTTTCTTTTTCTCCCCAAAGGCCCCCGGTACATAGTTGTATCTACTTAGTTGTGGGTCCTTCTAGTTGTGGCATGTGGGATGCCGCCTCAGAGTGGCTCGACCGGTGCCAAGTCCGCGCCCAGGATTCGAACCAACAAAACACTGCGTCGCCTGCAGAGGAGCGCAAGAAAACCACTCCACCACAGGGCCAGCCCCTCTGCCAATGTTTTTGACAAAGAATAGTATCTTGAATTCTCAGTTTTCACATTTTATCAAGAATAGTTGTTTCTGATATACTTGCCTAAATTATGTCGATAGTGTTAAATTAAAATACTTTCTAGTTTCATAAGTGTCCATTTTTAATTGAGAAATGTTGAAATAACTCTTAAAAATTAGAAGTCATATAATAGTTTAGGAGATAGTGCAAAATGCCATGGGAAATAAGTGAGAATCATGTTAGCTGGCATCTCCAAAGACATTATCAAGGCACTTGAAGAATGAAAATAGAAGTCATTCTGTAGAATAGCTTAATAGAGAGGAAGATTCATTTTCTGTTGATAGTTCTATGTTCTGTATCTGTAAAATGGAGATTTTACTCACTTAAAGACGTTTTGTTAGTCAATTAATATAATTACATATTGCACATACAAACGATTTCAGAAGCAACTCAATGCTTTAAAGACTAAATAAATGTTTTGAAAAACATTCAAATATGAGTCCCACTTGAAAAAGTGCATTTAGTGCACTCACTCCAAAAAAATATATACTTTTAAGTAACTTTATTAGGAAAAGCAATTGATGACTTTCCAGCTCATTCAGAAAACTTTAAGGAAACATGACAATAATTTGATGGAGAAAAGTCTTGCCACACAGTGAACTTAAGCATTGAAGACTGGGATAGAATTCACAAACTTGGTAACTGAATCTGTGGAATTCGTGGGTCATCGACAAAGTTAGCATTCCTCTTATTTTTCTTTTAGTCTTTTTCTTTTTGCCTTTTTTATTTGGCCTCCCAAAAGGACTTTAATTTTCAAATAAGGAATGATTGATATAATAACACCTCAAATTTTCAGATCCATCTTAGATCTTCTCATTAATTCTTTTTTGGCCTTAAGCAGAAACATAAATATTTTCTGAACTTCAGATTCTCTTCTGCTTTAGTAAAAATCATGAGAGCTTTTGAATGTGTTAGGATAACCTACCTCGAGGTGATATTACTTAAATCTAATTGTTGCTTAGTAAACTCTTAAAATTTAGTTTTAAGTTACTGTAAGAATTTGGACTTATATTTTATTGAAAACCAAATAGTGATATGATCATTTGATAATATTGAAATTGGAGCTTAATTCTTATGCATATATCAAATGTGCTAATATAGTTCATTGTACCCAACATAAGTGAGACAAAGAAAAGAGTTTCCATCAAAGAAATAAAGAATTGACATAATTATGTAACTTAAGAATTGGATACTGGTTAGTTTCAACATCTTTAAGAGAAGATAGTCAGCAGTTAAGAATTAATTTTTGTTTTGTTTTATTTTTCTGGCTATTCCTATCCATGCAATCACTTCTAATAATTAACTCAAACTGATAGCCCAATTTCCTAGAATTTAAAAAAAAAAAAGTGCTGTCTCAAAGTAGGAAATTTATTTTGTTTTCACTTAATTTAGAGTCCAATGTGTGATATTTTTGTTTTTGGGAAATCTAGAAAAACAACATAAACTAATGATATTTTACCCAAGAATTTTGTTCTCCTCTCCCCAAATGAAATATTTGCACCAGTATTCATCTCAATATATGATTCCACATTTCACTCAGTAATTTATTTCCTCCCAACTTTTCAGTTGAGGTCATCCACCAGAATGTAGTAATAATATTCTTTTTTTTTCATAAAAGCAATTGTTTCCAGTTCCTGATTATATCAAAATCTCATTTTTTGAATGCTTGTAGCACTAATTAATAACATGGTAAACAATAAAAATTCAGCTGTGTCACTCAGTTCCTAGATTGTTTTGAGAATAACTAAATCCATTATGCCTTTAGAAATAATATATTTAAGTAAACAAGCCTGCATTTGATTCCAGAGTTGGACCAATGAGTTTTAATATGAAATGCTGCAATATAATTCCTTTAGGAAATTTCTGATTATTATCTTTAGCTGTAATTACTGGGAAACAAATAATAATTTTGCAACCTCAATAAAGTAGACTAACTTTATAAGTTCCCATTTCTTCATAAAAATTGGCTTTGAAAGACGTTAGTTATAGAATATTACACTAGACATAGTGAAGCAGCTTGAAAATTTTACCTTGATTATCTGTTGGGACACTGTTTTGTTTGTTGTATTTACAATGACCATGGTCTGGAAGTACACAAGGATGACTTGAACTTCCAATAATCTCACTGTCCCCATAAACTACTGATTATTCTGGAAATACTTGTCCTACTTAGTTTAGATTTCTAAATATCTTTCTCTGCATCTCTGAGTGGCATGTCTAATGCCATTGTTCACACCCAACTCTAAGTTGCAGTGGACACCAGATATTTGCTCTAAAAAATTTGCTTCACTGATATGCACTGCATTCGTTATCTTTGTGGTTGAACATTTTCGTTCTTTGATTCTTCTCATGTCTGATACCACTAACCTAATTACCTGTTAGCTACCTTCCAGGCTTTGGAGTCTCACCCTGTTTCTTGACTTCTGATTTTTTCTAAGCCCTATACATACCATAAATTCTTTGGTGATGATGCCCTTCTTTGGAATAACTCCTGGACCCAGGTACTGTTCTTGTAGGTAGCTCTTACCCAGTTTCTTCTTTGGACTTATCTTGAGCATCTATGATTGAAAAATCAGAATTAGAAAGAATTTTACTAAAAGGATAAAAGCGTGAAAATGACATAAAGCCATAGTCTGAAGTAATATTGTAACTATCCATGAAAATTCATACATGTCTGCTTTGATATCAAGAAATATGAGACCTGAGGTGACCTGTCTGGAATGCAGGTTAAAATTTAAAAAAAAAAAGGGAGATACAATAAAAGAGGAACACTCTGGACCAGGATGAAAACAGAAACATTAAGACATATACTCATTGCCAAAACTACATCAAAATCCTAAGAGGGAAAAACTGGTGCTTAGTTCCACAACCACGCTCTAGTTATATGTAAATATTTTTAAAATATATTGGTGCATTTATAATTTATGATATTTTAATAAACTATATATAATAATCATTACATAGTGTAACTTTAGTCTTTTTAACTAAATTTTAGTTTTGCTTAAAAAGTCACTATTTATAAAGGTCTTATTTTGGTATTATGAAGGAGAAATTCTAGAACAGGGACTTATAACCAACATTTGCCTTTGTTGTTCTCTTTTCTTCTTTGGGAAATACAAGTTAAGCATAGCTCTTAAATCAAGATTATCTAGTGTGATGGGATAAGCTGAGAGCATGGGCAAACTTCAAAGGAGAGTTAATCTCTAAGGTTCCCATTTCTGGAGAAGAGTAAATTGGTATAACCTTCCTTGTATAAGTCAGTAATCTATGATGCGGGGAAAACACATTTGTGGGGCTAACATTGAAGCAGTATACTCTGCTACTCTGAGTGACAGTATCTCTGTCACCCAAATTGTTAATATTTTTGGATATCACCCATATGATCCAAAAAATCCACTTCTTAGTATAAGTTTTAACTGAGTCTCGCATATATAATTTCTCATCCCCCCTCGACTTTTAGTTGAGATCATTACCAGAATGCAGTAATAATATTTTTTTTTATCCTAGAAGCATTTATTTCTAGTTGCTGATTGTATCAAAACCTCATTTTTGAATGCCAGTAGCAGTCATATATATATATGAGGACATGTATTAAGGACATATTAAGAGGCATAAGAAGGGAAAATTTTGATGGGAGCAATTATCTTGCACCAATTTTCATTGGAAACTGAAACATCCAGCCACCAACCGCTGCCTCCAAGAGCTACTATAAGTGCAGGCTGGCTGGCTGGGCCTCTGCTCCAGGTAAAGCTTTACTGTAGTGTTTCTAGCATCCAGCCTTTAGGCATGTAGCCTGAGAGCTCGTGGTATCAGTCCTTCCAGATGCGATTACGCTCTGAGGAACAGATGCACAGTGGTTAATCTCACAAAGAAGAGGATGGATAAACCGGAAAGGCAATTTATACACTCACAGTGACAGAGATATCTGACAGGATAAACAGCAGCTGCCATTTCCTTGGACTCTTCCTTCTAATGGGTAAATCAACCCAAGGCAACCAAATCAGGGAACAGCAGGCTCATCTGTGTGCTCTGGACTAAAACAAAAAGTCACTTATTTTAAGGATACTACAATATATGACTCATAACTTGAATTTATTTTTTCTGCTTGAAAGATATTTTTACCCAAATACCTGATGATAGTCTTTAAAATTTGCCCTCCTTTCCCTTTTCTGAGCTATAGAAACAGGTACATATTCTACTGTTTGTTTATCTTTAAAATTAAAATAAGTGCTAAGTCATATAGACAATTTTCCTTCTTTTTTAACTGCTTAAACTTACTTTGAATACGTTTGGATATATTTGAAAATATCCCGTTTTGTTTTTGTTTTTGTTTTTTGATGTACACCTGATCTCAGGATAAACCTTTGTCAACTTGGCTATGTTTGGGAGCAATTTTTATGCCCATTCAAGATTCATTCAATAAACTTACATTGCCTGCCATAATAGGCATTGGAAAAGTCAAAAATAGCCCGTTCTGCCTTTCCAAGCATTAACAGTTCAGAGAAAAGAAGGGTAAGCAAACAAACATTTCAAATTTCCAATGATAATTGCTATAGTCTTTAAAGCACAAGAGGAAAAAACAAAAGCATTTAGACTTAGAAAAAGATTTTTAAAGAATGAGGAATTTGAGCTGACCTAAAGAGGAGCAGGCATAGACTGACTATCAAAAGGAATGTTCTTCAGGTAGTAGGAGAGAGAATGCGCACAGGAACAGATTCTTGATTTATGAGAAGACTTAGCTCCCTTGACTGGAATTTGGAAATATCCCGATCTCAGCGGCACCTCAATTGTAAACCTCTTAAGTAAAGCTGTTTGTTGAGATGAGGAATGCCATCTTTCATACTGTTAACTTTAATATCAGAGGATGAGTTTTTTCTCAGCTGTGTAACATAATTCTGAAAGTTTACCTTATTTGGAGTCCTAATCTATAGTGGAAGCACTATAACCAGAGTAGCTCATATCTGAATCTCACTGGCTAATTGGGGAGTTTGATATAATTTGAATTCCTACTTTATTGCTCTATCAAAGCAAATTCTGTATCGCTGGTAACATTGGCCTTCAGGCTATGAGAGCTAGAAAAACCCGTCATTGATTTATTTGGTGTTGAGTATGCATATTTTAAATTTTAATAAAAATGCCACATTTCTACTATTTCAAAATCATTCATAACTTGGGTCAGGGTATTACTAATTTTATGCTTTCCAACACTTTAACGTTTAGCCACATACACCTTGCCCCTTCCTTCTTCTCTACTTGCCAACTTCAACAGCAAAGCTGCATTCTATCATTAGCCTTTTACTCAAAGTGAAAATGCAACTTTTAGAAAAACGTATAAATTTGTATGATGAAAAGACATTTTATACTTGAACCTATACCATTCTGCTGCATTCTAAATATTACCGTCAGAAATTGGTGAAAAAGAAGAATTATACCCCTTTAGCAGGAAGGGCCTTTCTAAATCAAGTAGTGTCTTGCCCAGGTCAAAAAGCAGGAAACGGTGTTAAAGGCTCAGACCAGCATTCTTTGAGAAGTGCTTGCCCCCAATATTTTGCAAAAAACTCAGAGAGCTTAGTGTCACACCAGAGAGTTTGGCTTAAGGACTGTGTTTGTACTATCATTTACTCCACTTTTTCTCTTCTGTTGTCAAGAAAATTCTTATCTGAGAAAGTTTTAACAAGGCCAAGAATCTGGGTAATTTGAATTGAACTGTCTGGACCACGGTTATGCTCACCTAGCACCTGTGTAACACAGATTCTCCTGCCTCTTTTGAGCATCACCAAATGTCATGCTTATTTAATCACTTAAAACAAGTGAACTGATTGACTTATGCTTTCTACCCAGGTCCTACTCTACCCGCTTTCCTTCCTGCCTGCCAGTCCTTTCCTCTCTCTGTTCATCCTTGCTCTACCTCAAGACCCAGGGGATATTGCATCTCCTTAACGCAAACTTCTGCAATTATCAGGATGAACTTTTCTCTCCTTTATTCTATCATACAATTTTGTTAATTCTTTAATAAAACACATATCAAAGTCCGATTTTTAGTACAGCTAGTTGATTTCTTTAAATTTCCCAATAATATGAATTTCTGGAAGACAGTGGCTTCTGTTCACATCCTAGTTTGCTCAGAAACTTGAACGAAGCCTTGCACATAGCAAACAGTAAATAAATACTTGAGGAAAAGTAGAATGAGATGAATAAGAACTCTGATTTGGAATCCAGCCAGACCTAAGTTTCATTCCTGATCGTTCTACCTACCAACCGGAAGATATTGGCCAGTTTCTTAACCTCCTCATTTAGGGTGAAAATTGTTCCTGGGGACATTAATAGCTATCTCACAGATGTGTTATGGTCATTAACTGAGATAATGTTGGTTGAACAATTACTGAAGTACTTGACACACAGCTAGTTCTCTACAAATATTAACTATAGCGCTGTAGTTTGAAATTTGATATTTGGATGAATTGGATTGAAAAAGAAATGCAGCCAGTCTAGATCATACTTTTTAAAGACTTTGAATATTGATGATTTCTGAATAAAAGCACTATCTTTGTATAAAATTATGTTTTTGTCTAGTAATGAAGATATATTCTAAGAAAATATTTCTGTGTGTCATTTTACAATTATTATCAGTACTAAAAGGCTCAGGGGAAACTAATTTACATACTAAATTAGGAAGTTACCAATGGGAACCATCTAGAGTCTTGTCCACATGAAGACTCAGTGGCTATTCTGAGTTATTCTGAGTGAAATGGTGCTCAATTATCTGGCCCTAGACATGAGATTTAAAACTTCTGAAGGAAAAAATCAAGAAAAAGGATGCCCTAACCTCTGAATGCTCAACAAGGGTGGGAAAGACTGCCAAAGGAATCTGGTTCAGAATCAGCATGTCATAGAGATAAGATGTAGTAAGTAGAATACATTCCAAATGGTTCTGAAGACCTGCAGCTCCATAGAGAGAACACTGCACAGCCACCATGGTGAGAGAGAAAGGGCAGAGAAGCAGCCAGTGGAGAAGCTTGTGTCAGGGCAGAGGCAATGGGGAATGCAGGGACAGTAGTGAGTTCAGTAGAAATAGCAGCTGTTGAATGAGAACATTATGAAAACATACTTTGTCCTTTTCATTCCCCCACCTCCACTCTCTCCAATACATTAATAAGAACGGACATAATAATAATGATAATGATAATACCTAACACTTATGGAGCACTCATCATGCTCCAAACATAATTCTAGACCCTCAACTAAGCCTCACCTCAGGTAATCCTTGCCGTAATCCTATGAAATAAACTATGTAATGATCCCCATTTTATAGGCATGGAAACTGGGGCATAGAGATGGTAAATAACTTGCTAAATGTCACACAGCCATTTAGTGACAGAGTTGGCATTCCAACCAAGTACAGACTGGCTCCTGACTACCATATTTATATCACTTTAAGAAAAGAATATCCTGGACCAAAGGAAGAGTGGAAGGAAGGAAGGTAGATAAAGAGAAGGGGAATCTGTAGGCCTTGTGTCTTGAGAAAGAGAAGTGAGACAACGCAATGACAACTCCTGTGGGCAAGTGACCCAGAGATACTGGATTCCATTATGGATGTCTCCATTAAGGACCAAATAAGTTCCCTCTCTACCAATACCTTAATGCTGTGTAAAAAATACTTTGTACGCTGAGACTTAGATGCTACTTTTTTGGGGACATTATTTTTCTGAAACCCCACGGTGCTTGAAATGGGAAAGTAGTTCAAACATAGGAAGTAAAATCTACTTATTGCCTATCTGAGTTTGTGGACCAAGACTTATTCATTTTCTCCTCAAATCAGCAATATGAGGCACATTTAGTAAATTAGCAAACTAAGTCACAGAAAGGTTAAATGGCTTAGCTAAGGCCCTTTAATCCTGTTCTGTACCCTTTGTTATACTTGTCCAAGATGATGTGGGAGAGATTTCCAAAACTAGTGCTTGAAGGGTCTCTACTTTTTCAACTTAAAATTTTTAATTTAACATTTTTATCTGGTAAAAATTATCACATATATTTGTCATAGAGTATTTGGAAAATACAGAAAGATGTAAAAATTATTACCTATAATTTTTTCGCTTTGATCCTAAACATTTTGAAAATTATGTTAAATTTTCATCCATTCTTTTTCTGTTTCTGTATGAATGTGAGTGATTTTTTTTTCCTGAGGAAGTGCCGCCCTGAGTTAACATCTGTTGCATATCTTCCACTTTTTGTTTGAGGAAGATTCACCCTCAGCTAACATCTGTGCCAATCTTCCTCTATTTTGTATGTGGATTGCCACCACAGGATGGCCGCTGACAAGTGGTGCAGGTGTGCATCCAGGAACTGAACCCAGGCTGCTGAAGCAGAGCAGGCTGAACTTACGGCTGGCCCCTGAATGTGAGTGATTTGATAACTTGTAGATAAATTTTTGAAAATTTGGTTTTTTGCCCCAATATGTTGTGAGTATATTCCTATAACCTTAAATAATCTTTAGATACATACTTCAGAGTGTTACATTATATGAGAAAAACTATGTTTAATAAATCTCCTATTCCTATATATTTAGTTATTTCTATTTAGACTGTTGCAACAATCAAAACCTTAAGTGCATAGCTTTTAGTGAATTCTTGCTTGTTTCTCTAGGAAAAAAAACTTAGAAGTTGAGTTATTGGATCAAGGGTCTAAGCATATGTAAGATTCTTGATAGATGTCGTCAAATTGCCCTTCAAATAAGCTGTCCTAACTTCCATTGAGTAGCTTTGTATGAATTTTAAAAAACATTTAAACAAACGAGAAGTCCTATTCTGGCCTCATTGAAAAACAGGTGTGAGGTTTGCTATTACATTTTATTCTCAAAGCTCTTAAAAATCATAGCACAGCTAACAAACTAATTTGAATAGGTACTACATGGTTCAGTCAGTAAGCAAAGATTTTGCTTTATTCTCTAGATTTTAAACCTCTTGGGGCTATCTTTGGAGGGCAAAGGTGTCTTTCGTTTTTGTTTTTGTTTCTGGTTCCTACTCTTAAACTCTGTGTTTTCACCTGGCTACCTGAAATGGCCTGAATTTAAAAATGCATGAATAGCCCTTTAGGGTATCTGTAAGAAAATGCAGCAAAGCAATTTAAATGCTCTGCGTTATACAATACAAAATATATATAATGGCTTATTTATGGCCTATTTTGTTTTTCAAAACACTTTGATACATATGATCCTAATTGAAAGAACTAGGGAAGGGTCATAAACCTGCAAATTTAATCTAGCATTTATCTTTGCATTAAGGGTAAGGACTGACTTTCCAAACACACAGCTGTAATGATAAGCTGGTGATGTTAAGGAGTTCCCATCCAGCTTCTCCATCCTAAATGATTTCAAGATGTTCTTTCTGAGGAATTTTGGGGTTTCCTCAGGAAACGACATGCAGCAATCTGCTAGTTATCTCTGACTCTGACAATGGTGGGCCTGTTTTCCGGAGCACAGTTAGAGGTGATGTGACCAAGGGCGAGGCATGATTTCCCTGTAAAGTTGACCTTTAAAAAGGAAAGCACGAAAACTTGTTTAGGTCGTAAAATGAGAGAAAACAACACGAACTTCTAGACATTATCTCCAAATCAAAAGCTGTTTTTGTTCTCAAAATTCCAGGGGAACTTGTTTTAAATTTCATCACATAATTTGCAAATGTTTTTCATCCTAGCAGGCGGTATTTTCATTTAGATTCAGGCTTTCATGTTTGCTTGTTGATTGTCAGGTTGTAGAGCCTCGTTTTCTTTTCTCTTCAATTCTTTGTGTTACAACTACTTAAAGTTAGTTATGAACAATCTGAATTTAACCACAATCAAATAATAAATCCACAAACTATAATAATATTCTTCTTGATTTTTCATAAGTTTAGCTGTCGTTTAGTATAAAATGGACACCATGAATACAACAGTTCTAAGAGAAATAATTATTCTTCCTTAATCACAAGCAAAATGAGACTTACTGTTCAAAATTTGCTTCAAAATACAAATGTAGTAAACGATAGAGATGAGATGTACCTCTCTGTCTACATATTGCAAAGTCTGGAGTCTTTACTACAGCAACAGATGTTACATAAAAGTGTTGTTTTGTAAGCTAACCACACATGACAACTCTGCAAGTCTCCCAATGACCACACATGAAAAACCAGGACGAGGCCAAGCAGGACTGTGCACAGAGCATCACAGGCTTCTCAATGGAGCCAGCCGGTGGCAGGAATTGTTAGTGGACATCCTGGTTTGAAACGGGGATCCTTTGAGTTGTGATTAAATGCTGTTGCCCTGAGCAATACCTACAGTCACTAAGCTTTAGATTACCCTTTTTTGTTTTTTTGTAATTTTAAGCTTCTGGTCGTAATAAAGCCTTCAACATGCTAGAAATGAATCAACTAACTAAAAATAAGTGAAGATTTGTATCTACAATAGCAATGTCATTACCCATATGTTACCTTCATTTAATAAAAATATGTCCAAATTTTAAGATATTTCATGGAATCATGATAAAATATATTTCTTTTTGAAATTCAAATTTGCCTAAATGAAAGTAATCAAATGAAGGCAAGTAAATAAAAATTTCCAGGACCTCAATAATGCTAATTTTGAAGTTCATACAGCAGCTAAAAGTTGTGGAAAAACTGTCAATCATTCTGTGGAGGTATTTTGTGTGAAAATATATTAATTCTATGTTTTATAATATTTTATTATAAAAGTTTACAAAGGTATGGAAAAGTTCAAAGAATTCCACAGGAACTCTTATACTCTATTCTCATCACCCAGATTCTGTAATCAATATTTAACCTCACTCGCTTCATGATGTAACATTTCATCTATCTACTCATCTCTCTCTCTCTCTATCCATCCATCAGATCTTATTTTTTTATACACTTCAAAGTAAGTTGTAGATATCAGCACACTTCCTCACAAATACCTTGGTGTAAATGCCATCAATTATCATTAACTAAAGTTCAATATTTGTTTATCATTCTTTTTTTTCTTTTGAGGTAAAATTTACACATAATGAAATACACAGATCTTAAGTATATTGCTCAGTGCATTCTGACAAATTAATAAGCCTGTGCAACCCAACCTCTATCAGAATACTGAACATTACCATCATCCAAGACTTTGTTTCACATTCTTTCCTAGTAAATATCCATCCTTCCCCCACTACACAGAGACTACCTTTGTTCTGATTTTTCTCACCATGTTAGTTTTATCTTTTAGAACTTCATATAAGAGAATCATCCAATATGTATACAAATAAAATCATATAATATTTGCTTAATCATTTGTGTGAGAACTCTTTGACAGCAAAGAAAACAATCAACAGAATAAAAAAGCAACTTATGGAATGGGAGAAAACATTTGCAAACCATATATCTAATGAGGGATTAATCTCCAAAATATATAAGGAACTTATATGACTGAATAACAAAAAATAATAACCAAATTAAAAAATGGGCTAAGGACTTGAATAGACATTTCTCCAAAAAAGACATACAAACAGCCAACAGATATATGAAAAATACTCATTGTTACTAATCACAAGGGAAATGTAAATCAAAACCACCGTGAGATATCATCTCACACCTGTGAGAATGACTATTATCAAGTAAACAAAAGACAAGTATTGGCAAGAATGCCAAGAAATTGGAAACTCTGCACACTGTTGATGGGAATGCAAAATGGTGCCGCTGCTGTGGAAAACAGTATGGAGGTTCTTCAAAAAAGTAAACTAGAACTACAATATACTCCAGCAACGCCACTTCTGTGTATATATCCAAAAGACTAGAAATCAGGATCTCAAAGAGATACTGGCACTCCCACATTCATTGCAGCACTACTCATAACAGATAAGATGTGGAAACAAACTAAATGTTCATCATAGATGAATAGATAAGGAAAATGTGGTATATACATACAATGGATACTATTCAGCCTTTAGAAAGAAGAAAACTCTGCCATATGTAACAACATTGATGGACCTTGAGGACACTATGCTAAGTAAAATCAGCTAGACACAGAAAGATAAGTACAGCATAAGTCCACTTATGGTAAAATAGTCATATTTATAAAATCAAAGTCTGGAATGGTCATTACCTGGATCTGGGGGAAGGGGGCAATGGGAGTTATTAATCAACAGGCATAAGTTTCAGTTAAGTAAAATAATAAGCTGTAGATATCAGCTGTACAACATTGTAACTATAGCCAACAATAATGTATCGCACTGAAAAATTTAAGAGGATAGAGCTCATGTTAAGTGTTCTTACTAAAATAAAATTAAAAAGGAAAGTATTATGAAAATTTATGCCAATAACATTGAATAATTCTGGGACAGATATAATTTACTAAAGCCAATTCAAGAAGAAAGAGAAGCTTAAGTATCTTGTAATCATTAAGAAACTAAATTGATAGCTAAAAATTTTCAAACTCATTCATATCTATTGCTAGTGAAAATATACAATTGTATAGACACTTCGGAAAAAACCTTGACAGTATCTTGCAAGGAAAAGCATATACCTACGTTTTGAACCAATAATTCCACTCCTAAGTATTTACTCCCCCAAATGAAAACTCGTGTCTACATAAAAACTTGTACAAAGTGTTTATAGCAGCTTTATTAACAATAGACAAAAATGTAGTAACAATCTAAATGTCTGGTAACAGGAGATTAGAAAAAATAGTAGTATATTTATATAATAGAATTCTACTCAGCAATAATAAAGAATGAATTATAGTCAATAATCATGGATGAATCTCACAGATATTACTCTGAGTCAAAGAAAGTGAACACAATAGAGTACACACTGTATGATTCTATGCATATGAAGTTTCAAGTCAGGCAAAACTGATTTATGGTGAAAAAATTCAGAAAAGTGTCTTTCTCTGGATGGGGATGAAATTAACCGTGAAGAGACATGAGGAAAGTTTCTGGAATGATGGGAATGTTCTATATCTTAATAGTTTATAAAATGTATTAGTTTGCCAAAAGTATATAATTAAGATATGTGTAATTCAATGTTCATGAACATTATATAAAAAACTAAAAAGAGTAATAGTGAAGGACATGGATGGGGAAGGTGGAGAAGAAACAATAATAGCAGAATGTTGATAGCTGTTGAAGCTGAGTGATGGGGGCACATTGTATTATTCTCTTTACTTTGTCTAAGTTGAAATTTTTTATATTGAAAAATTTAAAACACATCATCCTACGTAATAAATCACCAGCCAAAGCAATGGATTATTCTCTTTCCATATAAACTCTTCCATAAAAAGAAGAAACACACCCAAATTAACTCCAGGGTGTTAGTAAAACGTTTAAGGGCAGTATGAGAAAGGCAAACTATAGACTAACATGACTCCTGAAGATATAAAAATTCTAAGTGACACATTAGTAAACAAAATTCATCAGTGTATTAAAATAAAATGACCAAATTGTATCTATTCCAGAACTGTAAGGTAGTTTAATATTAGAAACTCTAAACACACTGGAATCCTATATAATTCACTAAAGATTAAAGATAGAAAACTATGATTATTTCAATAGCTGTAGAAAAAATCAATAAAATTCATATCATTATTGAGAAAAAATGAGTAAATGATAAATAAAAGTGAATTTCCTTGAACTGATAGGAATGTCTATCAGAATCTATAGAAAACATCATTATCAATGGTGACTACTGAGAAATAGTCTCTTTAAAATAAGAGACAAGAGAGTGATGACCATTATCAAGAATTTTATTCATCAAGGTATTGGAAGTCTTAACAACACAGAAAGAAAAAAAAACAATATTATAAGGATTTTAAAAAGTAAAGTTCTGATTATTCAGAAACCATATTATTGTCTACATGTTAAATCCAAAACAATTCACAGATAAACTTTTAAATTAACGAGTTTAGCAAAAATCTGGATATAATATCAACATGAAAAAGTCCATTATATTTCTATGTAATAGCAATAAAGAGTTAGATAACAAATGTAAAACTCCACATACAGCTCAACAGGAAAACAAAGCACCTGAAGAAATTTAACAAAAGATATGTAAAACATTTACGAAGAAAATTGTGCATCCTTACTGAAAGATTAAAGAATACCCACAGAGACAGAGGTATGCATACGACATCATCATTAATGAGATTTAAATACCATAAAAGTGTCAACTCACTCAAATTGATCTATGAATTCCCTGCAGTTCCAATCAAATTCAGCAGAGTTTTTCCTGAACTTGGCAAAAGTTTTTCTAAAATTATTTGGAGGGGAAAATATAAGACATTCCTTAAGGCAATCCAAGCTCTATTTGCTCTAGTAGAGTTGAAGACCTATAGTAAATTTATGGCAGTTAACATCATATAGTGCTGTTACGATAGATCAATGGAACAAAATACAGAACCTAGAAACAGACTCAGGTGTAGGTGGAGACTCGATTCACAAGGAAGTGGAATTTTAAAGTACAGGGTAAATGACACAGTACTCAATGTGTATGTCAGAGTGTTTGACTGAGTATGTCAAAGTGACAGAGTATGTCAGAGCATCAAAGTGTTTGGCAGAATGTGTCAAAGTGATGCAAGGACAGCTGGTTCTCCATAAAGAAAAAAAAAATGATGTTGGACTCTTCTTATTCCATAAACGAAAATCAATTCAAGGTGGGTTACATGCAAATATATAAATAAAACTAAATATTTTACAAAGTGAGAGAGTATATTTATGAGTTTAGGCTAGGAAAATATTTCTTAGATAGGAAAAATTTCCAAACATAAAAGAACAGATAGATTTGATTACATGAAAAATAATAATTTATATTTATCAAAGGATAGTATTAAAAATTAAAAGATAAGTTATAAATTGAGAGAAAACCTTTATCACACACATAATGAATAAAGAATGCTAACATTTTAATCAAAATCAAAAGTCAAAGGTATAAACACTCATTTCACAGAGAGGAAATCCAAATGTCTAGAGCATATAAGAAAATGCTCAAACTGAATAGTGTTAAGGGAAATATAGATTAAAATCACAGTGAGATTACACTTTACATGTACAAGGTGGGCACAAAAATCTTTGCGGTAGGTGAAATAATGCTCTCCACCCTCAAAGATGTGTACAACTGGGAAAATTGTTAAAAGAAACTTTAACTAAATTGGAGCTGGGAAGGCCTGTAGGGGGAGCTCTCACACCCTATCACACATTGTCAACAGGCAAAGACAGATACTTGGGTCTCAACAGAAAGTAAAATTACTTTACGCTGAAGGAAGACTCCTCTTCCCACCCAGCAACAGCCCAGCCAATGAGAAACACCACAGCCAAGCCAATAAGAAATGCCACAGCTCAGCCAATGAGAAACACCACAGCCCAGTCAATGAGAAACACCGCGGCCCAGCCAATGAGAAATGCCACAGCCCAGCCAAGGAGAAATGCTGCAGCTCAGCCAATGAGAAACTGTTGCTGCCCTAAAGTCTTACTTTCCTTCAATGGACTTTCATTTAGAAGAGCCCCTATCTCTCCTCCTTTTTCTCTACAAAGCAGCTCCCCCAGTCTCCTTGCTGGATTTGCCTATGATTTGCCATAGCATGCACATCATGCACTTCCTGAATTGCAATTCTTTTGGCTGTTCCTGAATTGCAATTCTTTTGGCTGTTCCTGAATAAACTCATTTTGAGAAAAAATAATAGAGAAGTTTGCTTTTTAAGTTGGCACAACTTAATCCTCAGAACCTATAAATGTTTCATTATATGGCTAAAGAGACTTTTCAAATGTCATTAAGTTACAGATTCTGAGATGGACAGATTATCCCAGATTATTCAGGGGGACCCTAAGTGTAGTCACAAGCCTCCTTATTAGAGGCAGAGAGAAATTTGACTGCAAAAGAGAAGATGATGTGATGACAGAAGCAGAGATTGAGTGATGCACTTTGAAGATGGAGGAAGCGGCCACAAGCAGGGGAATACAGGCAGCCACTAGAAGCTAAAAAGTCAAGGATGTGAATTTTCGCCTCAGAGCCTCCAGAGGAATCACCCCTACTGACACCTTGGCCTTAGCCCATAGAATTTGTTTTTGTAATTATGGCCTCCAGAATCTTAAGAGAAAAAAATTATGTTTTTAAAGCTGTTAAATGGTAGTCACTTGTTACAGCAGCAACAGGAAATGAATACAGCCTGATAAAAGCATGTGTTGATAAATATGTGCATTTTTATACTGGGGGAAATAAAGTGAATTGATATTACCACTGTTCAAATATATTGTAGATTCAACCTGGATTTACAACATAAGACCCAGGGATTCCATTCCTAAGTACTTACCCAGAGAAATCCTTAAACATGTGAGCAAATAAATATGTACACAAAGCTTCAAAATTTATTGTTTGAGTAGTAAATAACTATGAACAAATGAAATGACCATATATAGGAGAATGGATAAATAAATGTCAGTTCATTCAAATAACCCATTAATGCATAGCATTAAAGGTGAATGACAACAGCTACTCATATCAAAGTGGATGTGTCTTAGAAATATATTAAGTGGAAAAAGCACATTTCTAATTAATACATAGTGTCACCATTTTTTATAAATTCCAGTAGCAGGAGAGAAGCAAAACAATATTTTCTTAAAAATCCAGTATGGTGGTTCAAAAGATGATTCTCTAAGGGGAAGCAGAAGGATAAGAGCAGATGGCCGCTCAGAGAGAGCTTCAAATTTGCCAATTGGATAGCTCTTCAGAAGGGTGGGGAATTCACAGATGTGATGGTTCTTTTGAGGTGGCATGTCGACTAGGCTACAGTCCCCAGTGACTCAATCAAACACTAACTTTGGTGTTGCTGGGAGGCATTTTGCAGCTGTAGTTAAAGCCCGCAATCAGGTGACTTTAAGTAAGGGAAATTACTTTGGGTAATCTAGGTGGACTTGACTGAATCTATTGGAAATTTCCTGGAAGAGAGAAAAATATCTGCCTGTTCTTGTACACTTCCATTCTTCTCATTATCTTCCCTTCCTGCCTGCCTGTCTTGCATATTTGGACTTGTTTAGCCAACCTCCATAATCATATAAGCCAAATTCTTGTAATAAATCATACACATATATATGTGTGTGTATATGTATCTATCAATCCTACTAGTTTTACTTCTCCAGTTAAATCTTGACTGATACAACAAATGTTGCTTTATTATTTACTTATATTATTTATATATAAAGATGATAATCATTGCTTTTGCGGCAGAGTAAAAGGTCAATCTTTAAGTATGCTTCAGTTTTATTTTATTTATTACTATTTCAATTTTAGATAGCTAGATCATGCAAAAATGCATCACTCTTCAAAATGAAGGACTTAACATTGTTTTGTAACAATTATTGACAAAGAGTAAAAAGATTACATTCTTTAAATGAATCAGAATAATGCCACAATTCTGAAAGAATATTTAAATTAATCATGTTTCAGCTCTATAAAGCATTACACAGTATTCCCTGCAAATAAGCTCTCATCCTAAAAAGTGGGTTTGTTCTTAGAGCATTTATAATTCAACAGTATCTGGCCAGTCCAAACCCACAGTCCATTTAAATTAAATATAAGAAGACAACACAAATATCTCAACTGCAAACACACACACACACACAAAGAGTAAAATTTTAAAAGTGGGTTTTTTCTCAATTCCTTACACTGCTCCTGCTTATATTTCCCGGGTGCTTCCTTAGTCACTCAGCAGGTACGCTTCACCTCTCTTCCGTCACCTGCTTTCAGGATAGGGCAACTAGTGCTTAAAAAACACTGGTTAGAAGTACTAGCTTGAAAGTACTCAGGGAGCTAGAATGTGATCAGGTCACTTCAATAGCTTACTGAGGAGAAGAAGGTAAAGAAGCCCGTGTTGTAAATATTGCACCAGTGGGGGCAGCTTTTGTGTAGGATGAGGACAGCTGGATAAATTAATGATTTCACTTCCTAAAACTAAACTTTTGCCAAGAATTACCTCTGCAGCAGGTAAGAAGAAAGAAGAGGAGCACAAGTGTAAAAAAGACGAGGTGGAAAAAGTGACTGCATGGCGACCCCAGCATCATCTCTGATGTTCCCTGGATATATGAGCTTGGACGAGTTCATCTCCTCAGAAATGGCTACCCACTCAGCAAAATGGGTGTAAAAAAAGGATCTGTTTTACAGGCAATGGTGGCTTGAGACATTCTACATCAGAAAGGTTTGCATGGCAACCTAATTACAAGTAGAGAAGGAGATAGAGGATTTTGTTAAAGCTCTAAAGAAAACACATTGTTTTTATCATTATTACAATTTTACTGAGATCATAATAGTTTATAACATTGTGAAATTTCCATTGCACATTATTATTTGTCAGTAGGCATATATTTGTGCCTCTTTACCTCTTTCATCCACCTCCCAACCCCTTTCCCCTCTGGAAACCAGTAATCAGTTCTCTTTGTCCATGTGTTTGTTTATCTTCCACACATAAGTGAACTCATGTGGTGTTTGTCTTTCTCTGTCTGGCAAGTATATCATTTTGAGTTTATTTTTGTGTATGATATATGATAATGATCTACTTTCATTATTTTGTGTGTGGCCATTCAGTTTTCCCAGCCTATTTATTGAAGAGACTTTCCTTAGTCCATTGTACATTCTTGGCTCTTTTGTTTAACATTAGCTATCCGTAGATGTGTGGTTTTATTTCTGGGCTTTCAATTCTGTTCCATTGATATGTCTGTCTGTTTTTGTGCCAGTTCCATGCTGCTTTGATTCCTATAGCTTAGTAGTATATTTTGAAGTCAGGAATTGTGATGCCTCCAGCTTTGTTCTTTTTTCTCAGGATTGCTTTAGCTATTCGGGGTCTTTTGTTGCCCCGTATGAATTTTAGGATTCTTTGTTCCATTTCTATGAAGAATGTCACTGGGATTCTGATTGGGATTGCATTGAATCTGTAAATTGATTTAAATAATATGGACATTTTAACTATGTTTATTCTTCCAATCCATGAGCATGGGATATCATTCCATTTCTTTATAGCTTCTTCACTTTCTTTCAATAATGTCTTATACTTTTCAGTGTATAGGTCTTTCACCTCTTTGATTAAATTTATTTCTAGATATTTTATTCTTTTTGTTGCAATTTTAAATTGAATTGTATTGTTTAGTTCTCTTTCTTTTAGTTCATTATTAGTGTATAAAAATGCAACTGATTTTTGTTAAGTTGATTTTGTACCCTATAACTTTGCTTTAGTTGTTATTTCTAATAGTTTTCTGATGGATTCTTTAGAGTTTTCTATATATAGAATCATGTTGTCTGCAAACAGTGAGAGTTTCACTTCTTCCTTGCCAGTTTGTGTTCCTTTTATTTTTTTCCTGCCTAATTGCTCTGCCCAAAATCTATAATACTATTTTGAATAAAAGTAGTAAGAGTGGTCACCCTTGTCTTGTTCCTGTGCGAAGAGGGATGGCTTTCAGCTTTTCCCTGTTGAGTATGATGTTGGCTGTGGGTTTGTCATATATGACCTTTATTATGCTGAGGTTCTTTCCTTCTATACCTATTTTATTGAGAGTTTTTATCATATATGGTTCTTGGATCTTGTCAAAAGCTTTCTCAGCAACTATTCATATGATCATGTGATTTTTATTCCTGATTTTCTTAATGTGGTATATCACATTAATTGATTTGCAGATGTTGAACCATCCCTGTGTCCCTGGTATAAATCCTACTTGATCATGATGTATGATCCTTTTAACATGTTGCTGTATTCAGTTTGCCAATATTTTGTTGAGGATTTTTACATTTATGTTCATCAGTGATATTAGCCCGTAATTTTCCTTCTTTATATTGTCTTATCTGGTTTTGGGATCAGGGGGATGTTGGCCTCATAGAATGAGTTAGGAATTCTTCCATCTTATTCAACTTTTTGGAATAGTTTGAGAAGGATAGGCATTAAATCTTCTTTGAATGTTTGGTAGAATTCTCCTGAGAAGCCATATGGTCCTGGACGTTTATTTTGGGGGAAGTTTTTGATTACTGTTTCAATCTCTTTACTTGTGATTGGTCTATTCCAATTCTCTATTTCTTTTTGATTCACTTTTGGGAGGTTGTGCCAGTCCAAGAATTTATCTGTTTCTTCTAGGTTGTTCAATGTTGGCATAGTTTTTCATAGTATTCTCTTATAATTCTATGTATTTAATACCTTTGTATTTCAGTGGTATCCACTGTAATTTCTCCTCTTTCATTTCTCATTTTATTTATTTGAGCCTTCTCTCTCTGTTTCTTAGTGAGTCTAGCTAAGGGTGTGTCAGTTTCGCTTATCTCTCCAAAGAACCTGCTCTTAGTTTCATTTAAGCTTTCTAAAGTTTTCTTGGTTTCTACTTCATTTACTTCTGCTATAATTTTTATTATTTCTCTCCTTCTACTGATTTTGGGCTTTGTTCGTTCTTTTTCTAGTTCTGTTAGGTGTAGTTTAAGATTACTTATTTGAGATTTTTCTCATTTCTTAAGGTGACCTTGTATCCCGGTTAACCTCCCTCTTAGGACTGCTTTTGCTGCATCCCATAAGAGTTGGTAGGTGTATTTTCATTTTCGTTTTCTCCAGATATTTTTTTATTTCTCCTTTAATTTCTTCATTAAACCATGGGTTGTTCAGTAGCATCTTATTTAGTCTCCACATACTTGTCGTTTCCTAGCTTTTTTCTTATAGTTGATTTCTAGTTTCATAGCATTATGATTGGAAAAGATGCTTGATATAATTTTGACCTTCTTAAATTTATTGAGGCTTGCCATGTTTCCCAATACATGGTCTATCTTTGAGAATGTTCCATGTGCACTTGAGAAGAAGGTGTATTCTGCTTTTTTGGATGGAGTGTCATATATATATATAACAGATATATATATATATCTGTTAAGTCCATGTGGCCTAGTGTTTTGTTTAATTCCACTATTTCCTTGAAGTCTGTTAAGAGTTGCTTTATGTACTTTGATGCTCCTGTGTTAGGTGCATATATATTTCTAAGTGCTATGTCCTCTTAGTGGCGTGTCCCTTTTCTCATTATATCCTGCCCCTCTTTGAAGCTCACTGCCTTTTTTGTCTTGAAGACTATATTGTCTGATAAAAGTATGGCAACACCTACTTTCTTTTGCTTGCCATTAGCTTGGAGTATTGTCTTCCATCCCTCCACTCTGAGCCTGTGTTTGTCTTTAGAGCTGAGATGTGTTCCCTGGAAGCAGCATATTGTTGGGTCTTGTTTTTTAATGTATCCAGTCACTTTGTGACTTTTGATTGAAGAATTCAATCCATTTACATTTAGAGTGGTTATTGATATATGAGTGCTTAATACTGACGTTTTATCACTTTTTTTCCTGGTTGTTCTGTATTTCCCTTGTTTCTCATCCTATGTATTTCTGACTGCTAATTCAGTTTGGTGTTTATCTATGATGATTTTCTCATTATTTAACATTTGTATTTCTGTTCTGGTTTTTTGTTTAGTGTTTACTGTGATGTTCGTATAAAAGATTTCGTAGATGAGATAGTCCATTTTCTGATAGTCTCTCATTTCCTTAGACTAAGCAGTTTCCATCCCGTACCTCTTCCCCATCTAAGTTATCGTTGTCACAACTTATTCTGTTTTGTGTGATGAGTTTGTGATTAAAATGAAATGATTATAGTTATTTTTGATGTGTTCCTTCCCTTTATCTTTAATGTTCCAATTAAGTGTTTGCTAACTTGTTCTGATAGAGATCTGCAATTTTCTGATTTTTTCTATCAGTTTATCTCCTTGCTCAAGTCTTTGTAAACCCTTTCTTTGTTTTTTCAAGTATGAGGGCCTTCTTGATCATTTCTTGTAGTAGCGGTGGGTCTTGTGACACTGAACTCCCTCAGCTTTTGTATATCTGGGAAAGTTCTTATTTCTCCCTCGTGACTGAAGGTTGATTTTGTTGGATAGGAAATTTTTGGCTAAAAAGTTTTGTCTTTCATAATTTTGAATATATCGTTCTACTCTCTCTTAGCCTGTAAGTTTTCTGCTGAGAAATCTGCTGATAGCCTGATAGGGGTTCCTTTGTAGATTATTTTCTTCTCCCTTGTTGCCATTAATATTATTTCTTTGTCCTTGACGTTTGCCAGTTTTACCAATATATGCCTTGGATAATGTCTTTTTACATTGATGTGATTAGGAGTTCTTTTAGCTTCATTTATGTGTAATTCCACCTCCTTCTCTAGGTTTGGGAAGTTCTCAGTTATTATTTCTTTGAAAAAGCTCTCTGCCCCTTTCTCCCTTTGGAATACCTATTACCCTTATGTTGAATTTCCTAATTTTCTTGGGTATTTCTCAGAGAATTTCTTCATTTTTTAAAGTTTTAGTTCTCTCCCCTCCTCCATCTGATGAATTTCTATATTTCTACCCTCTAAATTACGAATTCTGTCCTCCATAATAACAGCCCTGTTCTTAAGGATTTCAGATTATTCTTTATCTCACTCATTGTGTTCTTCATCACCAATATTTCTGAGTTTTTTTATAGTTTCATTCTCTTTTCTGACTAATTACCCTTGTTCATTAATTTTATTCCTGAGTTCACTGAACTCTCTTTCTGAGTCTTCTTGTAACTCATTGAGTTTCTTCATGATAACTATTTTGAATTTTCTGTCACTTAGATTGTAAATTTCTGTGACTTTAGGACTGATTTCTGGGTACTTGTCATTTTCCTTCTGGTTTGTAGGATTAATATACTTGTTTATACTATTTAATGTGGTAGACTTTTGCTTTTGCATAGTGGTATCACCTGCTCATAGATTCTACTTACCACTTGGAGCGGGGCTGGAGCTGTATTTTCTGAGACTGCTGAAACCCCTCATGGTTTTGCCTGTCCATTGGAAGCTGTGCCAACAGGGATTGTCTGCATTTTCCCACTGGCCACTGCTGCCTGGCAGGTCACACACATAGGTGTGGATGCTCTGGTGTGGATTCCCTGCTCTGACTGACTAGCAAGCTGGTGTGCCAGGTGGGAGGAGGGGAGTGGCGCTTTCCTTTGCATGTGTGATCTGGTGCACTTCCACTCTGCACTCACTGCCTGCCTGCCCTGGCTGCTTGGTTTGATGGAGATGCCCCCATGATTGCTTAGCTGCTTTGGTATGGAGCATTCTGCAAGATGGGAGGCCACTCCAAGAGTGAAAGTGTTCCTGGGGAGGGCTGCTTTTCCCCTCTTCTCCTCTCAGAGTTGTGTATTAGCTGCCATGCAAGGTTCCATGCCCTAGATCACAGCCAATGGGTAGGGAGAGAAGATCCACTTACCTCTTTCTGCTGCCTCCCTGGGGGGTCCAGCACCCTACCTTCAGCCATATGACTGTGTAGATCTCTCAGACATCTATTGTGTTGTGTCAATGTCTCCTACTGGTTTATGAATGTCCTTTTTGTTGCATCTTAGGTAGGAGAGACTAAGGGAAGAGCTTATTATGCCATGATGCTGATGCCACTCCAAGCACAAGCACACTGCTTTTACTTATTCTCTTTTTATTTACTGTTATTTAAGGGGAAAGTTTCCATGACTACTAACAAGATTGCACTGATGAGTAATGTGATAATGTACATAAGGAAGTTATTATAGTGTGCCAAATAATGAACACTTTGCAAATTATGGCAGTAATTATCAATATTAATTATTACATCCAGTGTACTTTCCTCCTTTCTTTCTTATTTCTATATAGAGATTTGCTAATATTCATAAGTAAGATGTTCATAATATAAAATGAATGATTTTATTTAATTTTAATTTGACATTTATATTATGTGATATACCTAAATATATGAAACAACTTAATATTACTATTTGTAAAGATTTTACTAATACATTTATAAGGTTTAACTTTTTTTATCTTTCAGAGTGGAAAACAAAAATCATATAGTTTCTTTTAAAGCAAATATGCTGAGCCAACTTAAAAATAGAATTCACAGTGCTTTTAAAAACAGTTATAAATCATTTCCACGGCCTCCATTAGATGCATTATATAAACACTAAATTAGTCAATATTACATGCAAAAAAAGTCCATATATTTATTCTAGATGCATGGCCATATTTTGTTGTTTTCATCTTCAATATTCCTGCATGACTATAAGTGATCATTTTGTTAATTTAAAGTGTTGCTATTTGTAACATTTCTCATGCATTCAATAAAATAGTGAGACAGGCTAGGCAGAAACACATTACCTCTGGAAAATTATTTCAATAACATGAAAACTCATTAGTGATGTAGTAACTAAAGTGGTTATTGAAGTTATCACTTATAACACACCAAACAGGCAAAAACATTCCAAACTGAAATGGCCTCTGAATGTACAGAGAGGTGATTGTCATATTAATAATAATATTAATAATAATAAAATAATAAATCATGTTTCACATGGGAAGGAATGTATGTTTTCCATGATTTGTATGGGTTCACTGAATTTAGGTAAAGCCATTAACTTGGAAGATTAAAAACATCATGGGTAGTGAACTATGAAATGTGGTTTTCATGAAGGCAATAGCATTGAGGAACTTTATCAGAGGGAACTGGTTCTCTTTGGAAATGCATTATAAGATTTTCAAGTGGAAAAATCACGTTCACTATAAAGTACAATTATCAACTCTGTGTTTCTAGAGGTCTTATAGTTCAGCACAAATTAAAACAAACAAGATAAAATTATCTTTCTCTGTTCTTTCTATTCTTATATAGTGAGTTCCATCCCTGGAATTATAGGTACATTATATAGGAATCGGTCAAATGCATTCGCTCTCCCCTAAGAACATCATTATATTTTCTTAAAACTTAATTTCTCACCTTGTTAACTTTCATCCCTGTTGTGTATTTTTCACATTTTAAGTTTCCTCTCCAGTCTTTCTTTCTCATGCAGTTTATCCTCTTGCTATACCAATTAATGATGATAATAGCAAACATTTATACAGCATAATTCTGGGTCAGGCACAATTCTAATCATATTGCATAAACTAATTCATTTAATCATCACAACAACCCTATGGGGTCATTTACTATTATTCCCAACTTTACAAATAAAGAAAATTGAGGTTAAAACAGAAGTATTACATAATTTTTCTAAGAATATAGCTCATCTGTGAGTAAATGGCAGATTCAAGATTTTTATTTACTTTTATTTATTCAAAAATTCAATGTAAATTCAGTCCCATTGAATGTCCATTCATCAATAACTCATGTCTGCTCTAGGTTTTTATATAATCCTATTTCACTTCCTTTAGCAAGTGGATTATTTTGAAGCAAATATCAGACATATTATTTATTTGTAAATATTTCTGCATGTATCTCTAAAATATAAGGGATCTATCTTAAACATACCAATACCATTGTAAAAGCTACAAATTAACAACTGTTCCTCAAAATCTAGTCAGTATTTAAATTTCCATTAGACTTCCACAAAAGTCTCATAAATATACTTTTCTATTGGACTTCTTGAATCATGATCCAAATGAATCCAAATATTCCATATGAGTGTTACATCCCTTAAGTTTCTTTTAATCCATATATTCCCTCTCCCTCTGATTTCCTCTAGCTCTTCATTTCAGACAAAAAGCAGACTTTGTTCTGCGGACTTTTCTAAATTTTAGATTTTGCTGATTGCATCCTTATGGTGTCATTTAATATGTTCCTCTGTCCCATGTATTCCCTGTAAACTGGTAATTACATCTAGGGGCTTAATATGACTGTGTGTGTGTGTGTATGTGTGTGCATGTTGTTTGTTTTGCTTTGATTAGGTTTGAAAAACTATGCCATAGGTGCTAAGTTGGGGTTTGAGCTCCTTCCACTCTTATTCACAGCCTGGTTGCCCCCCAGCCCACCTGAGGAGCCTTGCATTAACCATTGGGCTGTCACAGAACCTTAATACTCTGCTGCCCATGATAGGATACTTACTTTGTATGTAATCTCTTTGGTAGCATTTATCATATCTCAAGATATTGAAACAATTTAATTATGCATCTCATCACTAATATTTTGAAACTAAATGATGTGCTTTCATGTTCATATTTCTAGTGTCTAGCCAACATATGATACATAGTGAAAGGGTATTAGTAAATATTTGTGAGGAGAAATGTGTAAATGAATGAATGAATATAGGATTGACTGAAATGCAGATGCTTACAAACTGCATAACATCGAGGCAAGGAGCGATTAAGGCAATAGGTTGAGAGTTATTAACTTAAAATATCAGCTACAGAAAAACTCAGGACCCCAATCCAGAATCCTCAGTGAATCGTGATGTATTTTTGACATGTTAAAAGAAAAACTAAAAACTGTGACTTAGGTTTTTTAAAATTGTACACAATAAAATACAACTTTGGGTCATTTAAGAAAAAGGAAATTCATTGAAAATCTGGAGCCCTGAAAAGTAATACCAGGGTCTTGGAAACAGGAAGATATGGGCCGAGAGGCAGGAATGTCAGCAGCACTTGCAGTGACTCCATTGGAAAGGAACTAACTCTCATGTTCTGCTTTTTTTGCCACTCTGCTCAAGATTCAATTTCCAGGGACGGATCATAGAATCATGAAAATTTGGTCTCATCCCTGACCTTGGACTCGGGGAGGGCAAAGCCCTTGATCATTTTGTTGTATATCAGTGATCTTCATGTGTTGTAACCCAGAAGAGCTGCCAGAACCTGGGACTGCAAATACAATCTTTTGCAACACAATTTCTTCAGGCAGCTGTTATATAAAAAGTAATGGATTTGGCACTCATGACGATACCTAAGGCTGAATCTGGACTCAGCAAGAAAGAGCATCATGATTGATCAGCCATGTCTGCCATTAGCTCAGAACTAGGTCTTGATCTTGCCAAATACTTGCTGACAGCAGCCCAGAAACTTCACTTGGCAGCATACTCTTCTTAAAGGACTGCTTAGTTGATAGTCAAGTCAAAATAATTTTGATATAAATTCTCTTTATGCCTCAAATCCTATTTATGTTCAATACTATATGATATATTTATAATACAGAACCTCTCTTTTATTTTTTTATCTAATGGTATTGCCTCTTCATATTTTGATGGTATGTTTGAGTAGAGCTATCTGGATTTATAAATTATGTTTTAAAAAATTCTGTACATTTAGACAGTGGTTGAGATATTTCACATGCAATAGTTCTATTAACGTTAACTGTTCAATATTGGCACATAAATGTTTATTACTCAAATAAACATGCTCCTTCTCTGAAAAAAACAGCTGATTGCAACATGTTTCATCTTTGCTCAGTGTTGTCACTAAGAGAAATGCATCTTTGCAGTTCAGATGAGATTTGCATGTGAATACAGCCCTTTCCTGAACTGCAGATTACATCTCTCTCATTGTCAGCACTGAATGGGGGCTGGCTATGTGAATTTTATTTCCCCAGAGGTGAAAAATTATGGCAGCAAGAGAAAGGCAAGGGAGGAATAAGCAAAACATCAATTTTAAGAGAAAGCATTCAACCTGAGAGTTCAATCTGAAAGGATAGGGGAAAAGATGTAGGGACAGATCCCAGACTATCAATTATTTGGGTCAGAATTTTCTTTTGTCTTGAAATGGCGGGCATACCCAGGGGTCACGTTCAGTCACCCCAAGAACACTACAGCTGGACTTCATTGGCGAGATGACTAATAGACAATTAGAACACAATAGGGGCCATTTATTTTCCAACAACGTCTCTAATTTGCCAGTCAGTTGAATCTTTAGAGGAATAAATTCACCGTTTAGTTAGTCTTTTTGGTAGCTACATCTTTTTTGGTAACAGCTCTTTATTACCTAAATATAACCCCCAACACTAAATTGTTATATTATGAAGAACAAACTATGAAGGCAAATGAATTTTTTTTAAAGGCATATATTTTTTAATGTGTTAAAACAGAAACTACTTCTCTCAGTTAATTAATTTAAATGCTACCAGGACATGATCATAAAGAATGTCACTCTTCAGGCTGTTTCAGTTGATGTTATAGTTTCTAAAAACATCTTTCATGATTTGTCTTGCTTTTAATATAAAAGGTATATTGAATAAGATGAGACTATAATGTAAATAAGTGTATGGTAAAACAAAGCTCTAGGAAAAATGACTTAACACACAGAAGAAAACACCAAAGAGGCCAGATTTCATTGAAATTTAGAAGAATCAATGATTTTAATAGGATAGTGTTATTGTATGAATACAGGCCAAAATAAAACTGATTTTACTCATAACCTGCTGTTGGTACTTTTGTTATTGGCTTCAAAGGCATAGTCATGAAGATAAACCAGTACCTTGAGTCCTATGAACTGAGCCACTTAATAGAAACCTCTAAATAAATAGGATTCATAAAGGCTTCTGTCTGCATATATAAGATTATTGGATCTGACATCAGTGAAGTTTCTTTTACCACATCCAGAAGTCACATGTAACCAATGGGAAATTATTTTACTAAGGATGTTCAATATTTCCTAGAAATGTAAGAGACACCCATGTTAACGCAAAAAAGAAAAGAACACGAGAAAATAGAGTTCTTGGGAGACATCCAGTGACCAACTATCTAGAGCATCAAAAATGTGTCACTCAGCATTTTCTAATAAAGTATGTGAGGAAGATTTGTTCTGTAATTGTCCAGTACAGAATACTGTCAAAAACATTTTACCCAAGAGAAAAGTTTGAAGTGCGTGCCTGCATTTCAAATTACTTTTTCTAATAGCAGGAGAAATAACTAAAATTATCAGCATAAAGATTCTACATAGCAGACGTAATTTGTTTTTTGTATAAATAAAATGAATTTTATTTTAAGAGTTTAAAATTTCATATATATTAATTTTCAATTACGGAGACCATTTAGTTTATTAACCTTATCAGAAAAGTGGCTGGGGGCCAGCCCTGTGGCCGAGTAGTTAAGTTAGTGTAGTCCGCTTTGTCGGCCCAGGGTTTCGCTTGTTTGGATCCTGGGCACAGACCTAGCACCAGACCATGCTGAGGCAGCGTCCCACATAGAACTAGAAGGACCTAGAACCAGGATATACAGCTATGTACTGGGGGCTTTGGGGAGAGGAAGAAAAAAGAAAAGAAGATTGACAGCAGATGTTAGCTCAGGTGCCAATCTTTAAGAAAAAAAAGAAAGAAAAGTGGCTATTAGGTCCTTTCATTTATTTCATTGATTCCTTTATCTAAGCTTCATAGTCTTTCTGTGCTTTGTCCTTCAACTGAAAATTATAAGATAAAAATGAGCTTTTTCTTTCTTAAAAACTAATCGTAGAACCATTATGATATGTCATGGACTCGCTAACCAATTGAAATATAAATCAGTCCAGTGATTTTTATGATTAACAAATTCTGCTTGCATTCCAACCTCATAAACTGTTTAGAAATTGAGTCATCTTCCTAAGCACAAAAATATGATTTTGAAAATAAATAGCAAAAATGTATTGAATTAAAAAAATAATGGATCAAAATAAGAAACAAGAAAATGATAGCAATTAAGTCACAAGTGTCTTTTGAATTTTGGAATAAGTCATAGTATTCATCAAAGATAACTGACTATTCTTAAGTACTTTGTCATTGCTCACAAAGCACCATTAAAAGAAACAGGTAACAATGTGACTTCCTTTTATTGTGAATTCAAAATGAAGCAAACTTCGAAATCTTAAAATAATGCTATTCTTGAGTTTATCCCTCAGGATTACTTCATGTGAAAGAAACACTGATGTTAAAAAAATAAAAGCCTGCCAAAATGCACGCAACCAAATAAATTTGAATCCAGGTCCTAAAAATCCAAGTTCTTTTCTCTGTGTCATACTTGTTATCTCCCATGTTTTTTCTCAC
Organism: Equus asinus; assembly: GCF_041296235.1. NCBI lineage: Eukaryota > Metazoa > Chordata > Mammalia > Perissodactyla > Equidae > Equus > Equus asinus. The sequence continues at coordinate 26,386,066 of NC_091808.1, read as the reverse complement.
TTTGAACACCATTGCCATATTCTTGGCTACCTCCTCCACATGTCCTGCCCTCTGTTTAAGATTCCAGCCCAACCACCAGCAAGAGGGCTCAGGCTCACAATTTCTAAAGAAATGTTAATAAACAGGAAAGCGAGAAAAAGTGAAGGAAATTCAAGAAGCGAAACAATGCTCAATTTTATAAAAATGGAAATGCCCAACTCTACTGCTGACTTTCTTTTGGTTTTATAAGATCCATTTCATCTGACTGATTTTATCCAGGTATTACCTCATTTTATCTCTTAGGCATTTCCATTCTAAAGGAGAAATTGCCTTTAGAGAAGCTCAGAAGACACACTATAGTTCAAGACTGGAGATGATGGCAACTTCTCCTCCCAGTTTTAAGACCTGCTTTCTTTTAAGAAATTGTTTATTTCATCATATGTTAGTACCCACTTAACTACAGCTGGGCTCTACACTCAAATTTCCATGTGTGCCTGAGAAAGCAATGGCAAAAAGGTATAGAAGGCTCCAGGAAGAGGGAAAGAAAGTGAGAAAAAAGGAACAAAACAGTAGAATCATTTTCATTAGTTTTAGTATCAGACAGACAAAAACGTTTATTCCTGGTTTCTCAAAGCTTTTGAGCCTTGACACTTTTGGGAGAATAGTATTGGAGAAGAAATAATGTGTTTTTCTTCTCAGTAAAGGAAGAAACCTAATTCTGTCCTTGGTTCTCTTTTCTTACACCTTCTTTCACATACCACTTTTGATCATAATTTTCTCTCTCTTGTCTTCCATGCACTAGCCTGCCTCGGGCTGCCATAGCAAAATACTACAAACTGGGTAGCTTACACAAGAGAAATTCATTTTGTCACAATTCTGGAGACTGGAAGTCCAGGATCAAGGTGCCGTCAAGGTTGGTTTCTGGTGAGGCATTCTTCCTAGATTATAGACTTCAACCTTCTTGCTGTGTCCTCCTACGGTCTTTCCTCTGTGCACATGTGGAAAAAAAGAGAGATCTCCTGTGTCTCCTCTTTTCCTGAGAACACCAGTCCTGTTAGATTAAGGCTCTACTCTATGACCTCATTTAACCCGTATTACCTCCTTAGAAGACCTATATCCAAATACAGTCATGTTGGAAGTTGAAGCTTCAACATATGAATTTTGGGGAAATAGAATTCAGTAAATAACATTCCTTTACGTGGTTTTAAGAATTAGAATAAACTTTCTTACTCTTTTTTTCATATGGGATAACTTCTAGGAGAGAGTATGATGCATTCTGAGTATTTGCCAAGTAAAAGAACTTGATAGACACCCACAGGTTAACATTTGTGTTTCCCCTACATGACTGAAGTAAATATCGACTTAATTCTGGGCTTAGCAGGTTTCAAGTCGGGCACAGGTGCCTGAATTCAGAGATGGGTATTTCTGGAGTGCAGTCGATAGCCCTGAGATTGGATAAAGAGGGGCTCCCCAAGAGGATTAGACTTCCAAGCTAGATGCCACACTGTGTGGAAACCAAACGTGAATTAGGTACCACAATTTTAAAGGGCAGACACATAATCAAGGCGAGGACATTGAAATGGATCAAACCTAGAGTGTGCTGCCATTGTCCTCTTGTCAGAGAGCAGAAGTCAGGGCATTTGGGCACAGAAAAGATCCAAAATGGCTGAAGTCACAGGTGGTAACAAGGAGAAGAGAGGAACACCTGAGAGCCTCAGCTGAGCACAGCTGGATGCCCTGGACTGCCCCTGGTTTCCCCTGCTCTCTCCAGCAGAGGGTTCTGTCCCAGAAGAGCCTTCCAGAAGTACCTGGCTTCCAAGAATTGCAAATATCGCATTGCTTAAAGGACCTGCTTTGAAATAGACACACGTTAATTATGCAATGCTAATATTAGAAAATAAACAAATCAGGTGAAATGCAGAAAGGAGAGAGTTTCATCAGACGATCAAAATTCTAATCTCCATGAGGACTGGGGAAACGAGATCTTCATCAGAAAACTTCTAAGGAAATACATTGTGTGCTGTTGGACACGCTCTTATCCTTTCCTTTCTTCTTTTGTCTTTGTTTTTAATATCTTGAGAGAATGAATTCTAGAAAATCTACAAAGTACATTAATTCTTTGTGAACAAATATATAAATATGAATAGAAGGTAATATTTCTGTAAAGCAAATTGCTCATTTTTTTGAGGCTGAAGAATAAAGCTCATTTTTGCTCATTAGTTAAAGGAGAACAGAGAAACAAGTGCATCAAATCAGTTTCATCAAATTCAATAAAAGTGTATTTTCTGTTTTATATAGCAATGAAACTAATTGCTCCATCTCTGAAAAAGCATGTTAAGCAAATACAAAATAAAGATGATATTGTAAAGGCATACAGGTTAAATTCAGCGTTAGCTCTCTGAAAAATCATAAAGTTTAAAGCATGGAACTGAAAGCAACAATGTTTTATTGCAATAAAGACTTAATAACATTTAGGAAAACCAAAGAGCTCTAAAGTAACAATGTAGACATCATAGTGTATATGACATGGGCCAACAGCTAATTTATTAATAATACATCACTTTATGGAATATATTTCATAGTTTTATAGGGTCCATAAACAGAGGGAAATCCTTTAATTGATTTGTCATTCAAATGGAAAAAGAAAATATAGTCAAGTGAAGAATAATCTTCCATAAGGAGAAAAATACCAAGGGATTTCAGCATCTTCCAACTCTGTGGTTCTCATACGATAAGGGAAAAAATACACAATATCACTTGAACTTAGTTGAACTTTTCAATCACTAAATATCTTTTTCAAAGTGGAAGCCAGTATGCTAGAGGGAAACCAGAGCCATGGACTAACAATAAATGAAAGAAAACACACTTCTAACTACAAGAGGCAGATATCTTTATTTGGCTTTTGAGATTAGGATTTTAGACTACAAATAACTTGGGAAACTTTCATTTGAAATCATTCCCTACAATTATGAGGAATTTTTTTCAAGCAAGTTTGGTGAATTCAGACCTTAACGTATAAGAAATTCATTTGGATAATCCAAGGGCACTTTTTAAAAGTTATTATTTTGTGAATTTTTCCAAATTATTAATTTCACTATACTTCAGTTTAAGGCCTAACTTTTCGGGGTCACTGACACATTTGCAAACCCTCTATCCCCAGAAAAATGCAGATGTACACAAAAAATACACAAAAAAATACAAAGAAAGACTTTGTATTTCCAAGGGCACTTGGTACCCTAGGTTTAGAATCTCTGGCTTATACTCATATTTAACTATGACATGCCTTGGAGTAGGAAAAAATATGAAGTTTATAACTTATCAACTTATCAGTTTATAATTTATCAATTTATTTATTTTTGTTCTCTCATAAGATAATTTAAAGAAGACAGAAAGGACAACTGCATTTTGCTCTCCAGGATGGTAAACCACTAAGATTATGCAGGTTGTTCCCATGCAAAAGTACAGGGCAGTGGGGGCGGAGATGGGGGCAGGGTTGAAATCCCAAGCCCTGAGCTGCGTAGATGGGCTGTCCTCAGCCTGGAGAAAGAAGCACATTTTCGCTAATTTGACCAGAAGGGTGCCTTTTCCATTAAGTTTTGTTGGTTGCTGTCCTGCTTTCCACGTCTTCTAATTTGACTATTCTTGCACAATGAGCAAAAAGAAAACTTGAGTGTATAAAAATGAGTGCACCACACACACATACACACACACACACCACACCGAATTGTGAAACCTTGATAATTAAAAATTAAAATCGTATTATTCTGGAACTAGTTTTTGTTCATTCCTTTCCATCCCATTTCTGGTCTCAGGAAGACGGTTCTTTCTTTCTTCATGTTTTGAATTTGCCATTGGTGATCAAGATATGACAAAAAAAATATTTACCAGGACAGATTTTCTTTCATCCTAGTCAGTACAGTCTAACAGTAAGAGGACATTTTTGGTTAGTAGAAAAAATGATTATTTCATTCACACAGCTCTGGACACAGACTATAAGAGAAAAGAGACTTGGGATCCCTTAGGAGAGAAGAGGATTTGTATTTAACTCTTGCCTGTGTGTGTGCGACGGCTGCGCTCCCATCGCCCACAGGGAGTTTGTACACTTAGCGTGAATCTCACTCTTCAGCTTCATTAGTGGTCCTGAATCAGTGCTTTTTGAAATTCTGTTTGACGTCCCCTGAAGTCAGACCTTGCCCATGCAGGAGGGCGCACCTGCTCCCTCTGACTCTCTGCCCTGCCTTAGTACACATCCTCAGGTGGCTTCCATAAAACTGAAACTTTATGAGTCCAAATAACACCACTTTTGCCACCTTCGTTAGGCTGTCCACTCAAGCAGAGAGACTTGGCTAACCGAGATAATACTGTTGGATTTATACGAGGCCAAAATCCTCAGCTCAAAAGGAAATCTTTCTTTCTGTAGGTTTTCCTTCAATCATAGAAGCCCCTGGGTGCTGCTAGGCTCTGAGGCTTTTTATTATATAAGCAGCTATTTATCTTTTCTTTAGGAAATAATTCTCTCATGTGTCTTTATGTGTATTGTCTAAATTGTAAGACTTTTTATAGTCAACTTTAGTGCAAATTCAGTCTTGCTAGCAAAGTGCTCTCTAAACATGCAGCAAATATTTATTGCTCCTGATGAGTTTAGGAACCAGAATTTGTTGGTGCCCTCTGTCATCGACAGCTGCAGAATTAGATGTAGTCATTGTCTAGCATAAGCCCCCATGTGCTGGAAAAATCTGGAGAGGCTATCAGAATGGCTAGTGTATGGCGCTCTGCCCTCTATCCCAGGTGTTAGAGGTTAAACCTCTCTTGTCGTGGTCCAGCCCTGACGGCATGAAGCAGAGTTAAAGTTGTTGCAGATGCTTTTGATTTAAATTCATGCTGAGCTCTCCCTGATCAGCATGTTCCTTTGGGCGATATCACAATTTCATCTTGTTCAAGCTGTCTACGTTTCTGTTTACTTAGGTTTGCAAATGGAACTTTAGCGCTCAAATTAGTACTGACAGTACAACCTGCAAGGGTTCTCAATCCTCATTTGCCTTCATTCTGAGGGACGGCACTCTATTTTCCAAGCAATGTTGTTTTATATCAAAATTGCCCTTGTGGTATGAAAACATAATGCTATGAAAATGCATGGCATGGAAACCTGGCATTCTCAAATTGAAATGCAGAGAACTGGGTGTTAAAATCAACACCAAAGGGCATCTAACTCCTTGACCACCTGCATTGTTTCTTTCTTTTGTTTTTCTCATGGGCACAGAGGCATGAGTAAATAAGAGAAAAACTATTTTCAGGATTGTAATTCAACAGTGTGTGAAAATGATGCCTTTTTAGTCTTAATGTATAAACAATTTCTGGCCTACAAAATTTTCTTCTGCTAGGGTTCTGGCTGCACCATCTGGAGACTCGGTGTCATGATGAGCTGTGGGTAACAGACAAGACCGGAGGCTGCTAACAGACAGGACCGGAAACAGGATGAGCAATGAAAAGAAAACCTGGAGAAAGTGAACTGCTTCTCATTCTAGCTCTGTCCTATCTGAGGGGAAGCCTTGGGTCAGGTCACTAAATTGTGGCTTGTTTCCTTTTGCGAACAATGGTCAGTTTGTGTGGGAGCTATGCATCCTGCCTACTTGTCAGAATCATCTCAGGAGCTTTCAAAAAATGCACAGACCTGGATGCCAGCTGGACTAACAAATCAGAATTTTGGGCCTAGGTCCTGGGTGTTGGTGCGATTAAATGCTCCCCTGGCTCCCGCAGTTGCCTGCATGAGCAGGACCGAATGCTCTCTCTATACTGACATACAGACAACCCCTTGTTTTCAACCCACACCTCAGAGGGGACCTCAGCATTAAGTGGCGCCTCCCATGTTGAGACTTGCTGGAATTCTGCATCACGAGTAGGCTGCTTCTCAGGCAGCCTCACTGCGGTCACTTGGATTCAGCTTCCTCCTCTGCAAACTCCATCTACTTTCCTGCTTCAAAAAACTAGTTCCCATCTCTCATCTTCTCTATCTCCACATTCTGAAGAATTTCTGCCTCCCCCCAATTTATTGGCATTTTAATGGTATCTTGAGAAAGAGTGGAGATCTAAGTATTTTATCTACTGTATTTAACAAGACACGTTTCCTTCTCTAAGTATCTGTTTGAATTTATTATTACCTTTGGAGGGATCTTTACAAAATGTCCTGCTTTCCCCAATGTGCCAGCTCTCCAGAGTCCACCAGAGAGCTCAGTTGTCACCTCTCTGAGTGAAGCGCAGGATACGATGCATCTTCAACCCTCATCTTTCTCAGAGAGGCCAACTCACCTATTGTTTGTCCTAAGTCATTTCTGGGGTCACGAGGAGGAGGGACTTGCCCCATTATTCCAGAAGCCTTTCTTCCTTGCATGGCTATTCCCACTCCCTAAATTTCTCAGCACGCTTTCTTTTCAGTGTTGTCCTTCACAACTCTCACTCCTACTCCCCCTCCTGAGAGGTCTTTCAAACTCCCTACAGACAACCCATGTTACAACCAGGTTAAGGGAGAAATAATAACAATTCAGAAAGATTTAGGAAAACAATCAGAATGTAAAGAGAAATTCTTTTTCAACAGAACTAGAAACCATTCTTCTTTATCCTAAAAGAAATCTCATAAAGATAAAAATGACCTAGAGTCCTCGTTGACTTTTTTAATAAAAGTGATGGTATATATTATCAAGCAATTCAGAGTACTGAAAGGTGGAGCATAGAACTGGAAAGCTTTGCATCACCTCCCACAAACCTTCACCCCACCATTAAGTCTATCAGAGAAATTTTAACATTTCACTCCTTACATATTCATGCATACTGAACTATGCAGGTCTGTGTATCTATATTACTAGTAATACTAATTTTTTGCCATGTAAAAAGGAATTGTACTACTCACTCTACTTTGCAGCTTCCTTTTTTAGTTTAATATAATATGGAAGTCTAGAAATAACTCAAATTTGCATGTTCAACTTGATAGCTATGGTAATGTGTATAAGAAGTAAATGGAGAATACTTGATCATCTTCAAGAAATGCACAATATACAACCAACATTATTTTACCTTTGAAAATCTGAAAGCCTTCCTAAAAAGAAAACTTTTGCATAAACTTATACACTTCTGTCTCAAGTTTTTTCTCAGCATTGGTTTAATTATAATTTTAATTACCTTTGTCTTACTTTTTGTTCAGTGTTAGCAGTAAGGGAAAATTCAGATGGATTACTGATGCCAGCTCTAGAGATATCCTGAATTCAGCTGAAAACAAAATCACCCTGATCCGTAAACACTTTAATAAACTCACTGAAGCTTAATGACTTCAACTGTTTTCATCATCACATATGTCCCTAAAAGCACTCTAAGTTGATGTTTCAGAATTGTAACAAAAATCATTTTCAACTTCAAGAATTTGAAGCTCTGCCAGTGTCAAAAATAAGAACCAGCTAAACACAATCTACATGCTTAACCATAATTTGAAAGATTTGAACTCCTGGTTTGTATTTACAAATTTATTACAATTTTGTACCATATGTGTGTATGTATGTATATATTTATATGAATATGTATATATGTGTATATATAATACATACATACATAGATGTGTCATATGACATTTCCCTATTTTATATACATACACACTTTTTTGGTTCTTAGAAAAATGGAAATGGAGATCATTGGAGAGCTGAGTTATCTTTCTAAAGTATTCTCTTTTGAGATATTAATCATACAATTATTGCATCTTTTCAAAATCAACATATTCTGGAAGTTTAAAAAATGTAAACATGATTCTGTTAAGTTGTTGAGTTTGGGAGCAGATGTGTGTGAACGCAGAGTAGTGGCTGCCAACCAGAGGTCTGATTATGGTGATGTGAGGACCCATCTTTGTGCTGTTCTTGAATGTTTTTCAATGTATGGCTACTCATGTAGAGAAATCGGTTAGGCCTGGTTGGCTGGCAGGTCCAGTCAGGTGCATACGAGGCAATTTTGATTTTACTGAGCTGATGCTAGGCCTCCTTTCATTTAGAGTTGTAAAGAAAAGTGCCAAAGCTGTTAGCCACTGAGGATTGCAGAGGAAAGACTTTTTCTTCTCAAAAGTCAGAACTGAATTTTGATAATCCAGAAACAAAATAATGGTGATCACCTTATAGAAACTAAACATCTCAGAGGTTAAATCACTTCAAAACTGTGTGACAGTTCACTTCTGTCAAATAGTTCTTAAATGTCTACACTGTTTCTAGAACAGGTCTAAATTCTGTGGGCTAAACTAAAGAAAGGGGTAATTCACAATTGGAGCTGGTTGCAGAAATTAGATTTAAAACATGAGTCAATTTGAGAACAAAATCCATTTAACTTTGAACATTAGAATTGCAAATTGCTAATTCCTGCCAATAGACCAGCACAGTGCTGGTGATAAAACAAAGAGCAAAGATGGATATGGTCCTGTCCTCATGGAACTGATAGTCTTATTCTCCCTATCTCTGCTCTTTTCCCACTCCATGACTTAGCCATCCCAGACCTTGTGGTTTCCTTCCTGTATGCTCCCCACACACCCACAAGCTGTCTCCCTTCTTATGTAAAGCAATCATACTGGAAAGTAATGGGGCATGTCATCAGGGAGGTCATCACTCAGCTTTGCAGGTGCAGCAATGCCCTGCAATAAATAGGGATTTCCCCCTCTCTCTCTTTGCCCTCCATAAACTCCCCGTGTGTGTTGTTGTATATATGTGCTGAACACTTTCCAAAATACTTCCGAAAATGAACCCCTGCTTCTGGATCATTGCTTGACAGATAAATGCCTCTACCTAGGGATCATGAGATGTGGGCTCATTTTTTTTCCGGTTTCCTGAATAAGTTAACAGGGATAATAGAAAAATGTGATAACTTTAAATTTTCCAAAGAAAATAAAATAGAAATTGAAAAGTTGTACTTATAAGAAGGCTAGAGCCATAAGTGAGTTTGTAACTACGTTAGGAGACAACATATTAATAAAGTAAGAATGGAAGTTTAGAAAAAAATATCCCTTCCTCGTCACTAAATATGTAGGCGTAATACGCCTTGATTTTGTGCTGTGGCTGCGTTGTTTCTGGTTGGTACTGTGCTCCCAATGAAATCAGCTGTGATTAATTAACTCTATTAGGAAACTCAAGTATGAAATATTTCAAATAACTCAAAGTGCATATTTGAAAATTATAAATGGCTCTAAACTTTAAAGCTAATCCATCATCTTCTCCAGAACTATGTTTTCTCCACTATTAATGTTGCCTCCAATTATGCACATTTTTGCACATGACTATTAACTACAGATTTCACAGGGAAAAGTCTCAGGCTCAAATTTGCAGTTTTAAGATGATTTATTCATCATTTCTCTTTACAGGAACGTTAAGAGTATAATACATACAACCTCCTCTCTGTGGCTTTAGTACCACTATTCTGTCTAGATTCTCTCGTGTTTCTAAGATCTGCCTCTCAAATCTTCTTCAAGAAGCCTTGCTTCGGGAAGCATACATGACTGACAGCCCTGGCTGCTGCACCTTTGGATTTATTACTACATGTATACCAAGTTCACACTCAGCCTGGGCTGTTCCCAGTCAAGAATGAGCATGACAAGGTTACAAGTATCCACCCATTCCTGCCTGCACAAGACTCATCCAAAAGCTAACCTTTGCTCAAGGACATCCCATTGATCTGGTCAAACAATTTTGAGAAGCAAATTGAAGCATGAGACTCTTCATGCCCAATGCTTCCTTCTCTCCCTCCTTTCACAAGCATCAGATCCACATCTTGGTGTGAAATTTCTCCCCTCGTACTCCTTCTCACTCTCTCTTTTATCCTTTTCAAGTGTTTTGCCCAGTAAATCTCTTGCACATTTAATTTAGTCTGTTTCTTGGAGGACTCAAACTAACACGATCTTCTTTAGGGAATTTTCCTCAGCTGCCCCTTAAATGTTAGTGTCCCAGTATTCCACCCATCGCTCTTTACTTCATACAATAACTCATTTTAGTTACTTCCATATATACAACATAGTATCCACTTAGTAGTATGTTCCAAATCTTTATCTCCAGAAAAGATCACTTTCTGGACAACCAGAACTGTAGATACAGCTCACTATAGGCACCTTCACTTGAAAGACCTACAGGCACCACAAAATCAACATACTATTGTAAACTGAGTCCAAGATTACTCCAACCCACCAAACCTACTCTTTCTCTTCTGTTATACAACTCAGTAAATTCCAACACCATCCAATGAGAAACACTCAGTTACCCAAGTCAGAAAATTGGTATTCTTCTTTGATTCATTTATTCCTCCATCCCCTCATCCAGTCATCATGGTCTGTCATTTCTCCTCTTCATAATATCTCATGCATCTATTCTTTTCATGCCATGTGTCAGTCAGCTATTGGATTGATGTTTGCAGAGTGGAGGAAGCTGAATACTAAGTGACTCCAAGAAGGATTGCAATGAGAAACAAGCCTATTCACAACGCAGAATTCCAGAAAAATCTCAAGCTTTGGAGACACCATTTATGTCTGACATGTCATGTGAAGTGAGGGGCTGAAAACAATTGTTTAAAACAATTATTTAAAGTCTGTATAAGGATCTTTAGATACTGCACAGCCAGGCAATTGCTGGAGCCTCAAAGTTTCTTCTGAGGGTAAATGGAACCAGAGCAGTTCCAGATGTGGGGAATGTGGATGAAGTCACATGATAGGAGAGGTGCAGTACTGAGAAGTAAGACCACTTCTTAAAGTGGCACTTGGAAGGCAAGACCCCTCATCCATGCTGCTGCTTGTCTCCAATAGCTCTGCTTGGTCATCAGGCATAAAACCACCACTTTTCCCTCTCTCTTAATATAAGAAATTGAAAGAACCCTAGGAAGGGAAACTGAACATACCATAAGAAAAGACACATAGACAGGAAGTTCAAAGGGTTCTCTAATAACATGACAATTTCTGCTGGATCAGATCTCTCATAGCAAAGCCCATCAATGGACAAGTTCCACCATAAACACAAGACCTCCATGCCATTTTCTAATGGTTGTTTTAAAAAGTAATGGACAATACAAAAAATCATTGATTCTCAAGTCTAACAGTAGAACAAAAGCGTTTTCCCAAAACATGTTTCAAAATTTCTAACTTGCATTCATCTTTTGTCAGGGAGGAGAGAGAAGGAAGAAAGAAGTTAATCAAGAGAGGTAAATGGTGGATATAGGAGAAATGAGATCCACAGGAGAGAACATGGGAAGTGTGGGGGCCTGGAATTGGCCACCCCAAGATATATCTCTTTGGCATGAGGATTGTTTGGGGCTTGTTACTTTTAATAAACTGCAGAGGGGAAGGAGGCTCTGAGGAGTGGAACTTGCTTGCCCTTTGTTAGGAGACATTTACATTGTAAAGGAAATCTCCATCAGTAAAGGTGTCTCCCTCTCTGTACCAGGAAGGGGGGGGGGGGGCGGCAATGACCTTATCTCTAGAAACTCTTAATCAATGCCAAAGGCAAGGACTTAAATCTGCATTTGTTTACTGTACTTGTGTGGTAATCTCCCATGATCAACTCGTCCTCCACCCCCAACATCCCCCTTTGTTGTTAGCTGAAGGTGATGTTTAAGGTGGGGGCTTTAGCCATTTTGGCAAGTTGCTCAGCTTGCCTGAGCCTCTCCCATGTATACATGTTATAAAGCTTTGTTTAATTTTCTTCTGTTATTCTGTGTTATGTGAATTTAATTCGTTCTCTGGCCAGAAGAACCCAGAGAGGGTAGAGAAAATGTCTTCCTCCCCTATGGTTACCAGGACTGAGAGCTCTGCCTAAGGCTTGGAGAACAGCAATCCAAAAAGGAGTTTACAGGGCTCCTGGAGGAAACCCTCAGTGGGTGAGGGTAGGGCAGAAGTTGGTGTGAATGACCAAGTGCATAATAGTGTGCAGAGTAATAGTGCATTCTCTCAGATGGTTTGGGAAGACATACTGACAGAACACAGGAAATGAAGCAAATGAAATGGCAATAATTAGTGCCATGAAATTAAAAAAAAAAAAAAGGGAAATATAATCCTAGAACACAGCCTAGCAAAGAACAATGTGAATATAATCACAATAGAAGTTTAGTATTGATTTAACCAAAATTTGTGATATTAAAAATTAAAAGACCCATGAAAGTAAATTAACCCCATTTAAAATATTTACTCAGCTCTCTGAATGGAAAAAGAATGTGGCTCTTCAATAGGACAGATGTTTTCAAACATTAGTGGACTTCAGAATCACCTGGAGGGTTTGTTAAAACAGGAATTACTGGGTCCAGTCCTCAGGAGGTCTGAGGTGGGACCTAAGAACGTGCATTTCTAATCCGTTCCCAGGCGGTCTGGGACCCACACTTTGACAACCACTGTTATAGGCTATTTCACTTGCGCTCTTAGATCTACCGGATCCTCCCTTGTGCCAGAGCTTGTTTTTAATAGATCTTTAATAAAGACGACTGAGATACGACAAACTTTGTGAAAATGTAGTAATCACAGCCTTGCCGCCTCCTCTATCCCCTATATTTACTCACTCACTTTAAGCCTTTGCCATCTCCTAAGGGAAAAACTCTTGCCTAATGAAAAAGGGGCCCAGTTAACCTACATAAGAAGTGGCTTTTAGAAAAGATCGTAAAAAAGTAGTGGCTGGTTAGACCTGTATGTAATTTGATACATGGAAGAAAAGAAATGAATTCCCACTTTTGTGTTAATTTTGGCTCCTCATATACTCCTTTGGGTCCCTAACACAGTTTTGAGACGGGTATACATAAATTCCTCAATCTAATAACATTTTACTGAGGAATGACAAGTGAAGACACGAAGTCCTGTTTTCCTGAATTATCCAACAGACGCCCGAAATGAAGAACAAAGAATTCTGAAGCTGGAAGAGTAGCACTTTTTTCTCTTTCTCTCAGAAAATCGTTTTAACTATTTTCTAGGGGTAAGAAGTCAGAAATGAGTGTAGAGCCAGCCAAGACGGGCTTTGTGTGAATTCGTCTGTGCTTGATTCGGAAGCCTGCAGGAGCAGTCTGGGAACGCTCAGCCAGGTGCAAATAGAATTAACCTCTATTAATCTCTGTTCTCCAAAGGGAAAAATACCATTCGTAAGTACCCAAAATAAAATCACTGCAAAAAATAAATTTAGGTAATTCTACCAGAGTATGCTCATTCTTAAGTGTAATACTCATCACTCTTAAATCATCCCCTACATATGCGCCCTTCCTCAATAATACATTTTGCTATTTCTGCAGCTTTCTGCACACAAAACTGTAATGTAGCATTTGGGGGAAAAGGCAGGGGAATCACTTCCATCATAAACCTTCACATTTTTCTAGTGCTTTAACTACTTTTCTAAAACACTTTCACATCTGTTATACCTGTAATTTTACTTTTAGAGCCTACAAGAAATGCTTTGCTTTGGTTTCTTGGGGAATCCCTGACTTACTCTATTTCCTAAAGTAGTGCAAGTTTATTGAGGAATGATCCTCCGGTCCCTCTTCTCATCTAATTATGTAAGTACAGACTGGAAGGTTAATCTCCTCTAGCACTCAACTCTCCCTTGAGGCAACTGCAGAAGCTAGGAAAGGAGCTGGTCCAAGTTCCTTCAGTATGCGGGAGGGAACAAATTGGCAATCTTCTTTTCCCACTCGTGCAAGTCCTAAAAAGAGTAGAGCCTAAACGTGAATCCTTCCTGATTTTATGTGGAGATGATTCAAAGAACTGTAGAAGTGAGCAGACCTTCTCATTAGCTCTCAAACAGAGCAGCCCTTCTCCCACAGACACGCTCCTGTGGGATGCTCCCCAGAAAGTGGAAGTGGAAATAATCCCAAACTAGTGATAAATGGTGGAATACACTGGCCCTTTCATAACTTCGTTTTAATTTCTCATAACTTCTCAAACATGAAAGAGACAGATGTGAGCTGTGTACTGGTAGGGGACTTGTACTTGCTCACTTTTTTCCAATAGCTACAGTATGCATGCAGTAGTTCTTAACTTTTATTATTATGATTCTTTTATTTTTTTGGTCACAGGCCTTTTAAGAATCTAATTAAATCCACAGAACACTTCTTCAAATAAATCGTATCCAAACCTATAAACAATATTTTGCATATTATTTCAAGAGATTTCTAAACTCCCTCAAGCTCCTTTCTGAACTTTAGTTTAATAATCCCCAATAGTGAAACACACACTAGTTTTGAAGTTAAAATAAGTTCAAGTTTTAGGCATGTCACTCAATACCTTTTTAGCCAATTTGAGCTTCCAAGTTTTCAGATTCTCCACTTGTAAAATGACACCGTAATGTGTGTCCTACCTTCTTCACAGGAGAATAAAGGTAAAAGTATGCCTAGTATTTTAATTGTCATGACAGACACCACATCGGAAATAGCATCCTAATTTTCCTGTGGGAAAATATCCCTCCCACCTTTGAAATGTTCCTGGTAGCATAGTCTGTCAAGATGCTCCAGTATCTCATGGTCAAGTGGTAGGCACATGACAAAATGTCCCACCAATTAGACACTCCCTTCAGCCTTGAATGTAGTGTCACAAAGTCTGAAAATGTTTGTACCTGGTTCATGCTAACAGCAGTGCTGTGACTATAATCTTTTCTAATTCCTTTCTTCAAAAAACAGAAAATAAGAACTGGCAATCAATTGGTATGTGCTTTTTTCAGTCTTCAACAACTTTTTATAGGTATAAATGCATAGAAAAGCAAACATCCATTGATTTGACATATCTGACTTTCCCTACTCGAAGGTTCACTCCGTGAGGGCAGGTGCTCCATGGTCCCTGTCTTTTCACTTTGGATGCCCGGCATATAGAATAGTGGCTGATATGTAGCTGATGATCAATAAATATGTGTAAAATGAAAGGAGGAACAGAGAGAGGTGAGATCAGTGAGGCAGGCAGGAACCAGGTTACATAGAATGCTACAGACTACGGTGGAAAGAGTGGATTTAATTCTCTCTAACCACTAGACAGTTTTAATCAGGAGTAATTTGATCATTTCTTAAAATTACACTCAATGTGTGTTTTGCATACTTTCCAGATCCCACACTTGAGTTTTACACAAGGCACAAAACATTTAAGTAACTAAAACACTGGTCTAAAAATTAAAGCCTAGAGAATCACACAGCTAGAGAGAAGACAAAGCGATGATCTAAGACTTTAAGGATATTACAAACCCCATCTATTTCTTTTTCTAAAATATTATATGATTTGCAAAAACATTGTTCTTAATAAAAAGAATTTTATTAAATACCCAATATCTCATCTTACCAAATATCAATTCCATAAAGATGCTTTACCTTTCTTGACATATTAATTATAGTTTGTTATTAGCACTTTCTGGATTATCTAATTCCACAGACTCCTTTCTTGATGAAAGGAAGATGTCATTTTCCATAATGACTTGAGTTGCACACACTTCCTCTGCTAGACTTCTGTGCCTGCAGCATTGAAGCTACAATGTTCATGAGGCCGGGGGTATTGTCCATTCCATCTGGTAACTGCAAGGATAGGAGGACAATACTATAAATTTTTCGATTCTCCCCCTCAAATAACCTGTCAATGTAATATGATACCACTGAAATCTGTAATCATTTTTAGGACTTCACTAAATGATTCTAACATTCATTTCAAAGAATACTTACACTACGAGAGTTTTGAAAAAAATAGTAATAATGATGGGGTACTTTCCCTACATAAATTGAAATAAGGCTATAATAACATTTTTAACTTTTTATTTTTAAACAATTATAGATTCACAGGAATTTGAAGAGAGTAGAGAATTTCTATGTACTTTTCTCCCAGTTTACCCAAATGGTCATATCTTGCTTAATTATAATACACGATCAAATCAAATAAATTAACATTGGTACAGTATGTGCATTCGGTTTTATGTGATTTGATCATGTGTAGATTTGTGTTAACACCACTGCAATCAAGAATCATAACTAATGTATCACCACAGAGCATTCTCTCATGCTATCTCTTTAGAGTTATGGTTTGGTCCAGTTAAGTCAGACTTTTGATTCTGGTCAACCCCGAGACCCTAAGATCTGAAGGCTTAGTCAATGGCAAGAGTTCCAATTGGCCAAATCCAGCTTTCCTGGAGTGCATCCTTGGTATCAAACTTTGAAAGCAGTCATCAAAATTGTGGGCTGAATTATACATGTCTAAAAAATTATTTGTAATGGAAATGTTAAATCATAAATTAAATCAACTCAGGAGGACATGGTTTTCTAGAATCCTATGAATCCATTTAAAGCAAATAATCAGCCCATTATTTTCTTTAAAAGGTTTTTTTAATTAAAGGTATGATTTGCTGAAGTTGCTGCTTTTATAAGTTCTCCTTTTTTGCAACCTAACACAATAGATTATCCTAATACCTTATAATGTGGCCAAATTTGATTATTTTTGAGTACCGTGATAAATATATATTAAATGTATATATACATATATATGACGTTTATTTTCCAGTTCCTCAATACCACAGCATTTTTTCATTTTGTCTATTTTCTCACTTAGAGATTTTATTCACCTAAAAATATACTGAAAACATACAACTCTTTTTATACCCCCAAAACATACTTAAAATATAGTACAGACTTCTGGTCTGGACAAAATTGTGTAGAATTGTTTTTCTATGTTTCTCCCCACTAAGCACAATTATAAAGCCTGGAAGCAACACAAGAAGTGAAAAGAAAAGGGAATTTTGAAATTGTAAAGAAGAAGGTAGAGTGGTTAGAGACTCTAGGACTTGAGAAACAACCTAGCAGCAAGGCATCTAACTTCTTCCCACCCATCTGAAGAAGGTGGCCCAAGTCTAGCATTTCTCAACTCCCAACCTAGAAAGTGAAGGCAGCTCAGGTAGGATCATTTCTCTCCCATATCAAACAGGATTCTCTCCTACAACACCAGGTGAGCCTGGCATCACCAACAAGGCAGATCAATCAGGAGTCACACTAATAGTAAATGGCCAGGGAAGGTGCTCTCTTTCTTAACAGAGCTTGAGATGCCCTTCCTCATCTAGAGACACTGGACAACTAAGGTAGCATTGGTAAAAGGATCTGGCCATTAAAAGCATTACAGCACAGAAAGCACCTTTGTCTCTATGGGCCAGATAATCCCTTTTCTAATCAAGAAGCACCAGGTAGACTAGTTTGTGGAAGCTACTGCTGGCACTGCAGGTAGCACCAGCAGGGATGAATGGGAGCATAAATGGTACCAGATAGACCAAACAGGCCAGAAAATCAATGAAAAGTCTTGGGAAATTAAATTTTCATTAGAACCATGGACTACAAAATTAGACTAGGACCTGCATACTAAACCTAACCAGAGTGTTTCTCTTCTAAAAGAGAACAAGGAAAGACTTAAATAATATTCAGACTCTTAACACAACAGGCAAAGTTTCCAGTATGTAATAGAAAATAACCAGTCATGGCAAGAAATAGGAAAATCACAAATGAAAAGAGAAAAGACAACTGATTCCAACAACAAGATTAATCAGATGTTGGAATTATCTGACAAAGATCTTAAAACAGTTGTTATAAAAATTCTCCAACAAGTGATTACAAATTCTATTTAAAAAAAAAAACAAAAGAAAATATCATCAAAGAAATAAGTTAGAAGAAAGAAGCAAATAGAAAACATGGAACTGAAAAATGCAATAACAGAGAAAAAAATTTCTGGATGGGTTCAGTAGTAGAGTGAAATCACCAAAGATAGAATCAAATGGACTTGAGGACAAATCGATAGAAGTTACCTAATCTAAACAGCAGGGAGAAAATAGATTGGAAAAAATTGTGAAGGGAGCCTCAGTGACCTGCAACACAGTAACTAAGAGTCTGACATTTGTATCATTGGAATCTTGGAAGGAGAGGGGAAAGAGAGCAAGGCTGAAATAGTATTCAATGAAACAATTGATGAAAACGTCTAGAATACGATGAAAGATGTAAACCCACATATTCAAGAAGCTGAGAAACACCAAATATGATAAAACCAAAGAAATCTATGCAAAATTACCTCATAATCAATATTCTGAAAACAAATATAAAGAACAATCCTAAAAAAAGCCAGAGAGAAATGAAACATTATCTATAGGTGAACACCAATTTGAACGGCAGTGAATTTCTACATCACAGATTTTCTTAACTTGGGAATATTAGACAGCACTTCAGCACTAGGCTTGGCTGTTATAAAGAGTGAAATCACCAACAGAAATCACAAAAATGCAAAAAGCATGGAACTAAATAGACCCCAAAAAGACATTTGTTTATAGTAGGAGAGCAAAACAAGAAGGCAGAGCATCACCTTGTTTGACCTCAACTGGGAACATACATATTAGGTGACAAGTTTTTTGCACTCAGTACATGTCCAAAAATGTCTGTGAAACTGCTACAAGTATTGATTTTGGGGTTACTAATACATTTTAACAAGTAGGTAGCTTTGGAAATACAGAATTATGAATAACAAGAATTGACTATATATGCTGTTAACAAAAATCTCAAGTTAAATTCACTGACATAGGTAAATTGAAAGTTGAAGGATGGAAATAATATACCATGCAAGCATTAAAGTAAAACATAGGCATGGCTTTATTAGTATCAGGTAAAATAGACTTCAGAGCAAAGAAAATTACTAGAGACAAAGACAGATGTTATATGATGGTAAAAGGACCAATCCACCAGGAAGACATAAAGATGCTAAATGTCTATGCACAAACCAAGAGTCTCAAAATACAAGAAGCAAAATGATAGAGCTGAAAAGACCAACAAGCAGATCCACAATTTTAATTGTGAACTTTAACACACCACTTCTTAGTAAATCACATAAGCTCTAAATAAAAATATCAGCAAGAAAAAGAAGATCTGCACAGCACAATCAACCAACAGAATCTGATTGACACATATAGAATACTCCAGCCAATAACAGGAGAATACACAGTTTTTAAGTGTCCATGGAATATTTGCCAAAATGAACTACATCTTGGCCATAACAGAACCCCCCCAAAAATTTAGAAGAATTGAAATCATACAAAGTATGTTCTCTGACCATAATGAATTCAAAGTAGAAGTCATTAATAGAAAGATAAGAGGAAAAGCTCTAAACACTAGGACATTTCAAAATACACTTCTAAATAGTACAAGGGTCAAAGGAGATGTCTTAAAGAAAATAAAATATTTATAGAAATGAATAAAAATGGTAATAAAGCATATCAAAATATATGGGATGGTGCTAAAACATTCCTGGGATGCTTACATTAGAAAAGAGAAAAAGTTTCAAATTAATAGTGTAAGCTCCAACCTGAAGAAAGTAGAAAAAGAAGAGAAAAGAAAACCTGAGGCATGAAAAAGGAAAGATATAATAAAGTTGGCAGCAAAAGGCAATGAAATTCAAAATAGGAAAACAGTATAGAAATCAATAAAAGCATAAAGCTTGTTCTTCAGGAAAAAATCAATAAAGATGGTAATTCTCAAGCAAGGCTGGCAAAGATAGAGAGAAGACATTAATAACCCGTAGTAGGAATGAAACAGAGCATATCACCACAGATCCTGCAACTAGTAAAATAATAAGGGAATATGGTAAACAAATTTATATTCAGATATTCAAAAATGTAGAAGAAATGGATTTATTCCTTGAAAACTTCAGACTCCCAAATCTCAACTAAAATGAATTAGATAGCTTAAATAGGCCACTAATGGTTAAAGAAATTGAAAAACTCCCAAGGAAAAAATCCTCAGATACTCATGTTTTTACTGGAGAACTTTACAAATATTTAAAGAGCTAACATCAATTTTACACAAATTCCTACAAAAAGTAGAAGAGAAGAAAACATTTCCTAACTCATTTTATGAAGCCAGAATTATACTGACACCAAAACCAAAAACAGTGAAAAAAAAGAAAATTACAGAGGAATATCTCTCATGAAAAATCCACAACAAAATATTAGCATGTTGAATCCAACAATGCACAAAAGTAGTTATACACCATGACCATGAGGGATGTATTCCAATTGTACAAGTCTGGTTCGATGTTAAAAAATCAAACATTATAATTGACAATATCAATAGGTTATAAAGGAAAAATCATATGATCGTATCAATTGGTACAGAAAAAACATTTGACAAAATCCAGCAATCATTCATGATAAAAGCTCTCAGCATACTATGAATACAGGAGAATTATCACCACTTGTTAAAGAGCATCTACGAAAACCCTACTGCTATTATTATATTTTTTTTTTGTGAAAGACTGAATGCTTTCCCCCTAAGATTGGTAATAAGGAAAGGGTGATTACTCTCGCCACTCTTACACAACATAGTACTGGAAGTTCTACATGCTGAAATGAGGCAAGAAAAAGAGTAAAAGTCATGCTGATTGGAAAGGAAGAAATAAACTATTCCAATTTGGAGATAACATAATTGTCTACATTGAAAAAAAATCAGGAGAGTGACATGAGCAACATGGTGCAGTGAGCTCTTCCCTTAATCTCTCCTCCTTTGAACTATAGCTAAATTAAAATTCATTGATTAATGGAGGATACCCACAAAGCACAACAGGATGCCTGAGAAACCCATACAGCTTTATAGCTGAAGGTGGATGGACTGGGACTATGGGAAGTCAGTGAGCACTCCCCGACCCTTCCCCAGCAGCTCTGTGCATGCGCATGAATGTTTTTCTGGCCAGGAGCACCCATAGTGCTGCTGCAGTCTCTCAAGTGTAAAGCCATCTTAGTGTGACTGTAAGAAGAGGCAGTGACCGCCTGAGCCTGTGTGTGAATGCTTTCCTGGCTGGTGGGAGAGCCCACTGTGCCACTGTGGTCCCAACAAGTGGCCTAGGCTCAGACTCAGGGAAAAAATCTTGCCCACCAAGCACAGCAACTGGCATAACCATAATAAGAGGCAGCAGCAGATCTGTGTTCCTGTGTGAATGCTTCCTCAGCTAGTGGGAGTGCCTATAGTACTGCTGCAGTCCCACAAGTGGGAACATGCCTCAGCACCATGAGAAGAGAGGTAGCCGCAGCCCTGAGCCCATGGGCAAATGCTTTCCTGGCTTAAGGGAGTGCCCACTGAATCCCCAGAACTTTCAGCAGACAAGGTGGGATCAGAAACAGAGCTCCTGCTTCCCTGCAGTTACCTGTGACCTGCTACCACCACAAATATGCCAGCAAAGGATTAGTTCATCAAACACCATGAGAAACTACAGCAACAATTAAGAGCAGAAAAAATTGATGTCTCCAGAATCCAACAGTGAAGTCACATAAACTTACAATGTAAATGACAGAGACTTCAAAAGAGCTGTCATCAAGAAACTCAATGAGTTACAAGAAAACTCAGAAAGACAGTTCAATGAACTCAGGAGTAAAATGATGAGAAGAATGAATACTTCACCAAAGAGATTGAAACTATAAAAAACAAACATACAGAAATTCTGGATATGAAGAATACAATTAATGAGATAAAAAATAATCTAAAATCCTTAAAAAATAGAGCAGATGTCATGGAGGAAAAAATTAGTGATTTAGAGGACAGAAATATAGGACTGTTTCATGTAAAGGAGAAGAGAAAATTGGCCCAGAGTTAATATCTATCTTCAATTTTCTACATGGGATACCACTACAGCATGGCTTGATGAGCGATGTGTAGATCTGTACCCAGGATCCAAACCCACAAACCCTGGGCCACCAAAGCGAGGTGTATGAACTTAACCACTATGCCACTGGGCTGGCCATTAGAGAACTAAGGTTTGTAAAAAATGAAGGAAGTTTTTAAGAAGTATCTCACTAAATTAGGAAAATCAAGATAAGGATTATAGGTATTCCAGAGGGAAAAGAGAGGAAGAAAGGATAAGAGAGCTTGTTCAAAGAAATAATAGCTAAGAACTTCCCAAACATGGGGAAAGAACTGGATGTAAAAGTACATGAAGCCAATAGAACTCTTAATTACATCAATGCTAAAAGTCCTTCTTGAAGGCATATAATAGTAAAACTGGCAAAAGTCAACACAAAGAAAAAATACTAAGGACAACAAGACAGAAGAAAATAACCTACAAAGGAACTCTTATCAGGCTTTCAGCAGATGTCTTGGCAGAAATCCTACAGGATAAGAGAGAATGGAATGATATATTCAAAATATTGGAAGGCAACAACTTTCAACCAAGCATACTCTATCCAGCAAAACTATCATTTAAGGATACTGGAGAAATAAAACCTTTCCCAGATAAACAAAAGCTGAGGGAGGTCATTGTGACTAGATCTCCCCGACAAAAAACAATCAAGGATGCCCTTGTACCTGAAACAAACAGGCAAAGGCCTACAAAACTTTGTGGAAGGAAAAAAATAGACAGACAAAATTGGAAAACTGCAGGTCTCTTTCAGAACAGGGTAGCAAATATTTAACTATAACTTAACAGATAAAGGGAAGGAAAGCATCAAAAGTAACTATAAACACTTCAACTTGGTCACAAACTCACAACACAAAACTATAATTTGTGACAACAATAACTCAGAAGGGGAAGAGAAAAAGCATGGAACTTGCTTAGGCAAATGGAGATGAGAGGCTATCAGAAAATGGACTATTTCATCTACTAGATCTTTTATACAAAACTCATTGTAACCCCTAAACAAAAAAATCACAGCAGAGCCATAATTCATAAAAAAAGATGAAACTCAGAAAACCATCACAGAAAACCACCAAAATGAAAGGGCAGTCAGAAATACAAAGGAAGAGAAACAATGGAAATATAGAACAACCAGACAACAAGAGATAAAATGGCAGTATTAAGCCTTCATATATCAATAACCACTCTAAATGTAAATAGACTGAATCCTCCAACCAAAAGATACAGAGTAACTGGATGGATTAAAAAACAAGACTCAACAATATGCTGCCTCCAGGAAACACATCTTAGTTCTGAAGACAAACATAGGCTCAGAATGAAGGGATGGAAGTTGATACTCCAAGAAAATGACAAACAAAAGAACGCAGGTATTGCCTGACTTATGTCAGATAAAGCAGACTTCAAGATAAATAAAAGACAATGAAAGACAAAGAGGGGCTTTACAGAATGATAAAAGTAACTTTCCACCAAGAGGACATAACACTTGTGAGTATACATGCACCTAACAGAGGATCACCAAAGTATATAAAGCAACTGTTAACAGACCTACAGGGAGAAATTTACAGCAACACAATAATAGTAGGGTTCCTCAACACCCCACTTACATCAATGGATAGATCATCCAGACACCAAATCAACAGGGAAATGGACTTAAATGAAACACTGAATCAAATGAACTTAATAGATATAGAGAGAGCATTCCATTCAAAAGAAGCAGAATACACATTCTTCTCAAGTGTACATGAGACATTCTCAAAAGTAAATCATATGTTCGGAAACAAGGCAATCCTCAGCAAATTAAAGAAGATTGAAATCATATCAAGCATCTTTTCCAAACACAATGTTATGAAACTAGAAATAAACTACAACAAAAAAGCTGGGAAAGTGACAAATATGTGGAGACTAAAGAACATGCTACTGAACAGCCATTGAATCAATGAAGAAATCAAAGGAGAAATTTAAAAATACCTGGAGACAAATTAAAATGAAAATACAATATACCAACTCTAGTGGGATGCAGCAAAAGTGGTTGTAAGAGGGAACTTCATAGCAATACAGGCCTACCACAAAAAACAAGGAAGATCTCTAGTAAGTAATCTTAAACTACACCTCACAGAACTAGAAAAAGAACAAACAAAGCCCAAAGTCAGCAGGAGGGAAATAATAAAAATTAGAGCAGAGATAAATGAAATAGAGACCACAAAAAACAAATAAAAAAAAACAATAGAAATGAAACTAAAAGCTAGTCTTTGAGAAGATAAACAAAATTGAGAAACTCTTAGCCATACCTGCTAAGACAAAAAGAAAGAAGACTCAAATAAATAAAATTAGAAATAAAAGAGGAGAAATTACAATGGATACCACAGAAATACAAAGGATTATAAGATAATACTATGGAAAACTGTATGCCCACAAATAGGGTAACCTAGAAGAAATGGATAAATTCTTGGACTCATAAAACCTCTCAAAAGTGAATCAAGAAGATATAGAGAACCTGAATAGAGCAATCACAAGTAAAGAGATTGAAACAGAAATCAAAAACCTCCCAAAAAACAAAAGTCCAGGGCCAGATGGTTTCTCTGGAGAATTCTGCCAAAGATTCAAAGTTTTAATACCTTTTCGTCTCAAAATATTCCAAAAAATTGAAGAAGATGGAATGCTTCCTAACACATTCTATGAGGCCAACATTACCCTGATACCAAAACCAGACAAGGGCAACACAAAGACTGAAAATTATAGGCCACTATTGCTGGCGAACAAAAATGCAAAAATCCTCAACAAAATATTGGCAACCTGAATACAGAAATAAATTAAAAGGGTGATACACCATGATCAAGTGGGCTTTATACCAGGAATGCAGGGAGGATTCAATATCTGCAAATCAATCCATGTTATGTACCACATTAACAAAATGAGAAATAAAAATCACAGGATCCTCTCAATAGATGCAGAAAAAGCACTGGACAAGATCTAACACCCTTTTATGCTAAAAATTCTTGAGAAAATGGGTATAGAAGGGAAGTACCTCAACATAATAAAGGCCATATATAACAAACCCTCAGCCAACATCACACTTAATGGGGAAAAACTAACACCTATCCCTCTGAGAGCATGAACAGGACAAGGTTGCCCACTCTTGTCACTCCTATTCAGCATAGTACTGGAGGTTTGGGCTAGAGGAATTAGGCAAGAAAAAGAAATAAGAGGATTCCAAATTGGAAAGGAAGAAACGAAACTCTTACTGGTTGCATAGGACATATTTCTGTATATAGAAAACCCTAAAGAATTAATCAGAAAGCTCTCAGAAATAATCAACAATTACAGCAAAGTTGCAGAGTATAAAATCAACATAGACAAATAAGTTGCATGTCTATACACTAATAATGAACTAGCAGAAAGAGAAGTCAAGAATACAATCCCATTTACAACAATAAAAAGAATAGAATATCCAAGAACAAATTTAATTAAAGAAGTGAAAAATCTATACACTGAAAAGTATAATACATTATTGAAAGAAAGTGAAAAAGATACAAAAAAATGGAAAGATATTCCATGCTCATGGATTGGAAGAATAAACATAGTTAAAATGTCCATGTTGCCTAAAGCAATCTCCACATTCAATGCAATCCAAATCAGAATCCCAATGACATTCTTCATGGAAATGGAAGAAAGAATCCTAAAATTAATATGGAACAACAAAAGACCTTGAATAGCCAAAGCAATCCTGAGAAAAAGAACAAAGCTGGAAGCACTACTATCCCTGACTTCAAAACATACTACAAAGCTATAGTAATCAAAACAGCATGGTACTGGCAAAAAAAGGACACACTGATCAATGGAACAGAATTGAAAGCCCATAGATAAGACCGCACATCTAAGGACAGTTAATTGTCAACAAAGGAACCAAGAACATACAAATGGAGAGAGGAAAGTCTCTTCCATAAATGATGTTGGGAGAAATGAAAAGCCACTTACCAAAGAATGGAAGTAGACCATTATCTTGCACCATACACAAAAATCAACTCAAATTAGCTTAAAGACTTGAAGGTAAGACCTGAAACCATAAAACTCCCAGAAGAAAATATAGGAAGTACACTCTTTGACGTTGGTCTTAGAAGCATCTTTTTGAATACCATGTCTACTCAGGCAAGGGAAACAAAAGAAAAAAATGAACAAATGGGACCACATGAGACTAAATGCTTCTTCAAGGCAAAGGGGCAAAGGAAACTATGAACAAAATGAGAAGATAACCCACTAACTGGGAGAAAGTATTTGCAAATCATATATCTGAAAAGGAGTTAATTTCCAAAAATATATAAAGAACTCATACAATTGAACAACACAAAACCAAACAACTTGATCAAAAAATGGGAATAGGATATGAACAGACATTTTTACAAAGAAGATATACAGATGGCCAACAGACACATGAAAAGGTGTCCAACATCACTAATTATTAGGGAAATGCAAATCAAAACTACAATGAGATATTACCTTACACTTGTCAGAATGGCTATAACAATTACCAAGGCAAAAAATGGCAAATGTTGGAGAGGATATGGAGAAAAAGGAACCCTCACATACTACTGGTGGGAATGCAAACTGGTGCAGCCAATATGGAAAACAGTATGGAGATTCCTCAAAAATTTAAAAATAGGAATACCATATGATCCAACTATCCCTCTACTGGCTATTTATCCTAAGAAGCTGAAATCAACACAACAAAGAAATTTATGCACCCCTATGTTCATTGTGGCATTATTCACAATAGCCAAGATGTGAAAGCAACCCAAATGCCCATCTATGGATGAATGGATAAAGAAGATGTGGTATATAAATACAATCGAATATTACTCAGCCATAAACAAAAGACAAAAGCATCTCCTTTGCAACAACATGGATGGTCCTTGAGGGTATTATATTAAGTAAAATAAGCCAGAAAGAGAAAGACAAATACCACATGATTTCACTCATATGTGGAAGATAAACAAACACATGGACAAAGAGAAATGATTACTGGTTACCAGAGGGGAAGCGGGGTTTGTGGGCAAAATGGGTAAAGGGGCACATATGTATGGTGACTGATAAAAATTAGACTGCTGATGGTGAGCATGATGCAGTCTGAACAGAAATTGATAAATAATAATGTACAAGTGAAATTATACAATGTTATAAACCATTATGATCTCAATAAAATAATTGAAAAAAATCCCAAGAAACCATATGCACAAAAAAAATTCTACAACTAATAAAAGAGTTCAGCAAAGTTGCAGAACACTAGTGCAACACATGAAATTCACTTGTACTTCTATATACTAACAATGAACACACACAAAAAAAATTAAAAGCCCAATACCATTCACAACTGAAAAAGACCCTCCTTGACCAAACATTAGTTGGGCTGCTCTGAGCCCTCTTCTTGACTAGGCCTTGACATTGGCCGGCCTTCAGCAAAGAATCCCATTAAGTCAGTTTAGCAAGAATCCTCCTACCCTCGATGTCTGATCACCCTTGATATCTAACCAAATCCACCATCCCTCACTCTTGATTTATATGCCCTTGTCTTGACTTTAGTAAAAATCCTGTTAGGCCAGTTTAGCAAGAATCCGATTACCTTTGATGTTTCCTCTTAATATTTCTCCATCTGGTGCCCCCCCCCCCCTTGCTCTGCCCATTGGCAATAAATCCCCACTTGTTCTTGTTGTATTTGGAGTTGAGCTCAGTCTTTCTCTCCTATTGCAGTAGAGTTGACCCTCATTACAATAGACTTGAATAGAATGTTCCTTAATAATTTTTCTTTTATGTGATTACTCCAAAGAAAATAAAATACTTAGGTATCTATCAAAAACAAAAGCATGTACAGGATCTATATGCTGAAATTTTTAATCTGTGATTCTAAAAAATGCTTTCTTGCTTGAATAGGGCATTTTGCTAGATCCTCGTGTATTTATTGGAGGGGGAAGAATGATAGTTTCACAGATGGAAGAACTGGTTAGACTGGAGTTAGCTGGAACACAATTCTGCACATCAATTATCATTTGCAGAAATTATGAGAGGTTCACAACCATTCTTTTCTCCTAGCTGCCTGGCCTCCCCCCCATTTAACAATTTGATTTATAACAAGTTGGGTGAACAAGTTGGCTGGCTGCAGCTTTGGTATTCCTCAGAGTGCATTTGGGAAACAGTTGTCATTTTCATTGGACCCTGAAGCATATTCAGAGTGAACAGAAGCCATCGCCATTATATAACGCAACTAAAGCAAAAAGATTCTGATCAGTGGTATTCCACAGACCAAGTCATAACAAATCTGTAATTACACTAAACCTGAAAGATTAGAGAGCTCTGAACAATGGAGTTTTATCCATATGCCAGACACGTCGTGTTTTTTCTGACTTGGGGTGAACAGTTTATTTTCTTGGAGTTTTAAAAAGATGTTTTTGTCTTTTGGGATTCTGAAAAGTATAGAAAGAAATATAGGAACACAAAGTTTCAATTATTTCCTAGTACTGCCAAAATCTCTCTATGGCCCTAAAATAAATCTGAGTTTTTCTAAGATTTCCTATACAACGTAGGATTAATAATATGCATTATCTATAGGCCTAGCTCACTAGTGGAAATGTGCATTATAGAAATAAATTATTCTTGCCTTTCTGTGTGCCGTCATTTGACAGCACTATGTGTCTTCTTCCAATAGAATTCTCTGAGTAACAGAGGTTTTTACAAGACTGTATATTAACCTTCACAAATGATAGTAATAGTGTCTGACAAGTTTGGCATTATAGGAGGCAGAGTGGGTTATTCTGAGAAAGTCATTCAAGAGAGGGATTTCCCTCAGCTGTACAAATAAGTCATTTCAGAACTATATCTCAAGGAACGGCATATCTTAAAAATTCATAGATGATGATACTTAAAGCTATCCAGTTAACTTTAAAGTTAGGTAGCGTAGCCATAGCAAATATTTTTTCAGTGCTATCCCTGATTTTCTTGTTGGTCTCTCTTTCCTCCCAATCCCTGCCCCCTTTTCTCTCACACACAGAGAAAAATGAAAGTTTGCTAGTTATAGTTTTTTGGCACAATCGTTAAACTCCATAGGCCTAAACATGAAAGAGACGTTTTATGCATTGCCTCATAATCTTGCACATTTTTTGTTCTTGGGATTCAGTCAGTATACAGAAAAAGATTTAATATGCAGTGAGTTTATTTTTACTTTCCCAAGCTCCTGATATAAAAGTTAAAAGAATAAAAAAAAAGGAGTCTGATCTGCCTAGATAAGGATATTCAAAAACTTCAAATAATCAGGGAACCCAGGAAAAAAGCTCTGAAAAATAAAGACCAGGCACCAAAGACTGTCTGAGGGACATTTTTCTAGAAAACAGAATAAGAATTCTACCAGGAAGATCAGCATTGGCTTATTTTATCCTAAACTTTTCTGAGAAGTGATTTTCTTTCTATCTGCTGTTCTAAGATTGACTCTTCTCTTTTTATAGTTAATCTAATTTTGATGAGCAGTGCAGCAATATTTCCAGTTTCATGTGTTTTTTCTTTTATTTTTTTATCCCGTTATTCGTTCTGTATTGGAACAAGTGAACATGCTTGTTCTTTCAAAACCTGTCAATATTGCTTATTGTGACTCTAGTCATTAACAGGAAACACATGGTGTAAAGAAGCAGTTTTCAGCAGGCCATGGAGGGAAAGAAGAGTTGAATCACATGGCAGCATTTCCTAACGATATAGGAAAGCTTCCTGAAAGATTCTGTTGCCTATTTGGCTCTAAGCAACAAGTGAACAGGGACCTTGCCTTCCTTGATCACTTTCTGCACAGAAACCTAACTGGCAGATGGGGAGTGGGAGAGAAGCAGCAAATACCACCTCTCTTCCCAGAAATACCAGCATCATGATCCAATGTTACTAAAATGAACACCCCTGAGGCGTATTGGGTAACAAGGAAGACTGAGAACCAGCCCCGTGCACAGGACATGAGTCCATTTTCATTTTAAATGCTTCTTTTAAGGTAGAGAGAGGTAAATCGTCATAAATAATACTGTTGCTGTAAACATACTATGAATGCACTGTCATGAAAGTTGCTTTAGAAGGTAGGCCTTGTGAGTTTAATCTCCACATTACCCAGAGTTCCCAACTCAGTGGTTCTCAAGGGAAAACAATAAATATGCATTGGAATGAACCAAATAAAGATTAGAATGCTTACTCTCTCTGAAGAAAGATAGCTAATGTAAATGTATTTGCATTTTTTTCCAATCAAATTAGAATTCTTCAAATTTTCTAGCACAATTTTAAAGAACACAAAAGCTAGAATTTCAGACATGAATTCAAATTCTTGAATCTCGACCAAATAGTGTGTGACTCTGGGAGATTTATTAAGCTTTCTAGTAGAAAATCCATTTCCTCATCAGTGAAATTAGAATAATTATTTTAAAGTGCTTATCACAGCAACTGTTCAAGGTAAACACTCAATAAATGGTAGCTATCATTTTTATATGATATTAGCTCTGTAGGATATTGACCGATAAGTCAATATATATTTAAATGTGTTTGATTCAAGAGGAAAGTTGTCTATTTAATTACAAAGTTAATTCTAGGTAAAACAAGCACAAATGGTTACAATTGAAATCTATGGTAATTATTTATAGATTATTCTAGATTTGTTGCTAACAAAAGCCAAAACTAAATGATAAAGGAATTAATTCCGATTATGAATTACTTTTTTATTTTAGCACATTTTCATGAGATTAAAAAGAATAGAACATTCAGCTCTGCCCTCTAAGAACTTATAATTTAATTCAATAATTGTATTCAAATTATCGTATCTGTATCTCATTTCTTGGGGGAGAATTTGTCAGTATACAATGTGAGTTAAATAGCATTAACAACTACCACTTACTCCAACCTACTGAAGATGGCAAAATGCTAACATATTTCAGAGAAGGAAAGGAAGACGTGTAAAAAGATGAAAGGAGACAAATATGAAGAAACAATTTTTCTATGGAAACTAAAAAATCATTTTTTTGAAAGCATAAGGAAAACCCAGGACTTGTCATCTCTTGGAAGAGTGCTGTAACCATCCTCTGCCCATTCTTGTTTCTTCAAAATGCTTGGTACAAGGAGAAAGAAAGCGTAACTTCTCATTGACTACCAAGGAATCATAAACAGAGACTCAAAGGTTGAGCTGTAGGTACAATGAAGAATTTCTATTCTTATCATCAGATCACTCTAAGAACTCAATTTCCTTCCTGTGGTTTACGTGAATCCAGATTGAAAAAGAGAAAAAAAAATATATAGGAAAATTCCATTTTTCCACTTGAAAAAATCCTCAAAATAGTAATTTGGAAGAACTGAAAACCTACATGGAGCATTTTATTTTGAGTGTCTCTACACTTGAATCAATTTTAGAAACAGTAATAGGCAAAAAAAAAAAAAAATCATGTTTTACTGTGCTCCTAACTTATAAATGACTCATCATGAAATGAACACATGGGCATTGCATGTGTGTGTGTGTACTTATTGATAATAACATCAAAATAGAACCAGAGTTTAATGTCTCCAATTCAGCTTTATTGTAGAAGTAAAAATTAAGGAAGGAAGAGTCCTGTGTGGATGAAAGGGGAGGGTAAGTTATTTCACTGTTTTTAGATCTAACACTTCAAAAGTATTTTTAAGAAGGACCAGAGGAAATTATATAGTTAAGAATTAGGCAGGCTTCAAACATCTTGGGTTGGTTTAGTTTTATTTAAGGTAAATCTTAGGTTCTGTGGATTAAATTTGTGAATGCTTAGTTTTATTATTATAAATATTATTTCTTCTCTTATTCTTATGAAGACACGAAAATTATTTCCCCCACTAATTTTCTTCCTAGGTTAGAAAAAGCTAGACAACTCTATACTAACCGTCTTTTAGCACAAGGGAAGCTGACCAATTTTTGTAAAAAATGTGAACTTAACTAAATATTAGAACAACGAGAAATTATAATAATCTCTCCAAACCCAACATTTCCAAATTTTTGTCTTTCTCAATTTGGGAATGAAATTTTACGTGTCCATGTTTTCTGAATAATTTCCTGTCCACAATTCAGAGTAAAAATGAGCCTGGATTAGAAGTCAGGAGACTGGGAGTCCTTTCTTGGCTGCTAATATGGCATAAGACTTGAGAGGAGGCACTTCTTTATAAGACATCATACAATTTTAATGTCAAAAATGTCTGGTCTGTCATCAGAATTACAAAGTAGATATATGAAAATGAGCGGTCTCAGGTGGGTTCCACACCAAAAACTAAACAAAATCTATTTTGCTCTGGGTGCCATATTTTCAGTTTCCATTTCCTTTCTACATATAGGAAAGCTCTTCAGACAGCACCTCCAGCACTGCCCTAGTTTAAAAATAACCAGAGCAAATGATTTCATATCTTACTTTTAGCCACTTAAGCCACACAGCTGCATACTTCTTTGCCTTTTTTTTTTCTGGAAGAAAAAACAGATCTTAAATAGCAGTTATGTCATATCTATGTTTTTCAGACACATAACTGCCTCAGCAGCTCTTGGTTTCTGTATGTTTTGGGGGATAAAGTATCTACAGCCCTGGGTAGCAGAGAAACTTCTTTTTACGATTTGAGAAGCGATGGTTACCTCTTCACAATTGTGATATTCTTTGCTCTGTATCTCTCTTACCACCAGTAAATAAAATACCATTATGTCTTTCTTGCCAGCTCTTTTTTGTATCAGGTAATTGTGAAGCTCTTCCTTCCACGTCTTTCTCAGAGATTGTTGCTACATTAGTGCCCCCTTATCTGCTGGGAGATAGGTTCCAAGAGCCCCAGTGAATGCCTGAAATCACAGACAGTACTGAATCCTATATATATTGTTTTTCCTATACATGCATATGATAATGTTTAACTTATAAATTAGACACAGTAAGAGGTTAACAACAATTATTATTAATAAAATAGAACAATTATAGCAATATACTGTAATAAAACTTACCATAGATCTTAGCAAACTCAGCATTTGATTTTTTTTCTTTCTTTATTAAATCAGGAACTCCCACCTTTTCACTTAAAGGAACCACTTTACAACTTCTCTTTGGCATATCTGAATTGCCAGCAGCACTGCTCTTGCACTATGGGGCCATTATTAAGTAAAATAAGAGTGACTCAAGCATTGTGATGCCTCACAGTCCCTCTGATAACCCAGACAGCTACTCAGTGACTAATGGGGGTGGGGGTGGAGCAGAGACAGGGTGGACACACTGGACCAAGGATGGAGCTGGACAGCAGGAGATTTCATCACGCTACTCAGAATGGAATGCAATTTAAAATCTATTGTTTATTTCTGGAATTTTCCATTTAATATTTTCGGACTTCGGTTGACCACGGGTAACTGAAATCACACAAAGCGAAACCATGGATAAAGGAGGGTACTGTATAGCAGTTCTCTTTAAACTGCATCTGAGCGCATAACAGTAATCTTCGCTGGGACACTTCTCTGAGACTCAGGTGCTCCTTTATAACTACTTTAGAAATAGATCTAGTGTAGTCAACCCTGTTCATATTAGAAACTAATTTTCACCTTTGACCTGCTTTTTCCTGCACAGCGAGACAGTTAGGGAGCTGCTTCATAAGGATTAGAGGGGTCAATCATTTACTGAGGACCAGATCCCTCCTGAGATGACAAACATCTATTAAGATGGGAACCCCACAGACTCTCGAGAACTCTCATTCCCATTTTGGGCAGCCTTTGTTGCAGGGGAAGATTTCTTCTCATTTTGCCAACATTTACTCCTATGTAACTCTTATTCATTGATCCTAATTTTGCTTCCTGTGTCCAACCAGAAATGCATCTACTCTTGTTTCTGCATGATAGGCTGGGAGAGCCAGAAAGCTCTGGTATCCCACTTAGACCCTAACAGGGAAGGAGCAACTTGTAAGGGCTGTAGAATAGTAGTCTGTGTTATTTTGCCTTGTTATTTAACAAAGATATGTTAAGCAAGTGCGTGATTCACTGTGTATGTTACTGTTTACAGTTGGGACTGACAAACACACAGGATACCTGTGTTAGTCTGCTAGGGCTGCCAGAAATTTGACGGCTTAAAAAAACAGCCTTTTATTGCTTTACGGTTCTGTAGACTAGAACCAGTCCAAGATTAAGGAGTCAGCAGTGGTGCTTTTTTCTGCTGGCTGTGAGAGAAAATCTGTTCCGATCTTCTCACCTGGCTTGTGATGGTTTGGTATCAATCTTTGGTGTTCCTTAGAAAACTTCACCCCAACCTCTGTCTTCTTCTTCACCCAATATCCTCCCAGTATCTGTGTCTGTCTTATGTCAAAATTTCCCCTTTTTATAAGGACACCAGTCATATTGATTGGGGCCCATTGTAATGACCTCATCTTAACTTGATCGTCTACAAAAATCCTATTTCTAAGGTCACATTCTGAGCCACTGGCACTTCAACATGTGAATTTTAGGGGGGCACAATTCAACCTGTGACAATAACCAAATTTACAGGCTTATGAACTGCAACTTTGAGGGAGTTTCTTAAATACTCTCGGTGTTACTTTGCTCTTCAGTAAAAGGACGGTAATAATAGTACTTAATGTCACAGAATTATGGTCTGTGTGATGGGTTAGTGTAGGTAAAATACTAGACCAGCATCTAACAGATATTAAATGTTTGATAAATATCTTCTGCTATTGTTATCATTATTGCCCACAATTAACTAAATTAATATCATAAAGCCATTTCTGCAAGCCAAGGACCTCATTATCTGCACTAGTATGGACTGTCACGCCTCTGGCTGCGGAACTCCAGGCACATTCTCCTGATAGTTCTAGCATGTCCAATGCCTCGGGTAAGAGCAAGACAATCAAGCAGAGATCTGTGAGATGGGAGCCTTTCTTCTGCGAAAGAGTAGAAAGTCAGACTGTGCAGGAGGACCTGGCAAAGAACTAGAATTCACCTGTACAAACCACCAGTCATGAATACATTTTTAAGTGAGAGTCCCTTCTATGTATTTTTGCCATGCTGCTTACCTGGTCACTGTGGGCATAGCTCTTCCATTTTTTTTTTTATTGAGATCACATTGGGTTAAACATTATATAAATTTTAGCTGTACATCATTATATTCAACTTCTGTATAGACTACATCATATTCACCACCAAAAATCTAGTTTCCATCCATCACCATACAAATGTCTCCTTTACCTCTTTTGCCCACCCCCTTCCTCTCTGGTAACCAGCAATCTGGTGTCTGTATCTATGTGTTCATTTGTTTGTGTATCTTCCACACATGAGTTAAATCATACAGTATTTGTCTTTCTCCGTCTGACCTATTGTAGCCTCATTTCTAGGAGAACAGCCCAAGTAGCTCAGTAGCTCCTTTATGTAGTATGGTTTATTTCTCATCAGCCAGTTTCTCTTCTCGGAACACGATCCACTTTGACTATAATCCTTTTAAAAGAAGGTCCTCAGATTTAACAACAAGACTTAGAGCAGAGACAAAATATGATTTTCCTGGACACTTCTTAATATTTACTAGTTAATTAGATGTCTTTCATCTAATACACTGACACAAATGTAAACACCGGTAATGTATAACCCACTGTGATTAGTATCATAACAGATACTCAAACAAAGAAAAATGCAGAAGCAATTTCTCCGGGGTAAAATGATCTATGCTTATAATTTTTCCAGTAGCCGTTTTTTCAGTTAGAATATGCAATTTAGTGAATTTATTGAACAATAAAAATAATATCTAAAGACACCTAAGATGGATTACACTTTTCTCCTTGGGAATTTAAGTCATTCAAAGTGTTTAGAACATGCCTCAGATGTCTGACATGCTGTGTAGTTAGAATAAGTCAGTGGAAAATGTCTCGAGTCAGAAGAGAGATTTCACCACCTCACCACTTCATTTGAATATTTAGGAAAACACTTGAAAACCTAATAAATATTTTAATCCTTTGTTTTGGAAAGGGTTTTCTTAGACTTACCTCTCAGACAAAATACTTAAACTGCAATTAGCCTTCCAGGCACAGTTGTTTCCAGATGGTAAATCCTGTACTTCGACACTTTTGAAGCCCATATTTTCCCATTTAATTAGGTGATTTTTTTTTAAATAAATATTAAGACCTAGATGAAATAGAAGTTAGAAGATGAAACAATAGCTATTTATTTTCATAAAGCTTTTTCATGCAGAGAGACAGTGAAACTAATTAACATAACTGTGATTGCATACATTAAAAAAAAAAAGACAGAGAAAAACGTTTCTTCTGTAGGTATGAAAAATATAGTGAATGATCTAGTCATACTAAGAGCTAAGAAAATTTTTGAGGTTGGCAATGGGCCACAAGATGAATATACATGACACGGAACTTCCCGTCCACAACTACTCAGAACAATTGCGTAAGAAAATCTCTAGAACAGTGTTCCATGAAGAGTAGGCCCAGGAGGCTGCCGGGATCCCTCTGCATGACTGCAGGCCCAGTGAAAGCCCAAACACGAGAGAAGATCTGCAGGCCTGCCTACCACTTCTCCCAGTCCACGTGCACACTGTCAGTGTTCAGTCTCTGCTGACCCCAAACTTGTCCCTTCATTCCTCTTCTTTATGAACCTCACTGTTACGGACCTCGCTTTGTACATTATATGTTATTCCACGACAAACCCCAATAGTACTCAAGTCCCCTGTCAGACTCAGCATTCTCAGGAGCCTGAGAAGCGCCATTGGTGTCACTTGTAGAGCCTTTTTTCTTTCTCATGGGTCAGACTGCCATAAGATTGAGAACTGCTTCTGAAACCTTCGAATACCAGCAAAATCTTGCTGGGCCCCAAACTTTTAACCTTGCAATGCCTGTTTCAGAGTTTTATGCTGATTTATAACCTCTTTAACTGTGTTTCTTCCTCTTTCTTCCCAGCACTCTTATCCCCAAATCCCAGAAACTCTCAAGCCTGTTTCCTCCCTAATGGTTAGTTTACCTGAAAAGTATGTATTAAATGTCTACTAAGTGCATGGATTGTGCTATATAAGTGCTTTATTGTCCTATATTCCTCAAGCCACTGGCATCTTTCCAATTCCACATCTTTTTTACCCCCATATATTCTCCAAACTTAATGTCCCATGTTTGCCTTAAATCGATCAATTAGTATAATGAGGTATCAATCTAATAGATGCTTTGGATTAGAGACAAGCTTGGCAAAGATAAACCAGTGGTTCTCAACCACAGGAATTTTGCCCACAGGGCACATTTGGTAATGCCTGGAGGCATATGTGGTTGCCACTGGCATCTAGCAAGTAGAGGCCGGGGATGCTGCTGGACATCTTACAATGCACAGGACAGCTTCCTTCCGCAAGCAAGTGTCCAGCCCAAAATGTCAGTAAAGCTGAAGGTGAGGAACTTTGAGATAAATTGTTTTAAAAACACTACTTTTTGATATGGATGAGTAATAAAGACACAGGTAAATGATCAATTTTCATTTTTGCCGTAAAGAAAACAAGCTTAAATTTCTGAGAGAGAGATTGTTTAGCCAAAAGGACTTTCAGAGTCTAAATTGTTTTAGCAAACGTCCAGAGTATGTAGGCATTTTTCTTGAATGGTTTCAAGTATATTTCTGTGTAAAGGCAGTGGAGAAAATGCGAGAACATTTCAGGATTTTAACAACATTATTCACATTCTGGGAAAAACAGATACAAGTTCACCAAATAAATAAACAAGACCCAAAAGGCATGTGTTCTGGGGCCTTTTTCTGGTTTTCTTTTGCTATTGTTGATCATGAAATTATCTTCTTCATATATCAATATTATATCTTCAGTCTCATGACAGTAAGTTATAATATTTGATATTATCAGCAAAATACCCCAATGATTGAGATCGAAAATCTTAGCTCATTTTCTCAAGATCCATGTTTGTGTTACCTCTATGGCAAATAGCTGCAATTGCTGTACAATTTGGAGTTTATTTGTACTAAACCATTTGGAGTTGATTTGCGTTCTTCAACATTTGAGCAATAAATTGTCCTTTCAATTGATAGCTATTTTTAACACAAAATGCACAAGAAAGCAATTTCTTTGGCATTCTAACGAATGAGGGCTCCCTTTCATTTCTGAAGAACTGAAAGCTGATCTTGTGTCTCTATGCTTGTTCTGTTTATCGTATTGTCTTTACTTGTTTTTACTGAAAATGGCATTTAAAAAATCATTTTAAATAAGAAAATTCAGGTAATTTTCACTTGTGAGAGAAGGATTGATTTTTTTCACAATTATAATTTATAATACTTTTAATTAAATTACAGAAAGTTCCTGCACTAAATGATATTTGGCATTCCTTGACTATTTCAAATGGCCATTTTGAGGGGGTTTGATAGATTCTATTTTTTCCCAGGTATTAGTAATCTCTACTTACACTTTGCTTCAGGAGAGAAAGTCTTTTTCTATTTTGGATTATAGCTACGTATGTACATGTCTTATCTTGCCGTTTAAAGGATTACAAACTGTTTGCAGAGAAGAAATGTGCTCTTCTCAACCTATATCTCCTGACACCCTCAGCCAAATTTCAGGAAATTAGGGTTGCATATAGAACTATATATATATACATGAAGGTGTGTTTCTTCTATATCCAGAATTAGACTGAAACTGAATTGATACTCTAATGTAACAGAAGAAACTCAGTAATACGTCGAGAGTTTGATATGGCTCTAGCATTAATGAGCCATGTGACCTGAGGCAAGTTATCTGATCTCTTTGGGCATCAAGTCTCCTAGTCTACGTATGATTTTTTTTTCATTCATCCACCCAAATGTAAAATGAGCATTGAGCTCTGTTCCCGTTTTCTCTCAGAGATGAGCAGAAATAAAGGCCCCTTATTCAGGCAAAAGTACCTGCTGCTGCCAGCTTTAATCAGAGTCTTAAAGTCATGCTTCTGGCAGCTGCTCTTGTAAGTGGAGAAAATAGTGGATGACAGCTTCTAGCCTTGGAAGCCTCTGGCTGTTACAGCTTTAGAGGCCCTTCAGTAGGGTCCCCAGTATCAATTCCTTTTCTGTTGAGTGTCCAATCTGGGATATTACCAGTGCTCACTATTCCCTGTACCAGGTAAGTCATCAGGCGACTGGAAGAAGTCCATGAAGGTAAATGCAAGTGTTGCACACCAAGTAGGCAGAAAACTAAGGAGGAGTTGATAAAATAATTATTGCTGTTCAGCTCCAAACCCACCTTCTTATACTCTGCTTTGTGATCCTGGGACTCTGCCTGTGCAAGCCACACTTCCCCCTCCCAGCTGGCTGGCTGTCCAACTCTGCTGGTAGGGGGGCTTAGAGGAAGACAGGGAGGATGGAGGAGAGAAAAAGAAGCCGTTCTTTCCTATTTGCTTTTCCTTTCTGCTGGCATCACCATGGCTGCAACACCTGGTCCAGTTACCAATTTTTTTCTATACTCTGAGTACAGCCTCATGGTACCTCTCAGAGGTATCCACCCAGTTGGCTGATACAACCTTTTCAGTGGTCTGAATATGTGCTCCAGAGTTCCTCTACTCCAAGATGGTGTGTTCTGACAACCCCATCCTTATTCTTTTTTTCTCCCAGCTCCAACAGTGGTAGCTTCTTCTTACAGTTGCTATCTTAGTGTAACCTTTGGTCGTTCTTTTTGCCTTTACTGTCCTCCAATACCTATCTACCCAATTCCCTATATGAAGTGACAGTTTTCCTGACTAAATTAAAACTAATACACCAGCTGTATTCAAATATCCAGACAGGCAGGTGCACAGGCCATCAGTCAACAATGGAAACCTAAACACATGTCTGGGGTTTGAAGGTGGAACTCCAGTCCCATGGTGTGTATGTATGAGTGTGTGTGTGTGTGTGTGTATGTAGGGCCGAGTGAGCTAGAACAAGACAGAGCCCAGTTTGTCTAAAGTCCTAAAGAGCTTGGAAAACCAAGGCGGTTACTAATACAGAAACTTAAGGATTCTTAAAATGGCAGACAGCCCAACTGTTGATTGCATCCTGCAACATCTACTCTAAACTCGAGTAATAAAGAGAAACTTGGTTTCTATTAGCAAAAAAAAAAAAAAAAAATAGAATATAAAAATTATAAGATAACATGGAAAGAAGAAGGCTGTCTTGATCTCTCATGCTTCTGAGAGGTGAAGGCCAAGTCTACAGTGAAAGGCAGCCCCAGGCGGGAGTGGAAGAAAAGGGTTGTAATTTATGCTCTAGCATCCACCGCCTTTGGACAGATAGTGCCTTCCCCTTCACCTCAGAAACTGGCATAACAGGCCAGACTACTAGGGCCTCTGCTTCAAATCAGAGAACTCGAAGACTAGCAGGCGAGAGGCGAGGAGGTAAATAAATGGATGTGAACTGAGGTACAATGTCCGGCATTCTTTTTTCTGCTCCCTCCCCTTAGCCCTGGGTCTGATGGGCTACAAATCTCAGGAGACTGCCTTCTCCTAATGCTGCTGTTTTGAAAAGAGAAAAAGTTAAAAATGAAAACTTGATGAGAGTAATTGTTGGGGAAGTGGGAGCAAATAGACATGGTAAACAATGGTTCTGTCATTCTTGGGACTCTCCATCCCAGGAGGTGGGGACAAATAGTAAGGTTACACCGACTGAAGAACACATAAATATCAGAAAGAAGAATGCTCCCAGAAAGCAGCAGAAAAGAAGAAAAAGATAGAGAATTGTAGTAGAAAAAACTAAAAAACTAGAATACAATTGAAGTAGATGTAACATTCACGGAAGTTTTAATGTACAAAGACCTACACTGAATACACTTCTGGAGAAACAGGTTTAACAATTTAAGAGCTGCTACAAGAGAGGCTGTCGATTGTCAAACTGTGGCTGCTGTGTGTTGCTGTGATGCGGAAAGCTCTGCCACGGGGATTTCAAATACTAGCACAGTCACCTAAGGTGGACAGGTTTCAGCAGAGCTTCTAGACTAAGACAGATGAGGAAGAAGCACCTGGCAACCCACTTCCAAAAACATTGTCCATGAAAACCCTGTGAACAGCAGCGGGGCACTGTCTAATAGAGCCAAGAAGGTGAGAGGATGGCACAAAAAGATTGGGCAGTTTGCTCTGCTGTACCCAGGATCGCTAGGAGTCAGAATCAACTTGATGGCACTAACAAGGAGAGACTATGGGAAGTAAGATGATCAAAGACTTAGCTTCCTGTTGTCTCAGGGGGAAAAAAAAAAGATCTAAGACAGAAGTAGAAAATGGCAAAGTACATCCTTAGTAACCTGATACTGAAATTTTAGACAATAGCAACATACTGAGACCAAAGGATATAAGAGCCTGTTAAAATACTCAGAACTTGTTAGAGGAAAGATAGATATTCTCCCAGAAAGCAGCAGAAAAGAGTAAAAAGATAGAAAATATAGAAGAAAAGCTAAAAAGTTAGAAGATAGAAATTGAAGTAGTAGATATATTCAAGAAATCAATAAAGGTAAAAATCATGAGAATGGATCTTAAGTTATGACTACTCATAATAAAAACAAAAAGAATATATATATAACTTTAATCCAAAGAAGAAAATTCTGTCTCCAACGGGGGGAAAAAAGGAAACAAAAAGTGTTGCATGTGGAAATATGGAATAAAATGACAAAAATAAATCAAAATATAATAATGAATGTATATATATATATGCGTTAGCTCACCAATTAACAGTCATTAAAAACCCAATAAATTATAAAGCAGCAAAATCACATTTACTATGTTTCTGTTAATAATGCAATAAAATTAGGAGTAATAACAGATTAATAACAAAAATCCAATATGTGGAAACCAAACAATATCTCATTGAATTATCCTTGTATTTAAAGGGAAATTAAGAAATATTTAAAGCTGAGTAATGGTGAGAACACTACATGTTAAATTGTGAGACACCACTAAAGCTTCAGTTAGAGGGAATTTTAGAGCTTTAAATACGTTTATTATATCTCAAGAAGGGTTTAAATAAATGAGCAAAAGATTCAATTACAGAAATTGGAAAAAAACAATCAAGTCAACCCAGAGACTTGACAGTTATGAATGGATATCCCTGTTAGGAGAACTTGGGTTCAAAGTTGGAAATTTGGTCTCAGGAGGCTTAGTGATTAGAAGTGAGATGAAAAACCAACGACGGAGTCAGAGTCAGAGTTTCTGGTAGATAAGTCTTCATAGTATGAAAAGAGACATTTTTAAGTTCGTCACATGGGCACAGTGTTGGTTTGATTAAGGTAATGGCTGAGCACACAAAGTGGGTGAAACAGTGAGTTTCATGTTGTTATTAAGATCTCTGGAGTCACACATGTGTAGGTCTGTATCTCATGTCTACTGCTAGGCACGTGTGACTTTGGGCAAACTATTTCACCTCTCAGATTTAGTTCCCTTCTCCGTAAGATAAGACTGATAGAAGCACTTCTCACAGTTTTTGCAAGGAACAAATGAAAAAATGCTTTTGTTGTAAGTGTTAGCTATTCTCAGAACAAGAAGAAAATGAAAACAAATGATTCTCATTCTGCAGCACCTGTAGTGGCAAACTTGTAACACTGCCACAAGCCCACCTTTCAGTGGCAACTACTTTGTGCTGTGGCTTTATTCTTTATATATTTCCTTAGAGTATAGAAGCCAGATATATCCAAAGTCTGCCTTATCAAATCCCAGATTATGTTACCTCATAGCCCATCTGAGGCCTGGGAGAAGGCTACTGACATTACTTTGTCTCAATTTTGCTTCTTCCCCTCAAGATCTGACACTTTCCCTTTCCTGCAACACAACTATCGTGTCTTATGGTATAACGCCCTCACTCATGCTGGGTTATGACTGAAAATGGTTGTCATCTTGGGAACAGAACTATCCCCCCAGCGAACTCCTAGTGCCTTCGCGAAGTGCAGAAAGACAATATATGCACAGTGTACATATGGAGATGCCTGCTGCCCCCCAGTTAGACATGCATGCTTCACTCAATAACTGGTTATGCCGTGATAACTTCTCATTTGGGAACAATAAAAACTAAAACTTGAATGCGTTGTGCTGAGTACTGAAATCATTTGGGGTATGAACAGATCTCTCTGAAGAGTTCAGTCTACAGAATTCTTAGGAAATTTCCTTCTAATCAGGTCATCTCACTTAGATGTAAAATTAGGTTTTATCTGTCATATCTGGGATATGTGGTTCCACCAATAATTTGAATAGTATGAACAATTGCTTTGAAACAATGAGGTCAAGTTTGGCATACACTCAAAGCTCTTACCTTAGAAATAATGTTCTCATTTTATCTGTAAATTTCAGATTAATGTTTACCTATTAAAA
Source organism: Equus asinus (assembly GCF_041296235.1). Classification (NCBI taxonomy): domain Eukaryota; kingdom Metazoa; phylum Chordata; class Mammalia; order Perissodactyla; family Equidae; genus Equus; species Equus asinus. The sequence goes on along the minus strand of NC_091808.1, from coordinate 26,343,174 downwards.
CTATTAACTGATTAAATTTTGTTGGCATTTTTGAATAGATTAGATTAGATTTCCCTAAACTTGATGATCATAAAAATTATCTGGACTGATTATTAAAAATATAAATTTCAATGCTATGCTGAATCAGAATCTCTAAGGAAGAAACCTGGGAATCTTACTTTTAGTAAGCACTTCGTGATTCTTATTCTCAGAGTGAGTTAGAAATATCAGTAACTGGTAAAGAGGAAAGAGTCCTAGATGTCTTGAGAATATCTGATTGTCATCCTGAATTCCCTATGAGTTAATTATCTGTCCCGTAATAGTCAATTCATTTTTAAGCTGTATACAAATTAGTAAATCCGATACAGCCATGGAACAAAGAATGAATGGGACTCCATATGCAGCAGAATAAGTGTGGTACATTTAAAGGTATATCAACCTCCTCACACCCAGTTTCTGAGTTAACACTAAAATGATCAGTAACCAAAAAAATGTTTACAGGTCACTGCAGGACATGTGTAATGACAGCGAGTCAGTGCAATCAAGGTGGTTGAGCAAAGGGACTAAGAGAATGGTCTCTGGAGTCAGTTTACCTAGGGTACTTCACTGCTCAACCCTTCACTCGGTTGATCTTTGGTAACTTCTCCATGATTCTGTTTCCACATCTAATAATAGATACAATAATAATCCTCAAAGGGTTGTTATGAGGATTAAATACACTAATTCATGTAAATCATTTGGAATAATGGTAAGCCTTGTATAAATGATTCCTATTATTACTATTACAATGAATTTATTTTTAGGATATTTTTAGAGTATATGTATATACTCAAAGATTCATATATATGTAACGTATAATCCAGATATTGTATTATAATCCAGATATTGTACTAAGTACTTTATATTGATTCTCTCACTTAATCCTCACACTAGTCATTTGTGACTATTTTTAGCCCCATTTTACAGGTTGAAAAACTGAGGCTCAGAAAGATTACACAGTTAAAACAGTCATATAATTACAGTCTGTTCAAGTCAAGTGTTATGATTGTTCATAGTGAAGAGAGATCACATTCAGCTGGGGACAATTAGCATTACTGACTCAAACGACTACATATATTTTTGACCTCTTATTACTGAGTTAATTTTCTTAAGGTCTTAGCCTTGGCTAATTTGTGCATAGCTGGCTTCTCTTTATTAGCAGCTTTGTTTATCTTAGAATATGTTCATTAGTTTACATTTCTCAAGCTTCACTTCTATGAGAGGGCCTTTTCCTAAAAGATGGTAAAGGATGTGGGTCTGTTTAATTAGGGTCAAGGCAGCTCGAAGGGGTCCTCTCTGTGGCAGCTGGTATTTCAATGAAGTAGTCCTTTGGAAATGGCCAAGGAAAGGGCTGTAATCTAAGTTTGAAGAAACTGTAGTTGAGAACTACCAGGACAAAGAAGACAAGAGCCTCCCTGAATAAAAAGGGGCCTTGGTCAGCAGGGGCAAGAAAACAAATGTCGCTATTCATCACAGAAGGCCTCTGAACATATAAAGTACATTTTTTTATTTTCTTAATTTGAAAATTGTATGCAGGTTGTAATGCAGAAGTGATAAGACTTCAACACTGTAAGGAAAGAGGCGCCAGGACCAGACAACGGGCTTCCACAGAATCCATCCCTGGAAGACAAGGGCTTTTATTCCACTTGGGTTTCCCCTAAAAGAAGTTTATCTCAGTTGACCACATGTGCCCTGTATCATCAAGAAGGTCATAAAGTCAAAACAGAGCATTTTGCAATGATTTTCCAAGAAGAGAGTTTATACTCCATTTCAGAGTCTATTTCCTTAAGTTGTGAGTTGAGGAACAGAAGACTCTCAAGTTCTTGAGCACGAGGATCATTGGCATTTTCAGTAGAGAAAAACAGCGTAGTTCACACAATCTTTTCCATTCATTCAGAAAGCTTACCCTCTTTCACAGGATACAAAACCACAAATAAGCTTTAGGAGTGTGTTGCTATTGTTCTTTTTACAGGTCTTAATTTAGTAGATACTTAAAATAGTTGATTATTTTTCTCTCTGTCCTCATGAAAAAAGGCAGAAAGTTTGTTTTGTACACTGAAGTATGAATTTGTTTAAATAGGTGAAGTTATTTCAAGATTGAGTAGAACATGCTATCCTTTCAGGCAACTATACGTTCCTTATTTCAAAGTGACACAAGCAGATAGGCTTGCATAGTTTTTGGTCTAAAAAGTGGTGTTTCACTTTGTTTCAGTAAAAAATATCACCTGTTAATTAATGTTTTATCTTTATGTGGCTTATATGTAGATTTTATTCTGAAGAGTCTTGTTTTTTTATCCCTGTATGGCTCCACGTTCCAATAGTATTTGATAAATTATAAATACAAAGATATACTATGTAATCGGTTACAAAATATCATCTTTTATTTTAACATTTTTGTCTCATATACCATGGTGTTTTTAGTTCTATAATTGCAACATCAAGATTAATCCTATGATCCTTTTAGAATTATGTGTGCTTAATGGCTAAGTGTAAGCCCAATTTACCAACCATTTGTCACTGTGTACCCGACTCAGTGTAACATTTCCAATCATAATCTAAAAGAGTAGGGGGTATTGTAGCAGTAAATCAGCTTACTTGATGGGAGTGGATGAGTATGACACCAGCAAGGTGGAACAGTCCACCTCTGCAAGAACACTTTGAAGCATGACCTAAGGCAAACAGCATTGCCTTTGATGACATAAAATCATTGAACGGCTGAGCTTGGCTTATGGCTGTGGTTCTGCCCATTTGACTCACCTGGGGGAGGTTTTAAAAAGCAGATACTGATAGATGAGCTTCTCACCAGTCAAACCTATAAATCCAGGAGGCAGAGTCCAAGCATCATTTTTTTTTTTTTTTTTTTTTTGATGAATATTAGCCCTGAGCTAACATCTGCTGCCAAACCTCCTCTTTTTGCTGAGGAAGACTGGCCCTAAGCTCCCATCCTCCTCCACTTTATATGTGGGACGCCCCCCACAGCGTGGCCTGCCGAGCAGTGCCATGTCCGCACCAGTGATCCGAACCCAGCAAACTCCGGGCCGCTGAAGCAGAAGGTGCGCTCTTAACTGCTGCGCCGCTGGCTGGCCCCCAAGCATCGATATTTTTAAAGAAGTCCCTCAAGTAAATCTGTGCCACCAGGTATGAAAATCACTGGCCTAGCACAGTGGATTAATGTCACCTGAGAAACTGTTAGAAATGCAAATTCTCAGCCCCAAGGCTGACCTTCTGAACCAGAAATTCGGGAGGTGGGGCTCAGCAATCTGTGTTTTAACAAGGCCTCCAGGAGATTCTGTTGCTTGCTAACGTTGGAGAACCACTGGCAGAGTATAATCAAAGATCCATCTATTTATCTGGTTAATTGCATCAAAAATGTTTCCTGGCTGTGCCAGGCCCATGAAGAGTTGCTAAGGAAAGACCAGACTAGGTATTTTTCATTATAGAAGGGAAGCTGAGAGCAGCTTCTCAGACACCATCAAACATGTGGAAGTCTTGGCTAGCTCTTTTATATTCTACTAATCATAGAATTTTAGAAGGCCCATAATAACATCCCTATTCTCACCCGAGTTCAGAAACCAAATCAGAGGTATATCCAGGAAACAGAAAGATAGAAACTGGGCATCGCCTGTGAATTAACAGATTGACACTGCTAGACAAGGACAGGTCTCCATCCATAGGGACAGGCTCCGAACTTTAAGGGATGAATTCATAACCCAATGCAACCTACTGTTGGGAGAAAAGGTCAGAGGAAGGGGGAGGAAGTGTTTGTGACTAACATGCCTAGCTGCTTATTCCAAAGTCATAAAGAGATGAGCCCCTCCTTGTCTTCGGGGGAAGCATAAGAGAAGAGGCAGAGAGCAAGAAAGGAACACTTTAGAAGTTTCTAAGGAAATACGAGGAGATGTGCATAAGAGTTCTCCCCTAAAATGAACAATGATCAAGTTGATATCAGAAATCTTGAATGACCTTCATTCAACTCAAATTTCTTGGGCACCCACTTTCTCAGAAATTCTGTTAGGATAATGTGGGGTACAAGAATGGAGTTTAAAAATTGTGGTAGCTAGGGATAAATTTAGGAGCCACATTTGTTCAGGAGTAAGATTTGTACTTTGAATGCAACTGAAGTCTATAAAAGAGGTTAACGTACTATGATTATATAAACAACAGAGATATTCCAACACAGGTTTGGAGAATAGATCAAAGTTAATTAAAATATCTCATTAATAAAGAAACATTTCATATTGTGTCTAGATAGTCAACACTTTCTCATTTTTCTGCCTTATCTTTCAAGACCAAATATCTCCAAATAATTCTCAATAGAAAGTCCAAATCAGGATACTTTAAAGGACAATATATAAATACAGGGAGTGATTGTTAGAAGGGTGAGTGAAGTAAATAAGAAGAGCATGAATACATGTGCAAATCAAAGCCACTTCAAATTTCAATCTTTCCAAAACCTAAAAATGTTCACAAGGATGAAAATAAATGTTAATTCAAAAATAAACTTTGCAAGTTGACAATAAATCGCTTGCTATTTATAGTAAAGGCAGAAAATTTTAAAACTAAAGAGGAAATTGCTCTTCCAGCACTCAAAGATGCTTACCAGAAGGCGACAGGACAGAGGTTACACATTCAAATGTAACAAGATTAGGCTTTGGATTCCCAAAGTAGAAAGAACGTGTTCAGCAGAAATAGTTTTTACGTTGCCTGTTGAGCTGGTTTAGAATCAATTCTATTTATCTCTGGCATCAGCTGTGGTTCTGAGACAAGATTTTCAGTCAGAAAAAAAAGTCAGAAATACTGGATTCTAGAATTTTCTGGTTGGGAAAATGCAATGTAACATTGCTTTTTTTGTACCCAGACTTGACCTAACTTTGATTGACTTTAATATAATTATAATTATTAGATGTAATTTTTAAACTTGAATTTTTTGTGTTTCTCTTAAATGTAAAAACTCCATAAAGAATAATTTACCTTATACACAAGAGAAGCTATTTATTATAGAAAAGATATCTATTTTATTCTCCATTATTTCCCAATATCTAACGCTTGATTTTTTGTTCAGGAAAATGTAAAAACTCCATAAAGAATAATTTACCTTATACACAAGAGAAGCTATTTATTATAGAAAAGATATCTATTTTATTCTCCATTATTTCCCAATATCTAACGCTTGATTTTTTGTTTAGTAAAAGAAACATAAGAAAAATTTTTAAATCTGAGTGGCCTTTTATTTTTCCCGGGCATTATTTTAATATCGAATTTTTATCAAGCAAGACATATGAAAGTAAAAAATGTCTGTGAAGATTCACGCTAAGATCATGTTTCTTTCTCAGATAGTTTGGCTAGTTTTCCAAACTTTCTAGTTCCACTTCAAGTAATGTCTTTTATAAAATGACACCACCAAGAGCAGTCACGACCTTTTCCTTAAAATTAAATATCATCATGGAAACTCCATTTCATTAAGGTTTGATATATAGAGTTATTCAGTATACAGGTTGTGATAGACTGAATATTTGTGTTCTCCCCAAAATGTCTATATTGAAATCCTAACCTCCAATGTGACGGTATTAGGAGGAGAGGCTTTTTGGAGGTGATTAGGTCATCAGAGTGGAACCCTTATGAATAAGATTAGTCCCCATATGAAAGAGACCCCAAAGAGCTCTCTCACTTCTTCGGTTGTGTGAGGACACAGTGAGAAGACATCCCTCTGTCACCCAGCAAGTTGGCCTCAACAGACTTGAATCTGCCTTCACCTTGACCACTATGGACCATCCAGAGCTGTGAGAAATAAACGCTTGTTGTTTAAGACTCCCTGTCTAAGGTATTTGTGTTATGACCTGTATGGACTGAGACACGTGTGAATATTTATGTGTTTTGTTTTAACCTTTGTAGGTTTTAATATACATTATCACTCAAAATCTACTATTCTCTGTAAAGAACATTGTTTTATATAATGATGATGCAATGGAAATTGTATAAAGTTGATCCATGCACAATCCCAAAGGATTCAAAAGCTAGAAATTAACAACACCAGAATCTCAGAGACAACTGTGGCTGAAGAGTGAGTCACTGAAACAGTTTCAATGGTTCTGAAGATTGGAGAAAAATGGTGCAGGGGTTATAGAATATTTGTCCTTTTGTGTCTTGCTTATTTCACTTAGAATAATATTTCCAAAGTTTATCCATGTTCTAGCATTTATCAGAGATTTATTCCTTTTAAGGATTGAATAATATTTCATTGTCCGTATATATCACATTTTGATTATCCATTCATCTGTTGATGGACAGTTGAGTTGTTTCCACCCTTTGGCCATTGTGAATAATGCTTCAATGAACATTGGTGTACAAGCATCGGTTTGAGTCCTTAATTTCAATTCTTTCGGGTATATACTTAGGTGTGGGATTGCTGGGTTATGTGGTAGTTCTATGTTTAGCTTTTGAAGAAAAACCAAACTGTTTGCCACGGTGGCTGTACCATTTTATATTTCCACTAGCAATGTACTAGGGTTCCGATTTCCCCACATCTTCACCAACACTTATTTTGTTTTATTTTTTGTTGATTATAAATATCCTAGTAGATGTGAAGTGATGTCTCATCATGGTTTTGATTTACATTTCCCTAATGACGAAAGCTGCTGAGTATCTTTTCATGTGTTTATTGACTATTTGTATATCTTCTTTGGAGAAATGTTTGCTCTAATTGCCCATTTTTAATTGGGTTATTTTTCTTTCTGTTGTTGAGTTGTAAGAGTTCTTTATATATTTGGGATATTAAATCCTTATCAGATATATGATTTCCAAATATTTTCTCTCATTCTGTAGGTTGTCTTTTCACTCTGTTGGTAATGTTCTTTGATGCATAAAAGTTTTCAATTTTGATGAAGTCCAATTTATCTATTTTTTCTTTCTTCTTCTTGTTTTGTTAAATATCTAGCATAGGCAAATTCATCGAGTAAGAATGTGGATTAGAGGTTACCAGGAGCTGAGGAGAGGGGTATAGAAAATTGTTGCTTAATGATCATAGAGTTACTATTTGGAGTGATAAAAGGTTTGGAAATAGATGGTGATGATATCTGTACAATATTGTGAATATAATTAATGCCATTGATTTTACATTTAAAAACAGTTAAAATGGTAAATTTTATGTTATGTATATTTTACCTCAATAAGAACTGTAAAAAAATAGTAGATAAATAGCAATTCTCAAATAGTAGATGGCCAGATAGCCAAAATATTTTAAAATTCAAGTAAAGCGAATGAAAACTTCACAGTCTGTTAGTTCCACGAAAGGTGGGAAAATGAAGAAGTAGGGTATTTGACTGTTGACTACAGTGATTGCTGGGAAATCAAAAAGGTGTAAATGCCTAAAACTGCTTCTTAATTTCCTTTTGGGAGTAATCAATACAGTTTGATCTAAAATAAAGGTTTAACTTTTGTGATCCCACAAAAGTTGTGCAAATTATAATAGTCCAGGATATTACCCATAAATAAGAAAGATTTGAGAGTTTTCTTCCCTCTGGGGAAATAATTAATACAGATTTTTTCATCTTTGAAGTGCTACAGTTAAGGGTTAACCAGGTGTCTTTCTCAAGGAGGAGTTTGCAAGGTCTTTCTCCCGCCCTCAGCTTTATTGAGATGTAATTGACACACAACATTGTTTTAAGTGCAAGGTGTGCAGCATGATGATTTGATACACATCTATATTGTGAAATGATGCCAGAAGACTGTTACTTAATACACCCATCACTTAGTTACATATACATAGTTATTATTTGTGCATGTGTAGTGAGAACATTTAACATCTACTCCCATCTCAACTTTCAAGTACACAATACAGATTTGTTAATTATGGTCATGATACTACATACAGTCATGAGTCACTTGATGAGAATATGTTAAATGTATCATTAGGTGATTTCATCCTTGTGTGAACATCATAGAATGCATGGAAAGGAAATAAAGTTTGCCACTCAAAAATGTGTCTCCTTAACATGAGGATCGTTTTAGGCTGATTCTTTTTAAGAAACAAAAGACTCAGAAAATTTTCTTATTACCTCATGTGGAACTGCTTAAAAGAATTCAGATTAAAAAAAAAAAAACTGGTTCAGGAAGTGAGCTATCACCTTAGCATAACATGAACTAGGTAATAGACAAGGAGGAACCTAGAAAAGTCTGTTTATTGGGCTCCCCTCTGTCTTCTTCTGTTTCTGTGGCCAAACACTTGTTTTCCAAACATTTGCTCCTTTTCACCTATCTGTGAACTGCCTTCCTTCCCTTTGAAATCCCTGACTCTCCCCACCTCCAACATATTTTTTTAACTTAGGATGGTACTTAAGGTGAGGGTTTCCGCCTTTTTGGTGAGTTACTCAGTTTTCCTGGGTTTTTCCCATGTATACATGTTATTAAACTTTTATTTATTTTCCTCCTGTTAATCTGTCTCATGTGAATTTAATTCTTAGACAAGCCAGAAGAACCTAGAAGAGTAGAGGAAAATTTCTTCCTCCTGACAGTACTTACACTGATCTAGATGGTATAGCCTACTACACACCTAGGCTATATGGTACTAATCTTACGGGACCACCTTCATATACGCAGTCCATCATTGACCGAAATGTTGTTATGTGGTGCACAACTGCATTAGATCCCCAGAACTTATTCATGATATAACTGAAGATTTGTACCATTTGATCAACATCATTTCCCATACCCCCAGGCCCTGACAATCACCACTCCACTGTCTGTTTCTATGAGTTGGTCTTTTTAAAGATTCCACATATAAGTGATATCATACAGTATTTGTTTCCTCTGTCTGAATTTTTCACTTAGCATAATGCCCTCAAAGCCCATTCAAGTTGTTGCAAATGGCAGGATTTTCTTCATTTTTGTGGCTGAATAATATTCCATTGTGTATATATATATACAACGTCTTCTTTATCCATTCATCCATCAATGGGCACTTAGGTTGTTTCAATGTCTTTGCTATTGCGAATACTATTACAATAAACATGGAGGTGCAGACAGCTCTTTGATACCCTATGTTCACTTCCTTCAGATATATACTGAGAAGTGGGATTGCTGGATTATATGGTATTTCTATTTTTAATTTTTTGAGGAGCCTCCATACTATTTTCCATAGTGGCTGTACCAATTTACATTCCCACAAATGGTGCACAGGGTCCCCTTTTCTCCACATCCTCACCAGATTTCTCTCTTATCTTTTTTTATAATAGCCGTTCTAATAGGTATGAGGTGGTATCTCACTGTGGTTTTAATTTTCACTTCCCTGATGATTAGTGATATTGAACATTTTTCATGAACTTGTTGACTATTTGTGTATTTTCTTTGGAGAAATGTCTTTTGAGGTCCTTTAAATTCGATTGCTTGTGTTTTTTTGTTGTTGAGTTGTATAAGTTCCTTATATATTTTGGACATTAGCCACTTATTGGATAAAAACTTTATAAATATTTTCTCCCATTCAGTAAGGTAACTTTTTATTTTGTTGCTGTACAGAAATTTTTCAGTTTGACGTCATCTCACTTCTTTACTTTTATTTTTCTTGCTTTTGCTTTTCGTGTCATATCTAAAAATTCATTGCTAAGACAAATATCACGGAAATTTTTCCTCATGTTTTATCCAAGGAGTTTTATGCTTATGTCTTTAATCCATTTTGAGTTAATTTTTGTGAGTGGTGTGGGATAGGAGTCCAACTTCATTCCTTTGCATGCATATATCCAGTTTTCCCAATATCATTTATTACAGAGTCTATCCTTTCTCCATTGAGTATTCTTGGCTCCTTTGTCAAATGGTGGTTGACCATATAAGCATGCATTTATTTCTGGGCTTTTGATCCTTTCCCATTGGCCTATGTGTCTGTTTTTATGCCAGTACTACACAGTTTTAATTACTATACCTTTGTAGAATAATTTGAAATCAGGAAGTGTGATGCCTCCAACTTTTTCTTCTGTCTCAAGATTATTTTGGCTATTCAGGGCCTTTTGTGGTTTCATGTGCATTTTGAAATTATTTCTTCTATTTCTGTGAAAAATGCCATTGGAATATTGATAGAGATTCCATTGTATCTGTAGATTTCTTTAGGTAGTATGAACATTTTAATAATATTAGTGCTTCTGATCCATGAACATGGGCTATCTTTCCATTTATTTATGTCTTCTTCAATTTCTTTCAGCATTATCTTATAGTTTTCAGTGTACAGATCTTTCACCTCCTTAGTTAAAATTATTTTTAAATATTCTATTTTTTTCCGTGCTATTGTAAATGGATTTGTTTTTTTCTTTCTTTTTCAGGTAATTTGTTGTTAGTGTATAGAAATATTACTGATTTTTGTTTGTATGTTGATTTTGTATCCTACAAATTTACTGAATTGTTGATTAGATCGAACAGGTTTTTTTGTGGAGTCTTTAGGGGTTTTTTTACGTATAAAATCATGTCATCTGCTGATAGAGACAATCTACTTCTTCCTTTCTAATTCTGATGCCTTCGATTTCTTTTTCTTGCCTGATTGATCTGGTTAGAGCTTCCAGTTCTATGTTGAACAGGAGTGGTGAAAACGGGCATCCTTGTCCTGTTCTTGATCTTAGAGAAAAAGCTTTCAGCCTTTCACTATTGAGTATGGTCTTAACTCTGGGTTTGTCATATATGGCCCTAATTATGTCAAGGTATGTTCCCTCTATACCCATTTTTTTTTTTAGAGCTTTTATCATGAAAGGATGTTGAATTTTGTCAAGTGCTTTTTCTCCATCTATTAAGATGATCATATAATGTTTGTTTGTTCCTTTTCTATTTTTGTCTATTCTACTCATGTGGTGTATTACATTTATTGATTTGCATATGATAAACCATCCTTGCATCCCAAGGATAAATTGTGGTGTATGATCCTTTTATTGTGCTGTTGAATTCAATTTGCTAATATTTTGCTGAGAATTTTTGTATTTGTGTTTATCAGGTATATTGGCCAGTAGTTTTCTTTTCTTGTAGTGTCCTTATCTGGCTTTGTTATTGGGGTAATTCTGTCCTGGTAAAATGAGTTTGGGAGTATTCCCTCCTCTTCAATTTTTTGGAAGAGTTTGAGAAGGATTATTAATGACAATTCTTCTTTAAATGTTTGAAAGAATTCACCTGTGAAACCATGTGGTCCTGGGCTTTTCTTTGTTGGAGGTTTTTGATTTCTATTTCAATCTCCTTATTCATTATTGGTTTCAGATTGCAAACTAAGCCCAAAGTAAGCAGAAGGAAAGAGAAAAAATATTAAAAAATCAATGAAGCTAAGAAGTTTTTTTGAAAAGGCAAACAAAATTGACAAAAATTTAGCTTGACTAATCAAGAAAAAAAGAGAGAGGACTCAAATAAATAACTGTATAAATGAAAGAGGAGACATTTACAACAAATACCATTGAATATGCAGGATCATAAGAGGCCACCACGAGCAGGTATAAGCAAGATCTTTCTGTGACAGCACTCTGTCTTTACTGGCTCTTTCAAGAAAATTAAAAGCTTCACAGTTGCACTGAAAACAGTTGCTGGGATGACCAAGGCATGCTCGTTTGCATTCTAAACTCCTACCCGACTCAGCTGTTTCAGAGCCGTATGTGTCATTTTTCCTCTCTCTACTCTGGGCTGTGGCACCTCTGCTCTCTTGGGTTAGATTGGATACATTTTCTCCTTTCAATATCCCCATCCCTAGTCCCCTTTACTTGGCGAATTTCTTTTTTTCTTCAAGGGCTTATACTAGAATTTACAGCTTAGGATGACTCTTTTCCCCACTTTGGTTAGATGTCCACCTTATGCACTCCCATTACTTTTAAACTACTTACCTTATTGTATTAACATTGTATTTTTAAAATATGTTTGTTTCCCCAATGCATCAAATCTACAAGAACTCACAAGATAGACTACTGGACATTTCTCAGGCATACCTCTCGTCATTACATTGTATTGATTAAGCAAATAAGTTCATTTTCTCTAAATGGCAGAGCTAAAATTTCAACATGGGTTCATCTAATCCAAAGGCCCGTTTTCTTTCCATTACATTTTCTTCCTCGTTAATGAATGGAAAATGAATGAAAAATAAACTGTACGGAAATTTGTAAGATAGACTGACTCCCTTATGTCATAGAGTAGGATCCAAGTAACTTATATTTATAGGATAGCCCCCCAAATTCTTTAATCTAAATTATCCATCCACACACATTGCTCTCCAAACATGTCCTGGCAGTGTCCTACTTTTTGCCAGGTGGAGATTGGGACAGTTTCTTCTTTCTGGTAGAAAGTCAGATGGTTTAAAAGTCTACAAAAAATAAACTTAGATAGAAAAAAAAAAAAAACTCCCTTACTATCTGCAATGAGGCAAACTTCCAAGAAGCTGTTCTAACCTACCTCCTTCACTGTTTTCCAGATTGAGAGCCTGTAATTTATAGTTCTCCATCTATAAATTAGCTGTAAGATCAAAGAGATAAAAGTACTCATAGTTCAAGGATGACCATGGAATACGAAGGTGTGGAGAAAGAGTGTGTTGCTAGAGTTTCATGTTTTATTATTAATATTTTGGGCATATCAATTCTAGGTATCGCTTAGTGTCCTGAATTCTTTGAAAATGCAGCTCTCCATAACCAACTTTGAATTCTCACCAATAAAAACCTCATATCTCTTCATCTCCAGTAAACAGTTTGCATATGAATAACGTCACTTGCTCTCTCACATCACCTGTGTCATGGTACACAGATGACTCCAGGAGGCTGGAGGAGTGGGAGGAGAGCAGTAGGGGCAGCAACAGAGAACGTATTGGAATGCTGCTGACTTGATTTTCAATCTATTTTGGATCAAATTATCTAGGGTAAATCAGAGCAGTGGCAGTCCAATCATGCTGAATATGTGAAGAGAAAGAGGACAGTAAATTTCATTTTCAAAAGTAGAAATTGACAAAGTTGAAGAATTATCTAAATTCTTTCAAAAATAGCACTAGAGAACTGATGCTTGATTATGCTAATCATCATTGATTTTTCTTGTTTTGAATTGAATTTAGAAATAACACTAAGTGAGATTTGCACATTTATCTTCTTGTAGAAATTGGCCAAACTCCTTAGCCTCACATTCAAGGCCCTCTCGAATCTGGTGAAAATCTGTATTTGATTTTGATCTCTTGTTATTTCCAGCATAAAGCCTTTTGCTGGTGATGGCCGCTGAGTTGCTGCTTTCTAAAGCTGCCTTCATGTGACAGCACCACATGAATTGCTCTCCCATTTCCATTTCATACAAACCTGTCCATCCTTCAAGGTGAGGCCTATGGTTGAAACGGTTGTACACACAGTGTGTGACACACAGCAAGAGCCCAATAAATATATTTGAACACGTTGAATTGAATAAATTCAAGTGTTCATTAAATAAATGAACACTGGTTAGTTATCCTTCTCTTCGAGTTTAGTTTTGTTAGGGACATTTTATGTCTAGAATATTATGGGGTGCAGCCAAAAGCATCACAATCCTAGGAGACTCCTTTGCTTAGGGAATTTAGGTACAATATCATATGAAAGGAATTTTACTAAAGCCTCCTTATGTATTAATATTCTACTTACGTATTAATACTGTTTTCTGAGATAGGGCTTCAGAAAGATATCCTAGCCTCCTCCAAAAGTGGATAAGAGCAGCTGAACTGAGATGGGGACTTCTATGATTAGTACAAATACCAGTTCACTCTGGTGTACTCTGCCTAGAGCCTGTGGGTCAGGGGGCTGAATGCTGGCGCTCCGGCTTTGTAGCCAGGCAGACTGACGTGTGCTGCCTTCCAGGCTGCGGCCCTGGGCAAGAGCTTCAGGGACCATCACTTTTTCATCTGTAAAACACAAATGAGTTGTGAGTAGTCATTAATATATTTGGTAAAATTGTTTGGCACACTGTCTGGCACCTGGTAGGCATTCAATAAATGATGGCGATATACCAAAACGACATGTTTAAGGTCTAAAATGCAAACTTTTAAAGAACATGGAAATTGCATAGTCCAGCAACTTTATACATAAGAAGGCTCTTGGGGCCGGCCTGGTGGCGCAGAGGTTAAATGCCACGTTCTGCTCCGGCAGCCTGGTGTGTGCCGGTTCGGAATCTGGGTGGGGACATGGCATTGCTCAGCAAGGCATGCTGTGGCAGGCCTCCCACGTATAACGTAGAGGAAGAAGGGCACGGATGTTAGCTCAGGGCCAGTCTTCCTCAACAAAAAGAGGAGGATTGGCGGCAGATGTTAGCTCAGGGCCAATCTTCCTCAAAAAGAAAAAAAAAAGGCGGCTCAGAGTTGAAGTAACACAGGTTAACTGATGGCAGTTTATTGTGATATGCCATACTTTGTTTTATTTTTTAATTTTTTTCTCTTTTATTATTCACTTGAAAAGTATACACATACACACAGAGAGGTTCGACTCTGGGTAATCCTCACTAAAATTTCACAAAGATAATTATATAAGAGTGTGTAGTTAAGAGTGTCTGTGGTGTTTGACTTAAAGCTTAGCTGGCTATTTAGACATCAAAGTACCAAACATGAAATGTAGACATAACTTACAACAGGAACAGTCCAGAATAGAATCCTCAGCTATCAATAAATGTTGGAGAGAGAGTCCATAGGAAAAGATAAATGGAATTGCAGTGAATATTGGTCAATTTTGATTTATTCTGGTGTCTAGGGCTGTTAAAAATTTGCAGAACAAAGTGCACGTGGCATGGAATTCGATGATATGTCTAGTTAAAACTTCTAACAGAATTTTCCCACCATCCCTTCAAGGCAAGAGCCTTCAGAGTTATGACTAACTCAGAAAAGAGAGATCAATATGATTTGTTCCAGAGTCTTACAAGATTTTATTGACTTCATGTGACCCTCACTCTCATTGCAATAGGTCATAGAATTCTCAAACCAGTTCAGATAGATAAATTTAGAGCAAAACTTATATAAGTTAAAAAACATTTGTCCAGTTGTAATAAATATAACAGCTAATACTTATTGAGTAGTTTTCTCCAACAAAGTATTTTCTTTAAGCCTCACAACAATACCCATGAGGTAGAAATTATCATTCCCACTTTATAGATGAAGAAATTTAGACTTGAGAGATTAAGTAAATTTCTCAAGGTCATATAGCAAATGAGAAGCAGAACAAAAACTTGAACCGAGGCACTCTGCCTCCGGAGCCTAAACTCTTAGCTATTTGACAAAACTGACCCAAATCTTAGTCCACTGCCAATTCACATCTCTTCTCACATCAATATAACAACCAACATCTCATGACAAACAGCAGGGGGCATGAGCAGGAAAGACCCCGACAGGACTATGTCAATGTGCTATTTGACCCCTCACAATTTGGAGAATTGTCCTGGAGGGTCTCATCTTATCTTTTTGTGTCATCAACACCCGCCTGTGAGCACCAGATAAAAGTAGGAATCCAAGGACCAAGAGCATAGCTGGTTATTTTCATTTCCACTGCAATCGAATGCAGTAGGACGTGTGAATAGAGGCAACTGCTTCTTTCATTCAAACATGGTGGCAGCTGATGGCCATGTGACAGATCATGATAGGTTTAAATAGAGACTGTTTAAACGAGTCCAAGCCTTTGCCACTAACTAGAGTAAGATTACTGGAGTAAGTCACCTAAGTATTATCAGACTCAGCTTCCTCATCTACAAAGTAAGGATGATAGTACAGTATTCTTCTTGTTGTCAGTAACAATAGTAGTATTTACCTAAATTGGCATTGAAGAATATACTTTTCTTCTGCTCAATCTAGACTGAAATAGTATATTCATTCATCCATTCATCCGTCATTCATTCAACAAATAGGCCCTGGAGTAAAACCTGCTTCCTGTCCTCCAGCCGCTTGCTGGAGAAACAGACATTTGAGCTCACTACTCTCTTCTCACTCTCCACTTCACAGTACTCAGAACTATCGGATTTTCTATTCTCCCTCAAGCTACTGTACTCTATTTAGCCTCCTATCTCCTCTTTCTTTTCAAAGCTTGAAACATCCTCGCTCAACACTGAATTTCTTTTCTCTCTCTCTCTCAAAAGGATCGTTGTCCTCATGTCCTCTTGGTCTTTCTTCTCAGGCATGTAATTACTAAGTTGAAAGCTGTCTGCACAGGTAGAGAGTGTGAGCTGGGTGAATGGGATGTGTCATCTTCCAAGCAAGATGTAGGACAGAGGTATAGTATAAACTTCCACTGA